>NC_042998.1:13125082-13202582 GCF_006345805.1 Octopus sinensis
ACAAATTATAAAATATAAGTGGAACAAAACAGTAAGTACGCATATAAGTTAATTACGGATACACTCGAATGTCTACGCAATCATATATATATATATGTTAATGCCCATAGGACTATACATACATCTCAATGTTTACACAACTACGTGAAATTCACAGGATACACATACAGGAATATGAAAGCACCTGTCACAAACGAAGCAAAAAAACAAAACGAACTAATACAGCAAATGGAAGTCTCAAGGAAAGGAAAAAATTCTTATTTCTGGCTTAATGCCTTCCCAGAGAGTCATAAACTGATAATAAAACTCTACAACAATGTTTAGCTACAAAAAGAGGGTGGCCGTGGACTTTTACAACTGAAAATAACAATGAAGATTGCCACAATTAGCCTCAACACCTACCTGAAATACTCTGATGAGTGGATGTTAAAACTTGTCTTCAAGCATGAAAACAAGAAAGCATCATACCCAGTAACAAAATAAGCAAAGGAATATCTAAGTGAATTCTAAATACAACAAATCCCAGAATTTGACATTCAGCAAACAAGCGCAGAAAAAGCGCATGAAAAACGGTGCTAAAACTGCTACGATAGAGAATGTTATTGATAAATGGCAAGAAAAACCTCTCAATGGAAAATACCCAAAGAGAGCTAATAATGCTGTTGTTGACAAAGCCCTTACCCAGCCATGGTTACTGTTTTCTGGCTTAAAATCAGAAACAGAAGGGTCTATCTTAGCAGCCCAAGATCAATGCCCACCTACAAAGTACTACCAGGTCAACATATTAAAGAACGGTAATAGTTTACATGACGTGTATCTAAACAACAAAGTGTATATTAAACATTCTTTCTGAAAGAGTAATATGCATTTTCTTATTCATTGATTACTCTATTACCAATCACATTTTGGCAGTAAATTCTTTTCTGCCATTAATTTTACAAAAAATATTTAAAATCAGAAATGAATCAAAATATAAACTCATCAAACACTACCAACATTTAGTAACTGTATATAACTTCCCTTGTCTAATGCAACATAGTTTGCACAATCACCGGATAATAGAGGTGTTCTGGTTTCAGAGAATATTTAAACATGGGGACTTGTGTATCACCGTTCGCATGAAGATGGATGTTGATCACCAGGTGTATCTCTATGTAATCAGAATGTCATTTTATACACGAATATTTCATAAAGGATGGAAATTTAAACGAAGATAATAGTAACACTTGCGGAAAATTAAATTTATGACATCACGAGGAATTACACAGTGCTATACATATGTCATTGGAACTATTGTTCTACTTATAAATACATTATGTCGCTGCATTCCAGACATCAATTTTTACTCTCAAAACACTTTTTTGTATTAAATCTTTGTTCACTATCCTTGCAAACGTCTTGTCACATTTGTCATTCATTAGTTGGAAATGATTCACTCATGATGTTATTTTTTATCAAAACAAGATTTGAAGATAACTATCAATGTATTGCTGTCAGAATGTTTACTAAAATTCGCTACATTTTGATGACAGAGATTAAAATTTCGTAGTGAAAACAAAATTTGTGGACTATAAGACACTTACCGAAAATTCTCTGAAAGTATATTTTGTAGGAAGTTGAGTACAATGTTAACATTAATTATTGAATTCATATTTGTTTCATTATTTCATCACAGTAATGCGGCGAAATGGCAGAATCGTTAGTAGGTCTGACATGCTTGCTATCATTTCGACAGTCCCTACGCTCTGAGTTCAAATGCCACCGAAGTCAACTTTGCCTTTCATCCTTTCTTGGTCAATGAAAAAAGTAGTAGTTATGCATTGGGATCGATATGACCGACTAGCTCTCTCCCGCCAAATTTTAGGCCTTGCATCTTTAGTAGAAAGGATTATCTAATCACAGTAAGACGGCGAGATGGCAGAACAGTTAGCGCGCTAGACACAATACTCGGTCGTATTTGATTCGTCTTTACGTTCGGGTTTCAAATAAGACATGTACCAGTTAAACACTGGGGTGGATGTAATCAGCTTAAAATTACTTCCTTCCTGAAAGTGATGGCCTTGTTCCGATATCTGAAACTATTGTTTCATCATGGTAAGGAGTCGAGCGAGCAGAATCGTTATACTAACGGACAGGTTGTCTAGCGGCCTTTCTTACGTTCTGAGTTCAAACTCTGTCGGTATAGACTTTTGTATTTCGTATATTATTTCATGTTATTATTATCAAACTAGTAACAGCCAAGTGCTGGGGTCGATGTTTTGCCCCCTCATCTAATATTACAAGATCTGTCCTTATTATGTCATGGCAGTCTTTATTTCTCTCTTTTAAACAATCTTCTCAAAGAATACTTATCCTCAATGGAATCGTCTAGTATGCTACAAATAGTAAAGAATCACATGAGACTCACAAACAATTTCTGTTTCAAAATACGTATAATCTACAAAGTGATCGGGCTAAATTTCATAAGGGAAAATAAAGTACAATATCCTAAACAAATATATAGCATTCTAAAATATCAAAAACCGTCAACTGGATAGTGACTCAGAGATATCAGTTTACTCAAACTAGGCACCCCTACAGTACCCCGCCATCTTAAGCCGGCTCTGGAAATGCGCACATGCGTTCCTGTGTCGCTGGGAAATTTTTAGACAATCTCTTGATCTTGGTTGCCAGTTCCACGTTGGTGTCGCAGACAGAGTGGTTGCTGTCTTTCCCAACTGCCCCTCCCACAGTAATCCTTGGGATTACTGTGAAGTGAATTAAAGACGCCAGAAATTGGGGCCGGTGAAGTTGCAGGTACGGCAAGGAGCCATACATCCTTCTGCCACGTATATGTCGTTCCAACATCGAACCTTTTCTGCCACAGATTGACGAGAGTCTTGCGCAGAGGTTACAGATCTGAATTGGGTCCAAAGCCCGGTGCAAAGATATATGGTGGCTAGAAGTCACCTTCACTGATGACAAGCACGAAGACCATCACAGTTTTGGGAACCACTTTTTTCTTGATACGTGGGGCATCACGTCGATGGTTGGCAAGCTACCTGATGTTCCGGGCATTGTTCGATCGAACCCGACAGAAAGTATTTTCGTCTGAGAAGAACGAGAGAATACCCAGCTCGATCCCATATTAAAACCTTTACAGTATTTACAAAGTCTGGCGGAGCAATCTTGTTGACGGCATTTTAATATCCGACGCAAATCAGCTTCATAAATGTAACACTTATCCAATATTCAAGTGACTACCAATCCTCCATATCAGCTAACATTCTCTCAACTACAACTTTAACCAGTATGTTCTCCAGCCTTGTAGATTCTTCACCAATACATTTCGCTGTTCCTGGATAAAGAAGACATAAAACATTGTCAAATTTTCCCGAACACCCTCTACATCATATGAATATAGGAAGAAACAATGCTGAGATGAATAAAACATCCTCCTGCTGTTTATTATCTTTTTACAATAAATTAATATATATTCATAATCAACAACATCTGAAATGTATTTGCAAAAAATTTCATTAAAACTACATCCATAGGCGCAGGAGTGGCTGTGTGGTAAGTAGCTTGCTAACGAGCCACATGGTTCCGGGTTCAGTCCCACTGCGTGGCATCTTGGGCAAGTATCTTCTGCTATAGCCCCGGGCCGACCAATGCCTTGTGAGTGGATTTGGTAGACGGAAACTGAAAGAAGCCTGTCGCATATATGTATATATATATATATATATATATAAGTGTGTGTATGTGTTTGTGTGTCTGTGTTTGTCCCCCTAGCATTGCTTGACAACCGATGCTGGTGTGTTTACGTCCCCGTCACTTAGCGGTTCGGCAAAAGAGACCGATAGAATAAGTACTGGGCTTACAAAGAATAAGTCCCGGGGTCGATTTGCTTGACTAAAAGGGGGTGCTCCAGCATGGCCGCAGTCAAATGACTGAAACAAGTAAAAGAGTAAAAGAGTAAAAGAGTAATTACTCAGAAAGTCAAGAGGAAACACAATTGATGGGGCTACTCCTTTTTCTGGATATACTCTAAATTCATTTGTTGAGCGGGTGATTAATACAATACAGATTAATTATACGAAGGAACATTAGATGTAACTTATGCGAAACATTGTACAAACTGGTAATCTGTGCAAATATCATTCAGCTATCAGCAGAAATCAATCAGAATCTTTCTGCTAGTAAATATGAATTATTCAATGTTTATATAAATAGATGTATTTTTACCTGCGTGTATATTACAATTTAGAACCTATATTTTGATGATATTTGATCATACTTTATGTAAATAATCCAATCGCATTTGGCATCTTGATTTGGTAAATATTCACATGATGCTACCTTAAAATGCGGGGAGCACTTCAGACGTTTGAAGTTGTTTCCAGGAGAGAAATTATTAATGTCAAAAACGTGCGAAACACTAATCTTAAAAGAGCATCCTACGTTTTCATTGCTTATATGGGGCTCTAATCACTTCGTGAAGGTCCCATGGAATCCAACAACGTGAAGGTTTCCAGGACAGTTGTCAAAGATTCCTTTATCTTCTTCAGTTTAGGTGAAAACCAAAGTCATAGGGAGAACAGTATGGATGTAAGAAAGATGAGAGAGAGTTTTGATGACCATCTCTCACAAATAGTTGGTCACCAGGATGGAATTCTGAACTGCTGTATTGCTCTGGAATAGGTGCAACTGACCCGAATGCTAAAGTTCTGGCTTTTCGTAACGAGAATCCCTTCCTGAACTCCCTTAAACATCCATAAAGTTGTCAGGTTAGACTTATTAGACGTCTAGCAATTATTTACTAAAATTATAATAATTTAGGACAGCTATAACTGCCTCTTTTGAAATACTTCGAAACTTCTGGAAATGCCTTCTTTGGCTTATACGATTCACAAAGACACTGATATTTGTAGTTGAATATAAATAAGAAAATTAAACGATTTAAAAATGCTGTGCTGCGAGTATTACACAAATAATTGTTTCTGATATTGATAAAGCCCATAAAATTTAAGTGGTCGTGTTTTTGGATACTATCAACATGAGTTCATGAAGGGTTCATGAATTTCATTGGCTCCTGTGGAATGAAATGCCAAGTTTACCCCAGCGAGATGTTTACTCAAATGAATAGGAATAAAGAAAATAAACCATTTTCTGACTAACGATTGCTCAGCACGTTTCACTTTATTTGATGGATATTTAAAGTACGATTATTTTGAATTAGACGTCTGTCTCATTTTTCGTCTGTAACGTATATTACATCCCACTCATATCCGATCCTCTGTATTAATTCATCGATAAAATATATTTAAACAGGAAGAATTGTTTCTGAAAATGAACTACGACTTCAGGAAATAAATAGTTATGAAATGGACACCATTAGGATAGAAGTGTCATGAAGACTTACAATTTTTCATTAACGGAAATGAAAGTGTAAATTATGAACTGTTGTCAGATACAAGTATTTATTGTCATTATATAGTACAGCTTCAGCAAAGTAGACCTCAAAACAAATACACTGCGGTATCATAAAAGTGTGAGAGAAAAACAAAAACGAATTTTGTAAGATAGCAATAATTTATAAAAGGAAATAAGAACCAACTATAAATTGTAACAATTTATTTGTTATCAATCGCGCAGTATATAGAGACGTTAAAGGTAGAGGTAAAATAATCACCAAATTTTCTGTTAGAAGCTAAACCAGATATTATACATATAATCAGTGAGCTTATGCCGTACAAAATTAACGGGCTTTGGCAACTGGCATGCAGTTCGAGTAGGTATGTTCACGAAAAATGCTTTTAAATGCGGTTTAATGTATGTAGTTCATTTCAAGCTCTTATATCTGATTCAAGTCGATTCCTTGATTTACAAACTTCTGAGAACGTATTGAACGTAAGACAAATTATGAAAATTTATTTATGTTGAGAAACGTAGGCAAAATAAAAGAACGTTGTAGACTTAAGACCACATAGCACTTGTGTTTCGAATGTCCTGTTTCTGGCAATTAATATGAGTTGATTACATCTTCGGAGGAACGAAACTGCAGATAGTAGTAGTAGTCTTATGTGTAGGAAAGTGGATATGCGATACTGAGAGATGAAGAGAGTTTTATTTATAAATAGAGATACGAAAATGTACTGCTTGTTAATAAATGGCTGATGTGATCTGAAGAAGGAATTGCAGAAGATCAGAGATGAAGAGAATTTCACGCTAGAAAAGCAATACTCACGAGCAGTTAGATCCTAGTTTCAATTTACAAGATGCACTTTATCAATCAGCCACAGGTAGAAATATATAGGGGAGTGACTAATACACTTCATAGTAACCTCTAGTATTGTTTGTACTTCTTTGAAGACACGTATGAACATGGAGAGTCCTGTTAATATTCGTCTATTAGTTCTTGAGAACTGACAGTACAGGCTTGTTTGCTCAATCGGGAACAAACATTAAATGATCTTGTAGTTGCATACTGAAAGAGAATTCTAATAGTGTGACGTGTGATGAACTCTAAAATCAGGTTTCCACTAACGAGGTGTAATACATATAATTTTGTCTTTTTATAGCTTTGAAATCGTTGGAAATAACAGAACGCAAAGTTTTATTATGCTGTCCACGCCCATTAGTATATAAATTATCAAACAGTCTCATTTGCTAGTGGCTTTTTATGAACATTCTCTTTAGCAAGCTTGTTACTACAATACCAGTGTAGAATACGAATCCCATATTTCTACTAGGGTGCTTGGAAAATTTAGAAATAGTCAAAGGTTGCTCCCCTGCATGATCAGCTAAGTGAATCTGTGAACTCACCATCAGTAACAATTCTGTTAGCATAATTTTTGATACTGTATATATGGGAAATATTGACGTCAAGTAAATCATGACTTATGTTTCTGATCGTTATACACATTACTGCTAAATTGTGAATTAATCTAATTACTGAGATTAGTACGATGCTTTCAATAACCAATATTTATGCATCTAATGAAATCAAACATGCAGAGACATAATACCCCAACTAATTATACTTTTAATATCTAGGTATTGATTCACTATTCACTACTAACGGCCATTGATAATGTTAAAAGTAAACTATGGAAAATAAGATGAAATATTTGTTTATTTCAATTTTACATAAATCTTAAGCGATCGAAGACTACATATTAAGTTTCCTGCGCAATAATGAACAAATTAAGTTTAATGCCTAACTTAAGTTTAATCACAGTTTATTCAGGTGGCTATGGGAAACTGCTGGAAACTGGATTCAAATGCTGGCTGGAGAGGATTGTTGCCATATAAGTGGCAGCAGGATTCGTATCCTCAACGTATCAGAGATGGGTGTCGGAGACTTAATTCCTATTTACCAGTGCCACACTCCTGGCCTCTAAATTACTCCGATTGTGATCCCTCGGTTTACCAACTGCTCTGCCTGTTATAACAAGGCTACGCTGATATGCAAGATGGAGATTTTCGAAGCTTCTCCCATGACTACAACGAAAAGCACACGCGCCATGATCTGTAGCGATCTATGGTGGAACGTAGCGGCAGACGAAATACCGCTAGGCATTTCGCCCGGCGTACTAAAGATTCCGCCAGCTCGCTGCCCTGTATTCATACATATGTTAATACAAATATGTGTATGTGCTTGAGTGGACGTGTGAGTACGTGTGTGCTCAGGTGAGATACATACATACATATACTGAACGCTCATTTCGATAGTTATACTAAAGAAACCGCTCCTAGGCACACAAAACTTGCGCTCCGTGTTAACAGACACGATTGCCTCTGCTCTCTTTCTTCGTACGGTTACTCCTGCAACACTTTTGCTTTTGTGATCCCACCATACTGGTTATGAAGACTAACATATTTACTTTAATATATCTTTATTTAATATCACAAAAAACTTTCATCACTATTGAGATTTGCAGTCTTTATATTCTATACTTCCACTGAGGGATCATAGTCTTGACTAATCAAGTGAAGTATACTGAGGCTGTACTGAATCATATGTGATTCAATAATCAGGTAAATTTATTAATACGACGTAATTTTCACTTGCACATTTATAGAATGTTAGTGATCCAAAGAAGATTTTATTTAAATATTTTTCAAATCCTAAATGAAATTTTATCAGTGAAATATGTGGCACAGCTTAAAGTAAAGTTAAAGTTAAAAAATTAGGATGGAAAATAAAGCTTTTGTTTCTTAATGCAAATTTGTAGTGAGATAAATCATTCGTTAAATTTCTTTTTCATTTTTATAGCGGCCATCTTACTGAAGCCTCAAATATTCGCCTAATAAAATCTCTTAAGCTGATTAATTGTAAATCCTGAATGATTTGATAAAATAGTTTTTCATTCGACTAAATATCAACGAGAGTATCTCATTTACTAAAAAAAATAATGGTTGTAAGATACCAAATGTCCGATATTTGTGGGATGAAGATTTATGTTTGAAAGATACATATTTATGTGTTGTGATAAGAGAGTCAATCGGTTTTACTCTATAACATAATGGACGCCATAGTAATCACAATTGCCATATTAAAAACAGGTTAAATAGAATATAATGCCAACGAGTACGGCGTTTTAAAAATTAATGCATCTTTATAGCTCTTTTGATGTAACCGCTTTCAATTTCGATGATATTAAACTTAAGCGTTTGTTATTATTACTGAAACTTATGATAATAAATGTTATTGATTTTCTTTGAAATTTAATAACCACCCATTACTATTCACTTTATCTTTGACCTATTTCAGTATTGATAAGCTTGTTTAGTAATATTATGGTAAAGCTATATATGGATAGCACAGATATTTGATGGTTATGAGAGTTTGTCTATAAATGTTTTTAATTGGTGATTTACTTGGATACTGGCTTTAAAATTAGCCATAAATAAATAAACTAATAAAAAGCTAAATAAATAAATAAATAAATAAATAAATGAATAAATAAATAAGCTAACGAAGCTGTCTCAAATTTTCAGGGAGGGATTATTTTAGACTTGTTTACAACTTCAGTATCGAATTGACAAATTTGCATACAGTTAAGTATGTATATCTAACAGTGAAACAGAAACTGAATATTGACGTTGAAGATTGTACTGTACTGTATGGTTTTACACAAAATATTTCTGTATAAACCGCCACAAGAATTCATGAGATGAAGAAACTGGAATGAATGACACTCCACTGCAACGTTAGGGATGCATAATGAACTGAAAAAGGTATATTACACTAGCGTTCCAGATCAAACGTCTTCCTCTAATACAAGTACAAATAAAAACTCATCAGGCCTTTTCTAAACATCACTGGAAATTGTAAGTCTTAAAATTTTGGGAATATTTACCCCATTATTTCTACAAGACAACCCATTAACTATTAGGATTCGGTATCACAGTTTTTCACTGCTCATCTACATTACTGAAAATCGTGGACATGTTGATCCAATCTGCTTTGACTATGGGACTATTTCTTTGTTTTTTTCTCTTTGGTCAATCCAATCACCAAAACATGTGGCGATAACTTAATCAAAAGTAAGTTGAAACATTTTGCGATTTAAAAAATCTCTATAAATCTCTCATCGATATACTGTACTCGTCAACTATCAATAGAACCACCTCCTCAACTCATTCTCCATGTTGCCGTTTTTCATGGTCCATGATTAAAATGAAAGTATATTGCCAAGCAAAACAGAACAGTTAGAAAAGGAATAATAGAAACTGGTAACTGGGTAAAAAATTATGTTACATAAACCGTGCTCTCGGAATAGTTTCAACAACGTGCCATGGGAAGGAAATTCTAATTTGACCCTTACAGTGACAGCAATTTTGTGTAAATAGTTGGAAGTTAGAAGGAAAAGTGGGACAAAAGAAATTATCGCTATGAGAGTGAACTATGTTAGGAATTAGCAAATATATAGTAAGAATAGAAAAATAGAACTACATATTCATATATGTTTAAGGGTACAAAGATATTAGAAAATTACACCGTATGTTGAAACAAACTAATGAATGCAAATGATCAGAAAAAAATGTAAAAGTAATAGAGAAATATGTAAATGCTCGCCTTCTGTCTGCAATATTTTCAGTTTTAAATGAAAGGATCCACATGTCAGGTATCTTGGTCGAGAGTATGTTAACACCCACACAGAGAAAGAAGAGAGAAATATACACAGTGAGGTGGAGGTACATCTGTCTATAAACGTACAAGGTTGATGTAAAGATTAACATCGTAACTTGAGTATTACTCATCATAAATTTAGGTAATCATACAGTGATTGAATGTGTTGATAAACTGCATAATGTGAACGTGTGACAAAACTACACGGAACGGGGAAGTGATCAAAAGAGTGTATTAATGTATCGAAATTAATGAATTAGTTGCGGTGGTATCTCTTTGATTTAAAAATATAGATGTTTGTAGGTGTGTGCATTTGTGTGTAGATGTATTTATGGAGGCGCAATGGCCCAGTGGTTAGGGCAGCGGACTCGCGGTCGTAAGATCGCGGTTTCGATTCCCAGACCGGGCGTTGTGAGTGTTTATTGAGCGAAAATACCTAAAGCTCCACGAGGCTCCGGCAGGGATGGTAGTGATCCCTGCTGTACTCTTTCAACACAACTTTCTCTCACTCTTACTTCCTGTTTCTGTTGTACCTGTATTTCAAAGGGCCAGCCTAGTCACTCTCTGTGTCACGCTGAATATCCCCGAAAACTACGTTAAGGGTACACGTGTCTGTGGAGTGCTCAGCCACTTACACGTTAATTTCACGAGCAGGCTGTTCCGTTGATTCGGATCAACCGGAACCCTCGTCGTCGTAACCGACGGAGTGCTTCCCTCGTAGATGTATTTACATATAAAA
The DNA here is from genome assembly GCF_006345805.1 of Octopus sinensis. Classification (NCBI taxonomy): domain Eukaryota; kingdom Metazoa; phylum Mollusca; class Cephalopoda; order Octopoda; family Octopodidae; genus Octopus; species Octopus sinensis. Next base: position 13,135,939 of record NC_042998.1, read on the forward strand.
AGCAACACGTAAGTTAAGTACCACATCACCGTTATCTATTTTATTTCTATTAATTTCTCGAAGCACTTCGTGAAGCAAATACATGTTTACAAACTTATTTCCTGAAGTTGCTGAAGTATCTTCTTAGTGTTACGCAAAATGATTGATTACATAATGGGACATACCAGTATATACTAATAGAGTACACACACATGCCACATCTGGTATATAGAGTATATGCGTCTATTAGTAGGGAATCGTGATAGAGAATAATTATTAAAGTAAACAGAGTGAACTCTATAAATTATTAGCAATATAGTAACAAGTTCAGTTTAAAATATAGCGGTTAATGATTAATGTTGGGTGTACGGCCTAGAATAATCAGGAAAATTATGGAGTAGAAAATCTGAGACAAAAGACATACTTTTGGAATGTTGTCAAAACGAGTAATATATGGATGAAAATGGAAAGGAATGAGGGGAAGTATGTTAAGTGGACACAACAAAGCAAGCGAAAATAATTAGAAAGTGTAATAAAAATATAGTATCAAAATCATTAGACGAGAGTAGAGAAGTAGAATTAATTTGCGTGAAACACATGGGTAGGTCTTAGTAAGAAATTTATTGAAAATAAATATCTTGTTCAGTCTAGCAAATTTCAGCTTAATTCACATATCAATTACATAATATTTATTTACATACATCAAAAATACATTATATATATATATATATATATATTATATATATATGTGTGTGTGTGTATGTATGTATATAGATAGAAAGAGAGAGCGAGAGATGGTGATGCATATATATATGTATGTATATAGATAGAAAGAGAGAGCGAGAGATGGTGATGCATACACATTTATATATATATATATATATATATATATATATATGTGTGTGTGTGTGTGTGTGTGTGTGGTGTTTGTGTGTGTGTGCGTATATGCTTGTCTATGTGTATATATGTATGTATATATCTATATATGTATGTATTTAAGAATCTCTGTACATACTTTGATGAGATGTTCGTTGTCCTTGACTGAGAAATAAATCTCATTCTCGCTGTTTCAGTTCAGAGTGAGGTTGAATTGAGGTTTAGTCAAATGGTGAATTAGCAATGGAGCTTTTTGTTGAATGCTGAATATTAGAAGTTATTCTATAAGAAGATAGTGGCATCCTCGGTAGCAGTTAATGCCTACCAAATGCAACTTTCATTAAATTTTCTGAAGCAATCTCCTATATATATATGCTACATTTGGAGGTTTGAGTATTAGGAATAAGGTATATGGGGAAATATAAAAATTCGATTTTTATAGAACCAGCAACATTTTATAGAAGTACCTAAGAGATTGTGTACCGCTATTGACAGTGGGAAGACTTCCGTTCTCATTGCAAGAAGGGATGCAGGTGCTAATTTTAGTCTAAGATTATAATATGGTAAATAGATTTAGTTTAGAGAGTAAAGTTGAATGTAATTTGTTTCATGAATACTTCATTTTTGCAATTTTGTATGACGAGGGCTTCTCGAAATCTCCGCTGCAAACACAATTATTCTGAAAGAAAAGTCTTACTCAACACAAGAACCATTACTGGTGCTGTTCCCCAATTTTTGTGATGTTAGAAAAGTGCACAAGAATTCAGTGAAGCAAGATTTCATTTTCATTCTTGTTTATAAGTGTACATCATCTGTAGAAATGATATGCAATATTCTATATTCTATTAATATATACAAAAATTCCAATTATTTATCAGGTAATATTGAGACATTCAAATAAGGGGCTATTTATAAAAGGACAGTGGCTAAGATACATTTAATCTTGTCTACGGAATATAGTAATATAATTCGGTAACATTTTTCACTTTCAATATTAAGCATTCCGAAAACGAGGAGCTGGCAGGAACTTTACCACGCCGGGCGAAATGCTTAGCGGTATTTCGTCTGCCGCTACGATCTGAGTTCAAATTCCGCCGAGGTCGACTTTGCTTTTCACACTTTCGGGGTCGATTGAAAAAGTCCCAGTTACGCACTGGGGTAGATGTAATCGACTTAATCCATTTTTCTGTCCTTCTTTGTCCCCTCTATGTTTAGCACCTCGTGGGCAATAAAGAAATAAGAAACTTTAGCACGCCGGACAAAATGCTTAGCGGTATTTCGTCCGTCTTTACGTTTTGAGTTCAAATTCCGCTGAGGTCGATTTGCCTTTCATCCTTTCGCGGTCGACAAATTAAGAACCAGTTGCGTACTAGGCTCAATCTAATCGACTGGCCTTCCACCCCAAAATTTCGGGCCTTGTGCCTAGAGTAGAAAAGAATATTAAGCATTCCGGATTGCGTTTCAAAGAATATTATCTGCTACAGATTGTAGTGTATGAGGCAGGGTTGTTGTCCCTTAGAATATTTCTAAATCAGATTAAGCGTGAAACTATGTGACAAAGGTCGACATTTCAGTTATAGTTATAATTTATCCAAAGTGATTCCTAATTCCATAATGTCTGATAATCATGAGACCTCACAGACGGAAGGAATATAAGTTCACAGTTTTATGTCGCGAAATTCATAACCTCATTTTTATATCTACAGGTAGATTTACCGTGTATGCAATAAAACCTACTAACACAGTGCTGTCTATTTATATTTGTATATGTGTTAACATTTCTACTTTAACAAAATCTCCAATTTTGACGTAGTTTTCAGATACCTGTGATCTACGTCTTTGAAACTAACTTAACTTAAAGCAGCTCTTCATCTTTGTATTTATAAAAATAATTATTACTTTTCGTTGCTTAAGTATTCTCAACTAGTTTTAAATAAATTTCCAGTGTAAAATTCAATATTTTTAGATGGTTTCTTTATCTAAGTGAAATTAATTCAAAAACTGAAATAATGATACGTAAAAGCTGCATTTCTTTGTTACTTTCCAATTTTAGAAATATTTTACCGTAACTTATTTTTACCATTCTTGGGTGATGACTGAATATAAATTCATTTGTGATGCTTGATCATATCTGATATTTTATATTCATTTGCACAAAATATCACCATCGCCTGGCTCATGATCTACATAAGATAGATATTCAAGTGAAACTCCCGTGAGTATATACTGATAAGAATCATTTTCATGAGAATAGATTAATCGTTTATAGCTTTTAGTTTAATACCTTATTTTAGAAACAATTTAAATTAAATAGTCTACTTATTTTTACGAGAACATATCGATAATCGTATTACATCTCACATCGAATCAAAAATTTAATTTTCGACTACATTTATTGCAGTCGTTCGTTTTCATAAGATAAACAAATAACTTAGAGAAAGTTCGATAATTAATTTTTATTGAAACAATGGATCTTGGAATAACTAAATCGGACAAATATCAATAGGCAAGGTATATAAAGTTAAATCCGACAGCTGTTCAAACAACCGTCATTCTGTTTTAATCGGAATGACGCTTTAATTCTAAATGAATTTTACTCGCCTTAACATCCCATTGATAAAATAACTTACTAGGCAACGGATACCCGCAATGAAATCATGACGCAATTAGCAACGAAACGCTGTTGAAAATGAAAACTACTAAGTAGTATAGCATACTAATTAATTTGAAGAGCCATTGAGAGGCGGACGAATAATACGCAGTGTTTAGTTGCAGATCTATCTTGCGCATTTTTTTCATTTTTTTCTAAACTTTTCGTTGCGTCTTGCAACCCTTTCAATAATCGTTGATTCTGTCCTTTCTTCGTGCGTTCTTTTTGTTTGTTTGTGCTCATGTGTGTGGGTCAGCGTACTTATGTATGTATGTATCTATGCGTGTGTGTATACATGTATGCAAACACACACGCATAAAAAAAAACATAGAAACACGGGTTCATTTTGGTTATCTCAAACCCATTTAAAAAATTGCCATTAGAAAACTGGGTTACTTCCCCACTAAAAATCGAGTTAATGTAGCAACAAGAGATTGAAAACGAGCTAGATCCTTTTGATTCAACACTTCAACACATTGTTGACGTTTGGCCTTCTCAATAGGCATGGTATGATTTGTTATAAAAATGTTATTAGATTCAATACGATGTTTATTTTTTTCAGTTTTCATAATTATTAATTTTTTTCAGTTTTGTAAGATTTGTTATAGAAATATCAGATTCAATAAGATGCTTAATCTTTTCGCTTTTCATGCTTAATAATATTTTCGTTTGTTTTTTTTTATTTATTGGGGGTTAAGGATTTTTTTTAGTTAGGGGAGATAGCCGAATTTTTTAACGATGATGGGATAACCAGAAAGTACCCAAACACGAACACACAAAGATATGCATATGCTGAATAGAATCGTGCACACATGCATACATACATATAAGCATGCACACATATATGCACGCATACATACATACATACATACATATCGACAAGCCCACGCAATCATACATACATATATATAAGTATACACACTCACATATACATACATACATACACACCATCACGCCCACGCCACCATTGACTCCTTTCTTTCTGTATCAACCTTTTATTAGTTATATCTGATCGCACAGCTACTGGACAGGACAAAAGGCTGAAACAGCCCTAAATCCGGAAGCGATTTTCACTTCACCTGGATATTGTTCTAACTGTAACATCTTTTCTACTCTAGGAACAAGGCCCGAAATTTTGGTGGGATGGGGTCAGTCGATTAGATCGACCCCTGTATGCAACTGGTATTTTATTTATCGACCTTCAAAGGATGAAAAGCCAAGTTGATCTCGGTGGAATTTGAACGCAGAACGTAAAGACAAACGAAATACCTATTTCCTTACTGGCCACAAGGGGCTACACACAGAGGGGTCAAACAAGGACAGACAAACGGATTAAGTCGATTATATCGACCCCAGGGCGTAACTGGTACTTATTTAATCAACCCCGAAAGGATGAAAGCAAAGTCGACCTCGGCGGAATTTGAACTCAGAACTTAACGGCAGACGAAATTCCTATTTCTTTACTACCCACAAGGGGCTAACCACATAGAGGACAAACAAGGAGAGACAAACGGAATAAGTCGATTATATCGACCCCAGGGCGTAACTCGTACTTATTTAATCGACCCCGAAGGGATGAAAGGCAAAGTCGACCTCGGCGGAATTTGAAATCAGAACGTAGCGGCAGATGAAATGCGGCTACGTATTTCGCCCGGCGTGCTAACGTTTCTGCCAGCTCGCCGATAGCAAATCTGCTGGACAACAGTTTTCACCTGATCTTGTCATGCTGGTGTCATACCACATTACAACCCTCCTCAACCAAGCAAGTTAACTAATAACGATCGCAGCTACAATCGTTTAATAAAAACGAAATGAATTATAAAGCAACGGACGGGTAAAGATACAGCTCTACACAACATACATTTTTGAAAATTATCTCATGTGTAACAGGTATACATACACCATGCTCCAGCATGGCCACAGCTTTAGCGCTATAACGGAAAGGGGGACGCCATCATGTCGAAACATCAGAAAGAGAAGTGAACAATAGGCATAGGCGTAGCTTTGTGGTAAGCAGCTTGCTTACGAACCACATGGTTCCGGATTCTGTCCCACTGCGTGGCACCTTGGGCGAGTAACTTCTACTATAGCCTCAGGCCGACCAAATCCTTGTGAGTGGATTTGGTAAATGGGAACTGAAAGACACCTCTCGTATGTGTATATATATATATATATATATGTGTGTGTGTGTGTGTGTGTGTGTGTGTGTGTGTTTGTCCCCCCAACATCGCTTGACGACAGATGCTGGTGTATTTACATCCCCGTAATACGCACTAGGCTTACAAAGAATAAGTCCTGGGGTCGATTTACTCGACAAAAGGCGGTGTTCCAGCATGGCCACAGTCAATTGTCTAAAACAAGTAAAATAGTAAAAGAAGGCGTAACCAGAATAAAACTGAATTTTGCAATATTATTTTGTTCACCAAGTTTTACATGTTTACACTTTTATTACCTTCAAAATATTCTCCGTTTGAATCTATACATCAGTCAAGTTTAATTTTCCACCGTTCGAAACAGTCCTGGAACTCCTGGCACTCAACGCTGGTCGTTGACTGATACTAGAGAATTTCATCAAGTGATTTCTAGCGGCTCAAGCTTGAACTTCAATGGACTTGTATCACAGAGAATGTTTCCGGTCACTTTTGGGTACCTCTTCGTGTGTGTATATATATATATATATATATATATATATATATATATATATATATATATATATGTGTGTGTGTGTGTGTAAAAGTAAAAAAATATACAAACTGGGACAAGAACGTGAAACATTTAGAAGACGACACAAAAAACACGAACGGGACATTCGAAGCCCTCAATCTTCAGTCAAGAACCGGATCATCTTCGCAATTTCGGCTGAATAATCTTGAGATTGCTCCGACCTGGGCAGCCCCAAAGGAAAATCTAAGCCAAGCGCATTAGATTCCTTGGAAGAAAGCCTCGAATGTATACAACACAAGGACGGAAAACGGACGATGTTACACAAATAAAAATACAAAAATACGTAAAAACAATAATGATAGCACGAATTAGAATACAAAATGCGTAAAAACAATAATGGTAATAATAACAACAAAACCAGGACGTCAGGACAAGCGTCTTTTCGATAGGACGAGTTAAGTTTTGAGCTGGCTATAGAAGAGTGCCTTAAGGCCACAGAGAAACAAACAAGTGCGTCTTGTCACAATAACTGCTGGATGCGAAAAGGCAGTGGTCGGTGGCTAGTCACGTGAGGACAAAAGAGAGGAAAAAGGGACAGATGAAGAGAGAAAGTTCTACGTCTATTTGTGGTGTCCTGTACACACGTATATATATTTATATATGCATGTATATATACATGTAGATGTAGGTACGTACATATATGTTTGTAAGTATGCATATATTATATTTATTACTCTATTGTATGACTGAGGGCCCTCGCGTCGATTCGATTCGTTTCGTTTCGTTTCTTCTTCTTCTCTAAGCTGGTTTTTATATATAATTATGACGCAAAACTCTATAACTCCTCTCTTTCTTTCACCCTCTTTGGCTTCCTTCCTCTCTATCTCTCTCTCGCTCTCACTCCTCCTCATCTCTCTCACAGCCGGGTCGACGAACTTCCTTTCCTCGTCTAGGCTTATAGGCCCTCATTATTTGTTTTCCTGTCCTGTTTCTATTCCTTCTTGTACTGTATTTTCTGTAATTGTATTTTTAATTTGTATTTGTTTTTAATTGTATTGTTTTTACGTCCTGTTTTTGTCACATTTTTTTCCTTGTTTTTACGCCTCTGCAAAGGAATTTTATTTAATTATTTCGCAGGAAGGATTAGTTCGACGAGACGTGTTCTGTCCTCACCTTCGAAACACGCTGGAGTTGAACTAGGGACAGCTGATGAAGGGGATTTTTCCTTGTGTATTTGTCTTGTACTCTGTTTTTTCGTTGTTAAAAAACGGTCCGTTCCATGCTGTTTTTACTTTTTCGTTTCTCGTTGAGTTCTACGTCTATTTGTGGTGTCCTGTACACACGTATATATATTTATATATGCATGTATATATACATGTAGATGTAAGTACGTACATATATGTTTGTATGTATGCATATGTTATATTTATTACACTATTGTATGACTGAGCGCCCTCGCGTCGATTCGACTCGATTCGTTTCGTTTGTTCTTGTTCTCTAAGCTGGTTTATATATATATATAATATATATATATATATATATATATATGTGGTGTGTGTGTGTAAAAGTAAAAAAATATACAAACTGGGACAAGAACGTGAGAACATTTAGAAGACGACACAAAAAACACGAACGGGACATTCGAAGCCCTCAATCTTCAGTCAAGAACCGGATCATCTTCGCATTTCGGCTGAATAATCTTGAGATTGCTCCGACCTGGGCAGCCCCAAAGGAAAATCTAAGCCAGCGCATTAGATTCCTTGGAAGAAAGCCTCGAATGTATACAACACAAGGACGGAAAACGGACGATGTTACACAAATAAAAATACAAAAATACGTAAAAACAATAATGATAGCACGAATTAGAATACAAAATGCGTAAAAACAATAATGGTAATAATAACAACAAAACCAGGACGTCAGGACAAGCGTCTTTTCGATAGGACGAGTTAAGTTTGTGAGCTGGCTATAGAAGAGTGCCTTAAGGCCACAGAGAAACAAACAAGTGCGTCTTGTCACAATAACTGCTGGATGCGAAAAGGCAGTGGTCGGTGGCTAGTCACGTGAGGACAAAAGAGCGGAAAAAGGGACAGATGAAGAGAGAAGTTCTACGTCTATTTGTGGTGTCCTGTACACACGTATATATATTTATATATGCATGTATATATACATGTAGATGTAGGTACGTACATATATGTTTGTAAGTATGCATATATTATATTTATTACTCTATTGTATGACGGGGCCCTCGCGTCGATTCGATTCGTTTCGTTTCGTTTCTTCTTCTTCTCTAAGCTGGTTTTATATATAATTATGACGCAAACTCTATAACTCCTCTCTTCTTCTTTCACCCTCTTTGGCTTCCTTCCTCTCTATCTCTCTCTCGCTCTCACTCCTCCTCCTCTCTCTCACAGCCGGGTCGACGAACTTCCTTTCCTCGTCTAGGCTTATAGGCCCTCATTATTTGTTTTCCTGTCCTGTTTCTATTCCTTCTTGTACTGTATTTTCTGTAATTGTATTTTTAATTGTATTGTTTTTAATTGTATTTTTTTACGTCCTGTTTTTGTCACATTTTTTTCCTTGTTTTTACGCCTCTGCAAAGGAATTTTATTTAATTATTTCGCAGGAAGGATTAGTTCGACGAGACGTGTTCTGTCCTCACCTTCGAAACACGCTGGAGTTGAACTAGGGACAGCTGATGAAGGGGATTTTTCCTTGTGTATTTGTCTTGTACTCTGTTTTTTCGTTGTTAAAAAACGGTCCGTTCCATGCTGTTTTTACTTTTTCGTTTCTCGTTGAGTTCTACGTCTATTTGTGGTGTCCTGTACACACGTATATATATTTATATATGCATGTATATATACATGTAGATGTAAGTACGTACATATATGTTTGTATGTATGCATATGTTATATTTATTACACTATTGTATGACTGAGCGCCCTCGCGTCGATTCGACTCGATTCGTTTCGTTTGTTCTTGTTCTCTAAGCTGGTTTATATATATATATATATATAGATAGATAGTTAGATAGAGAGAGAGAGATAGATAGATAGATAGATAGATAGATAGATAGATAGATAGATAGATAGATACATACATACATACATACATACATACATACATACATACATACATACATATACCTACACAGATACACAGTTGTGCATATATTCATAACATATGTGAATCTAGAATCTGTGTCAGAAATATATAAATGTACATTTGCAAAATCAGAGACATTGAATTTTGCTATGTACGCTTAAAAGTATGTTCCATTATGCTCAATATTTTGTTCTGCGTTTAAACTTCACCGATTATGCTACATTCCCTTCGAGCTCATTGCAATGGTTTCGATTACTTTACCTTTCTTAAATTTACATTTCCTCATAGCCTTCCTAAATTCAATTGCCTAATGCAATTTTTTGAAATTATAATTCAGAGTTTTTTGTTTTCAATTGTATAAATCATGTGTCAATTATGAGTTATGTTTTAGTAAATGACTTGAAATTACTACTAATTTGCAACAAATAGATTTTCTGAAAAATATATATCAATCGAACTTTGAATGCTTCAGTATTACACTGTCAAATCGAACTATTTCAGATTGATGTGATGATATTCCATAGCCAGTAAATACTAAATTAAGGCAGGGCGAAATTGCAAATATTTACAGAAAATAATTACGATCTGCTTATTGATTATAATTTTTGCAGTAATGTTATCAATTTTGCGCATGTGAATTTATTTTGGATACAAAAAAAATAAAAACAAAAATTAAGCATATCAAATGGTTTTACATAGATAGAACATTTTGCCTTATCATATTGGATCAATGTTTTAGTTGTCGGTATCATGATAGTTTGAAAAAGAACTAATATATAAATATTAGAAAGTACAAAATTGCATCAGATAAAATGCAATTGATACCGAATGTCATTAATTACATCAAAAGGAAAATGAAAAACATATAATTATATTTAATATTTTCTACTAATCATCTTCCTCTCTTTGCGCGACTAACAAATATATGTTGTCAGCATATCTTATTACAATGGCGGAATTGTCAAAATGTTTAGATATATATTAAAACTGAATTACTCAGAAATTGAATTATAGAAAAAAAAATTATTATACTCATTTGTATAATAAGCGCATTTTCGTATAAGCATACAACATACTTAGTGTTGAGAGGAACTTCCGTTGAGGCATATATGTATCCATTCACTTTCGTGGGTAGAGCAAAAAGCTGATGAAGTCAAATAAGACGCAGAAATATGAGGCCTTGTGAATCAGAATGAACCATAATATTTTAGCGATAAATACACGCTATGGAATCTTATGATAAAATTCGGGAAGAAATATCAATGTTATTTTCTATTTATTATAAACCACGCTAACGTTGCAGACCATTTTTCAGATTTTACAGAATACTGAAGTGAAGGAAGTGAGTCAGGGGAAGAGAAAAAAAAAGAACAAAAGATCTAAGGCTGATTTAATGTTTGATCCTTGAGTGGCAATCTTAAATCGGTGCCAAAATGGCTTTTATCTGATTTCTACTCGCTCAATAGTAATATCTTAAAAAATTTCTCAATGGAAAGATATTTAAAGAATGAACATTAACGGCTTGTTGAATGGTTTATCGATTCCCCAATCAATATGTCTAACTACTTGAGATAATCAAGGTTAGAGTGAAGAAGTACTGGATATTGATGTATACATCAATTTGCAAATAGGTATTCATGTAAAAGAGTAAAATTGTTTCTTCTTTCTTCAACTTCCTTTCACTACCACACAGATTATATGAAAGAAATATTAATATTTATGGCGTTATTTCTTAAAAGGAATGAGGGATCAATGTTATAATATAAATTCGTATATGTTCATATGTATATGTATGTGCGTATGCATACACAAATGCAGGTATCTATTTATATGATTATGTCTAATTTGGTGTCTGTCTATTCAAATATATCGGTCTATTTTGAGTTGTGACTGTACGAATGGTGTAGTTCCTTATGGCCTTTTTCAGAACAAAGCTTCTAATGTTACATTACATACTAATTTGTTAGGATTTGAAACAAACGAATGCATAAAGTTAATAAACTCTGCTACTCGTAAATTATGATTGTCCGCTAATATCATGTGGTATATAATTTGTGCCTAAATTGGTATTTTAAAATAATGGAGTCGAAAAGAAAATGAAACTGCAAAACATTTATTGTTTTCGATCTCAAATTGCTCGTCTTTTATTTTAGACTTACGCAGTGTATCAGCTTATACATATAGATTTAAAATGAACTGATTTATAAAAATATACTAATATTTTTCATTTATGGAATGAATGATACAGATCAATCATGGGGTAGACAAACAAAGTATTGAAACTATAGGTAATTAATCATTCGTTTCGACAAAGGGGGTTTATATATTTCAATATCAAGGTGATTCGAAGCTTCCTATGTTTGAATGATAAAATAATTACATTAAGATAATAGAAGTATGTATTCTCACGCGCTTTATTATATACTTGTATAAATAAATTTTGTAACTGTTTAGGATTTATTGCAGTTTCCTGTAAAAGAATAAACACGAAAACGCAACAATATATTAAATAAATCTGCCTGCAAAACAAATTCTCTTGGTTCATGAAATGTTTATTACTGAATCAAACATGTGTGCGTGGAGAAGCGATCATGGATTGTATACAAAAATGAGGAAAGTAAATCTGAATGCATATATCGCTCAAAGCAATATGTGAAACACGTTTGTATATACATATATATATATATATATATATATATATCATTTACCATATATATATATCATTTACCAAACATTATCCGCTTCGAAACCGGAGTATTCTACAGATTTTTGCATGTATATAATTGTAGTGATGTGAGACAATGAAAAAAGGGTAAGCTTACGTATGGAAACTAAAAGACAAAACTCTTATACAAATATACCTTTGTTTTACCGGAAAAAAAAAAACGTTTTCTCTTGATTGCAGAGGTATAAAAGTAAGCGTTGTAATCAAAATTTCTTAAGATATGGTAAACAGCAAGAAAATAAAAGGAAGTATTTTTACTTAAACACAAATTAATTTTTTTTAAAATTAATGTTCGAAAAGGGAACGGATGTACTTACAATGAAAATATATATCCAAAATTTCTATCACTGACATTCAATAGTCACATTGTGATAAATACAAAATATCTTAAATTTGTCACTCATCTCAAATACAAAGCATCATATAAAGGAATCAATTCCTTCCTCTGAAGAAGTAATACGTGTAAGGCACAATTCAACGCGTAAGTGCACCATTATTCATCCATTTTCTCGGCACATGCGTTTATCTTTCAGAACAAAAATTTGGTAAAACATTGTCTAATTTCCTACTTTCTTCTTTTTTCATTCCCTATGTTTATCTGTCGTCAAGCCTCACCTCTAGTTACCTGATATAATTTTCACCCACTGGCATTTACCTAACCTTTCTAGGCCTGTATTTTTGCTTTCACTGCAGTCTGTCTCTTTGTTCCACTACAATGTCTCCATACATACATTAATATTTAATACACACACACACACAAAAACACACACACAATTTAAGGCAAAGGAAAGAAAACATAGCTTAGAGAAATTGTCTAGAAGCCCAATATGTTAAGAGCATATAATTTAAAATGTGGGGCCACAGGGTCCGTACATAGAAGAGTGAGCTCACGCTTTTACCTTCTTCCCTTTGTTTATATTGTATACTCATGATGAAGCCCTGTTGCTTTAATTCAAATGCCCTATCTAGTTGAAGAACTTTGTTCTCGCAATTATTTATAGACACCTTTTTGGCAATCCGATCGGTAACGGCCGTAGGATATATTACATCACCTATTTTGTTATGCCATGCTTTGTATTAAAAAATAAGCTATAAATGTGGTCCAATCGATGTGTTGGTTAATTTGTAGTTTCCTCCATTTTCTAATTATTTCCATTGGCTCCTGGTAAACTCTTGTTTATCCTGTTATTATTTGCCCTCTATGGACATAGTGTGCCCGCATGCTAGAGTCCGGGGATAATACAGGTAACGAATGCCGATAGTATGTATGGATATTTCATCCCTTAGTCGCTTACTGTAACTGCTAACTCTGTTTACACTATATATATATATACTAGCAGTATCGCCCGGCGTTGCTCGGGTTTGTAAGGGAAATAACTATAAAGCATTTTTAGAGAGTTATAGCCAAAAAATAGCAAAAAATGATGGTAAATTTTTTTTGAGAGTTAAAAAGGTCGAGTTGCGTCCCCTAGACAGTCTGTGGTTTGTGTTTCTGATTCTCGATCCCATGTCGAATTTATCGATTTTTTTCAGAACTGGGGCAACTTTTCAAAATTTTCGCTGCGTTACTTTTGAATTATGACATTGGGCTATGTGGTGTCAAGTTTCATCAGAATCGGTTGAAAGCCGTGGTCAGGGTGAGGGTACAACCTAACAGACACACAGACACGCAGACAGACAAACTGCCGTTATATATATATATATACAAAATTAAGAGGAATGACCACTAAAGTGGACTCCCTATATGCTAAACATATACGTACCCGTTGGCCCCCATGTTTAGCATATACGGTGTGGACATTCCTCTTAATTTTGTATGTAAAACAATATTTAATCTTCGGATATTTAAATATGCTAACCCACTGGTTTTAATTGATTAACATCAATTTCTACCCTTATTATTTAATTAGAAATACATATACATTGAAAGATCGAAATATACATGTATTTAAATATTTATATGTATATGTGTATCTGTGTTATGTGCGATTGTAAATCTTTGCGTCTGCTATTGGCTATCGATATTTGTATTTGAAATATAACTAATCACGTGCCTCATTTTATTTCCTTTTTTACTTTACATAATCTATTTGTACCTGCTTTCATGTCAACTTATTTGTAAATGTTTTCAATTTTTTCTAACTGTATTGTTACCATATAAATGTTTAGAAATTCTATTTTTTTTTGCTTCTTGCATCTGAAATTTCTATGTAATATTCGGTTATAAATCTTTTATACAATATTTTCTTACAAGAACGTAACAAGACTTATTTTTTCTAGAAAGTCAAAAATTTCTATATTGTTTCTGTCTGTTACTGTTATTTATTTTCAACACTGCAAATATTGTTAAACAATTTTTTTCCTATTCATTCGAACTTCCTAATTTGTTTCCCAGTAACAAAAACTTAAGAGATTGATTGTTCGAAAATCCGTCCTTTCTGTTTATTGAGATAAATTACATCTTCATGATGTTTTCAAAACTTACTTTGTATGCTTACATGTATGTATGTATGTATGTATGTATGTATGTATGTATGTATGTATGTATGTATGTATGTATGTATGTATGTATATATATATATATTTGCATGCACACAAACACACACATAATCATGTGCGTATATATACATATACATATATATATATATATATATATATATATATATGTAAATAATATATGTCTATATATATATATATATATATATATATATATATATATATATATATATATATATATATATATATATGCGTGTGTGTGTGTGAGTCTGTGTGTGTTTGTGCGTACGTGAATGTATAAGCCTGAATCTATTGCTAAGATGTTAAGTGTAGGCCATTGTTATTAGACTTATATTGTTGCTACATATGTATTCCTGTCGCAACTGAGCTAATATTTAATTTTTTATTATAACTTTATGGTAGTAATTTATTTTTGCTGCTAGTGTTGTGTACAACAACAAGCCATATGCCAAACAACAGAATACATTTAAAAAAAAAGAGTTGAAATATCACATACCATGTAAAGTGTAATAAATATTTTCTGAAATATATACTTTTAAATATACATATATTCAACTGTTTTAAATCACACACGCAGTTACATAGCAACATATGTATATAAGAATATATGTATATATATACATGCATATATATCTATATTATATATATATATATAATATATATATATATATATATATATATATATATATATTTATGTATGTATGTATAGGTGTGTGTATATATGTATGTATATATATATATACATATGCGTATATATATAAATATATTCATATAGATATATATATATATGTATATATATATATTATATATATGTATATATATATATATATATATATATATATATATAATTATATATATATAATGTATATATATACATATACACACACACCTATACATACATACATGCCTCCATACTTACATATATATATATACACGCGCACACACAGACCCACACAGAAACAGAAGTATGTATTCATATCTACATGTATGCCGTATATATGCATGCATACATATATACAAATGTATAGGTATTTTTTATATGTGCTTGTATGTACGTATGTTTGCATTTGTTTGTATTCGAGTTTGAATGCTATTTGTGTGGCCTTCTATGAATTTTTAGAATAGCAAAACACATATCATTTCTTTCTGAATACGTTGCACCTGTAACTACCAATATAATTCAAAGCAATGTCAGTAAATATTATACTGTTGAAATAATATTTGTTTAGCCATCTGGCATCTTTCTAGCTTTCGTATTAATATCAAGAAAAAAACATCTTTATTTTCACTGAAAATGCTACATATTTTCTCCCTCAAATTGGAATTTCGATTACAATTTTGCTTTCTTTTTGTATTCAGAGAAGTTAATTCGATTTATTTTAGAATTCCTTATAAACGTTGTCTGTTGCAGCATGTATCTTATAAGTGCTTCTGAAATCATAACGTATTCACGTTATCTCATTCTTATACACATTACAAATATATATTTTTAAAAAATCAAACAATATCTGTGTAGTTTTGCTATGAATGATTGTGCAGTTTGTCTAGTTGCTTTAACACTTTACCAATATTTTCTCATAATTTTTTGTTGACTTGTGTAGTCGAGGATGTTCTCAATGTTGTTTCGCCTCAGACTTTACGAAAGGAATCTTGCTTTTGCTGTTTGCGTCGTTATTGTCTTCACTTTCCATTACAAATAGATTTATCAATGATTTAAAGAGGAAATATGAACGTTTCTTTCAATTCAGATAATAAATCTTATATTTCTGGTAAAATGCATTGCAATTTTGAAAGTGATAGGATGCTGCCGTGTAGAAGCCTATATTGAAAGTAGCAAAATAGTGTCATTTACAATGATTTAATGCAATTAATTTTTACTTGAGACCTCTAACAAAATTCCATCTTTTTCAAAATGAAAGTAAGCATCATACTGACACAAATGGAAATTGGTTAAATTACTTCGTTCCTTTCTAATTTATAATACCATCCACGATAAATGAACACAATATTTATTTCATTCCCAACTTCGATTGTTATTCAACCACCAAACTATAGAGAATACCACATAATATTTAATATTTTCCAGAATATATATAAAATCTTGCTTAGTTGTCATTAGTTGAGTAATTGAAGAAAGCAAAGGTAGACTCGGGCAAAATTTGATTAAAGTTGTTAAAATATATGTGAGAGTCTTTGCTGTTTCTCGTGAACGCGGATAAAATTTGTCACTCTGTCTTCAAATTATTGGCAAATACAAGAAATTAGGTGAATTCACTTAATAATAATGTTCTTTCAGAGTCGAATACCATACTAGAATAATCGAATAATCTTTTAATTACATTGTGTCTAATTAATTACACTACGTTTAGTCAAGGAAGTAGCTATTTGTAACAGTATTTTTCAATGCAGAATTTATTTATGGAAACAATATCATTTGGACGTCTACTGATTTTACGAGGGAGTGTCGAATATTCCTAGTTGTAAGGGAATTGTGAAAGGCATGACTGGGGTCCAGACTCCTGAGTTATTTTACAGGGCTTAGAAAGCCTGAAGAACTGCTGCATAACTGCGTGAATCTCAGTGGTGAATATGCTGAATAAAATCATAATTACCTGATCTTCTTGTATATTCTTTTACCAAAGCCAGGAACTTTTCGGCACCCTTTCGTATATTATGGTTCTGGGAATATATTTCTCTGACCCACCCCGAAACTTTTCAGGGATTCTTCATATGTTAACCTCAGATAAATCAACTCAGATTGAAACACTTTGCATCCGTATCCTTTCCATAAACATTAAGCATCATTAAGTCATTAGAAATTGTCCCGCGAATTATTTCACCGATTACACTCAAAATAATATTTTGTATTTACGGTGAAAAAAAGTGATCAATTGCAAACTTTGCGAAAATATAATTACTCATTAAGCTAAATAAAAAGAATGCACTTAAATTAAACACGAACATTCCATGTTGAATTTGAGTACAGTAAACCATGTTAGTAGAATTGATTTTAAAAGCTCTTTTGTACTTTTCTTGGTTTTAATATGCGCTCTCCCTCACACACCTTTTGCTTTCTTTATCTTTTTCTCCTATGCCAACTGAAACATATGTAAGCATGCATGCACACACACACACACACACACACACATACACACACACACACACACACACACACATACACAGGCACAAAACTGTTAGATGAGGATCAAATTTAACATGGAGTGTAAAAACGAACATGTTTGCCAAATTTTGTTTTTTATCTCCGTAAAGGCAAGAAAGCTGCTGAGGCCCACAAAGAGATAAGCAAAGTTTATGGTAGTGATTGCTTAACAGAACACACATGTTAGAAATTGTTTAAAAATTCCGTTCTGGACAATTTTCACTCAAACGCGTTCAACGTTATGGTCGACTTGCTAAAGTTGATGATGAACGAATCAAAGCCATGAATGAATCTGCTTGTCATATAAATGTCCGAGAGATTGCAGAGAAGTTAAATACATCACATTCAACAATTGCAAATGGCTTAAAATAGATTCCACATAAATTGAAAGAGATTTACTTAACATAACGAATGAATATTCGCGACATGCATCTTAAAACGCAATGAAATCGGCCTTATTTCCAAACGTATCATCACTGGTGATGAAAAATAGATTGTCTACAATAACTTCAATCGAAGACGACAATGGGCCAACCGTAATGAACCAGCACAGGCCACTTCGAAAGCTGAATTGCACCAAAAGAAGATCATCCTGTCAATTTGGTGGAATACAAAGGTGTTGTGTTTTTTTTGAGTTGCTACCAAGGAACCAAATGATCAATTCAGATGTTTACTATGAACATCTACTGAAACTAGAGGAAGCAATCAAAGATAAACGGCCAGAATTGGCAAATCGTAAAGGAATCGTATTCTAACAATGACAACGCTAGACCACACGCGTGTTTACTAACTCATGAAACATTATTGGGAAGTGATGTCACATCCACCATATAGACCTGAATTTGCACTATCAGATTACAATTTAATTCGAAGTTTACAAAATTCTTTGAATGGTAAGACTTTCAATAATGCTGATGACCTGAAATCGCACTTGCTTCAGTTTGGGGCTGACAAGAATTAGAGGTTCTATGAGCGCGGAATCAGGAAGTTGTCAGAAAACAAAACCTCATCCAACAAAATGGAAAGCATATGATTCATTCTTTGTATGAAAAGAAAATACTTATTTTTCTCACTAAAAAACCGAAATGGCTTTCTTGCCAACCCAATATATATTATTTTATTCTTTCAGTCATTTGCCTGCGGCCATGCTGGAGTACTGCTTTAAAATATTTTAGTAGAACAAATCGACCCAGGCCATATTTTTTAAAACTTAATACTTATTCTTTCAGTCTATTTTGCCGAACCGCTAACTTACGTAGAGAAAACCTCTGCAACACCACTTGTAAAGCGGAAATGAGGGACAAGCACAAACACATGGGTATGTACGTCATGTTGGATCGTTAGCTCTTACACGCATTTTTTCTCTCTCTTGTTTCTCTCCTTGTTATTTTTCTGTGTATCATTCTGTCGAAGAGCGTGGGCTCGAAACGTAAAAGACTTGTTTTATTTCTATTCCTGAGTGCCATACTAATACAATTGTTTGTTTGTACTCCACCTTCCTTCGTCTTTTGTTTATTTTCGTAAACCTTCCTGTTATATATATATATATAAAAATTAGAGATAAAACCACTATTATGCAACTGAAACAGTGATAGACATAAACCAATACATAAATAGCAAAAAAAAAATATTTTTATAAAACATATAACTTATAACTAAATCTCAAAGAGTATAAAACGAATGATAAATATATAATATAATAAGTAAAAACACTACGTACACTTCATGGCTACAATTAAATTCGAATTACAATTAAGTTTAAATTCATTGAATTATACTCCCTAATATTATATATATATATATATATGTATATGTATATTATATGTATATGTATATGTATATATATGTATATGTATATATATATACGAGAAAGAAGCAACAAGAATGGATAGGTTTTTAGTACGATCGTTTCATACAAGGACAGGTTTTATTAAAAGTTGCAAAGATTACAGCATATAAACGAGTCCCGTACTCATCAGCTAAAATACATGTAAGTTCTCTAGACATCCTAGTGTTTGAGGCTATACTCATGAAGTAATGTAGATAATTAAACAGATTTCTAAAGTTCATTAAAGTTCTTTAAAGATGATGTACAGTCTTATCACAGAATTTTAAAAAAGTTTTGATAGCATCACAGAGAAGGTGACCTAATCCATATGAATTTCCATAGATATGATGAGGGATTATATACTCACGGAAGACAAATTTATCCATTGTTATTACAACGAGGTGGGTCTCAATTCCTGCTTATTAGCATTACAGAGAGGGTGAATTAATCCTTTGTATATATGCACAGATTCCAATGGTGTAGATGTAATTTCCAGAGAATGGAGATGAATTTCATATTCACAGGCGATAAATTTTACAATGGTTGAACACAATGAGGTAGGTATCAATCCTTGTTATATGATTAGGTGTTTGCCATATTAATCACATTACTGCTATTCACAAGAGGCTGTAGCTATTTAACTCTTAAAGGCTGAAGGGCTTACTAGATCGGCCAAGAATAGAGAAGGGAATAGAAGAAAAGAGAGAAAATAATGGAGGAGGGAGCAAAAAGGGGGGGAAGGGGGACTAAAAGAGAAGAGAAAAGGAAACAGAGAATAAGAAGAAGAAAAAGAAAAAAGAGAAAAGAGAAAGAAATAGGGAAAGAAGGAAAAAAAGAAAAAGAAAAAAAGAGGGTTCTAGTTATACAGAAGAGCTAGTATACTGTAAGTCTGGTTTTAATCAACAGGCATCTAGGAACTAGAGGGAATATTATTCTTTGACCAGTAAACCGTTAATTTATTGCTGTTGAAATCAGCTATGAGTTTAAAGAGAATCTAAAGAGATAACACAGTCAGGGGTTAAGGGGTCAGATGCTAAAATCACCAGAAAATACATTAGGAAAATCTAAGTATAATCTTATCAAAAAGTCATTAAAAATTTACTTATTTAATTTATTCATTTTATTATCTTAAGGAGTTGTCGTTATTATTCATACATTGACTGACTACAGGTCAAATCTTATAAGATCATTTACAAGGTGTTAGGGGATTGTCTATCATAATGAAGATAATCATATTATCACCGAGGGAATAGCCTTATTTATTTAATTATGAAATAGAATTATGGGGCTACAGTAACTAATTATAATTTATTAGAGTTATGCTATTTAAATTAGATTAAGTTAGGAATTAAAATTAAATATTACAATTAAGATTTAAAATAAGAATTTAAAAATTGTGAGTTTGAAATTAAATAAAGCCTCAATTAAGCCTGTATATATATATATTATATATATATATATATATATATATATATATATATATATATATATATATGTGTGTGTGTGTATATATATATATATATATATATATATGTGTGTGTGTGTGTGTGTATGTATATATATACGACGGGCTTCTTTGCGTTTCCGTCAACCACATCCACTTACAAGGTTTTGGTCAACTCGAGGCTATATTAGAAAACACTAGACGAAGGAGAATAATTAGTTCATACGTACGTTTCACTATTGCGGGTATTTGAAACGCTGCATTGAGTAATCCAAGTTGAATTTAATACTTAACCACAACAGATCATCAGGGAATACTCTGCTTTGTGTTACAGAGAATTAATATCTAGTTTTTGTGCAGATGATAAGTTTTACATTAATATTTTGTGAAGAACGAAGGAAGAAAACATTTAACAGAGGAAAATTATATGGCACTAAGAAAAGAGAGAGAGAGATAAATAGATAGAAAAGACAAAAGAGATTATAACTAGAGAGAAAATAGATAGAAAATGACGTGCCAGTAACTGAATAGGAAACAAGAAGATAGAAAACAGGAAGAGAAAAAAGTAAGAGTGGATGACAGAAAGAAAGGAAGGGAACACGAAATTAAATATAGAAGGGATAAATAACAAAATATGTAACAATGAATGAATGAATAAATAAATAGAAAAATGAATAAATACAATCAAGAGATAGAGAAATATGAAAATGCAAAGTGGGAAGACAATTTATGACAGAAAGAAGAAAGAGAGTACAAGGAAATGGAAATTTCTTTCAAGATTCTGGGACTGGGGCGTACATTTAAACAGTAGCAATGCGTGAATTAAAGGGGAAAAATTTACATCAAAATTTCTAAGCAGCTATACTGTTTACTCTTTTACTCTTTTACTTGTTTCAGTCATTTGACTGCGGCCATGCTGGAGCACTGTCTTTAGTCGTGTAAATCGACCCCAAGACTTATTCTTTGTAAGCCTAGTACTTATTCTATCGGTCTGTATGTTTACGTGGGACATAAACACACCAGCATCGCTAAGTTACGGGGATGTAAACACACCAGCACAACACACACACACACATATATATATATACATATATACGACGGGCTTCTTTCAGCTTCCATCTACCAAATCCACTCACAAGGCTTTAGTCGGTCCGGGGCTATAATAGAAGACAATTGCCCAAGTTGTTATGCAATGGGACTGAACCAGGAATCATGTGGTTGGTAAGCAAGCTACTTACCACACATCCACTCCTGCGCCTATTTCATCAATATTATACAAAACTGGTATATCAAGTCACAATTGCTTACAAATTTCATGTATACGTAGATTTAATTACATAGTTATTGGCATGTAAAATAATCAGATTGCCAACAACAGTCCCCACACGTGAGCCTTTTGAATCCTTGAACTCTTTAAATCTTTGGTTACTCTTAACCGTAAGAACACAATACCACATCGATAAAGATTGCAAGTACACAATATTTCTAAGAAATATGGACAAATTTACGCGAAGGTATATGAATCTTCTTGTATATTCCCATACAATACTACACAATAAAATATTTATATATATATATATGTACACAAATGGGAGAAGAACGCAAAACATCATATAATTTGTTTATTTTATTCACTGTTGGAATCCATGTTTCTCTTTGATCTTCAATACCCTAAACAATATCAAGAGAAATAGCTTTACCCATTTCGGCATGATTAAGAACCCAACATTTTAAACCCAAACTGAGAAAGAATCAGTAGTTTATAACAACTACAGCATCAACAGCAGAAAATCAAAGATACCCTATAATGCCCACAACACGCATACAGAGTAATCGCAACTTTTCAGACTATAAAGTCGACATTCCCATTAATGCATGGGTCATTTTTTCTCAAACGAGAACATGTATAAATCTTCTTGCCCAAAGAAATATTATTGCCTCATGTAGAAATCTTATTGCCCAAAGAAGTGTTCAGCTTTTTAATAGCCGGCAAAACTGAAATAAATTGCTACATCATATCGAAACAATTATTAACCACATGGATAAACTCGCTCAAATCCTTCCAAGAACCGTAGCCGGCGATGAGTAGCAGCAACAAAAAACAACAACAGCAACAATCATATCAGCAACATAAACACCGACGACAACAATTACTACTACAAAGGCAAAACCAGCAATAAAAACCACAACGAAGGCTGTTACAAAAAAGGACCTCTTAGGCACTATATCACAAAAAAACTCCCCACCAACCTCGACATCGTTATTAGGGCAACCATCTTCCACCACCACCACCACCACCGCTTCTGCCGCTACTACAATTTCTTCTCTTCTTCGTCTTCTTTTTCTTTGTTTTCTTATTCTTCGTCTTCTTCTTCTTCTTCTTCTTCTTCTTCTTCTTCTTCTTCTTCTTCTTCTTCTTCTTCTTCTTCTCCATCGTCGTCTTCCGCCTCCTCTCCTTCCACTTTTATAACTTCTGTCAGTGACCAACCTCAGCCACTCCTTTTTTCGGCTGCCTTCGACCAATCTCAACAACTATTTCTTTCTCCCTCATCCACGAACCCCACTTACTGCCTCAACGTCAACACTAACAAATTAAGTAATATCTACCACCACAATCGTCACCACCACCACCACCACCACCACCAACATAACCACCACCACTACTACTACTACTACTACTACTACTACTACTAATACTACTACTACTACTACTACTACTACTACTACTACTGCTGCTGTTGATGCTGATGCTGCTACTGCTGCTGCTAACCTCAATCTCTCCTCCTCCTCCTCCAGTCCCCCTGCCCCATTTTCATGAATATGAAAGAAATCTAAACCTAAAATTATTTACAATTTATTGATTCTTGAAACACCCACACGGCTAAAGCGAAATCCAAAGACATACAACGGTTCATTACGTGCGTGGTTATGCACATACGGTGACTTCCAACACCAAAAGGCAGATGATGTCGATATCAATTTAAATTCACCAAAGTCTTGGTTTCCGGACCATCCGTCTTCTACAAGTAACATGCTCCTTTATATCACAGCACAATTTTACGTTAGCTACTCCTGTTCTCTTTAACATCATGCCACGACACATAATAGATGAACATGATTTCATAACGTTCAAACAGTTCTTCGTTTTATTGCTCCCAAAAATTTTAGATAAACCATCTTCACCCATATTTAGTCCTACAAACAATGAATCTTTACTCAAATGAGCTACGATGCCCAAAGAATGACTAACATTAAACATCATTCTATTTACTGTCCAGGCGATGCTATTAAGTTGCATATAGCTTGGGCCAGTACTGGCCGAAAATACCCTAAGTATATATATATATACATACGTACACACAGATACACACACACATATACATATGCATATGTATATATACATATAGTTCTAATTTATAGAAAAACAAAAGGCGAAGACAGGTGTATGAACAGCAAGCAAGTGTATTGACGCTCGAGAAAATGAAAAGGTCTTTTACAGTTCGAGCTTACGCTCTTCAACAAAAAGAAATAAGAAAAAATAAACAGAGATAGAATGAATAAAATTTGCATTCATTTGGCTGGAAGCATGCTAGAAGACCACTTTGAGGAGGATTTAGTCGAACTAATAGATCCCAAAACTTATTCTTTGAAGCCTAGTACTTAATATATCGGTTATTTTGCCGAACCGCTAAGTTACAGAGACATAAACACACCAGCATATACATGGGAGGTGATATCAAAAAGTTCCAGGACTGGTTCTGAAGCGTACCAACACATGGCAGCAAACGATTGCGTGGACAGTGAGAGCTAGCAGTGACCTTCATGGGGCAGTGTGAGGGTGACTTTACTGCCTTTACTACGTAATTTTGTGATCACGTTTATGCTGTAGTCTGCGAGTTTGTCATGAATAAAAAGCCGACATGAAATTTTGTGTTAAACTTCGCAAGCCTATTACTATGGAGCATGTTTCGGCCAGCTTAGAATGGCGTGGCAATGAGGTGTACGAAATCTTTCGAGTAGGTCGAGCTCTTCAAACCCGAAGAAATCCACTGAAAAATGATGAGGGATCTGGAAGACTTGCCACGAGGGGCAACCCCGGAAATGCGGAGAAAATTCACCAGCTTTTGCATTAGGATCATCGGAGGACAATCAACGACACTGCTGATGTTGTTGGTCTGTCGTTTGGGTCCGTGCAGGGAATCTTAACCCCTGAATTGAATATGCAGCGTGTCCCTAACAAGTTTGACACCCGCCTGCTGTGCAGTGAGCAGAAAGAACATCACGTCGAAGACTGTGAAGATCTCCGTCATCGTGCCGCTTATGACATATTCTTCCTGTCGCGGAAGAATTGGATCTACAGACGAAGCAGCAATCGTCACAATCGAAGAGCCATTCATCCGCATGACCGTGGAAGGCATGAAAGAGCCGCAGTTCAATCAAGTGCATGCTCATCATTATTTTCGACATCCGCGGTATTGTACATCGAGAATTCGTCCCCCAGGGCGAGGCCGTCAATCGAGAGTTCTACTGCGAGGTTTTGGAGCGTTTGAGGGAGGACATCCGGCGTAAGCTACCAGATCTGTGGAGCGCGAAGTATTGAATCCTTCACAATGTCAATGCATCTTATCAGTGATCTCTCCTCACATGTGAGTTTCTCGCTATAAACAACATGGCCTCACTACCGCATCTGCCAAATTCGCCAGATTTAGTACTTCCATCTCTTCCCCAAAAGGAAAAGACAACGCAAAGGTAACCTTTTTAACACTGTTTTCGATATCCAGAGCAAATTGCAGAAGGACCTCGATTCGCTTACGGAACACGACTGCCAATCCAGATTCCAAATGTGGCAAGAACGCTTGGACCGGTGAATTGCTGTAGAAGGTGGTTATTTCCATGGAGATAATCAATTGAAAGAAACTGGATCAACGGAAAGAAATTGCAACATTATTCTTTAAGAATCTTTGTCATCGCCAGCATCTCATACCGGTTCATAAAATTGGGCACTTTTAAGCAGCACTTATATTATTATTATATGTGGAGTAAGTCGTATTTTTGAGACATATCAGTGCAAAACTGCATTTATCTGGCCTCTTCAAGTTATCACTCTTTCAAATCGTGTATATAATTTGCCGTCCAACAATCTCTCAATTTAAAGGATATATGAGCCTACATGTGTATTTGCCTGTGCGCACATGGACTAACATTTATAAACACATTAGGTGAATGTGATTGCCACATTAAGGATTTTTCTGTACGACCATATGGTTTTGTGCGCGTGTGTGTGTATGCATGTGTGTATCTGACTGTCTTTGTTCATGTGCGTGCCTTTACGTATATGTGTGTGAGCTTTAAGTTATGTGTTCTCTATGTGCGAACTTCTATTAATTACAGGTAATAGATTCATGAAATTACTTTGTGCAGCAATAAATATATAGGTATTAATTTTCTTCAAATTAGAATTCTTATTAATTGGATGTGATCATTTTGTATCATGTTCTCTAGATCGAAAACGAATTTTTATCGCTAGCTCCATCCTACACATACACCCACACACACGAACATATACATATGTCACTTCTTCGAATTCAGCCTATGATTGATTACGAAATGCCGCTTAGAAGCAGTCAACTACTTTGGTATCATTTCATGTAGTTATTCTGTGGAACATATTAAATCTAATAAATTTATAAATTAATAAAGTATTAATATTAATTTTAATAAATCTATTATGAATTCGAAAACTTGTATCATATCGTAACATACGGCATGTTGAATTTTTAATCTATATTACTTGAAACTCTAGAAATTATATCATTTATATATATATACATAAAGTTATATAAGTTACATGTTCTCACACAAATTAATAAGAGAAGATGGCAGCAAATTTTTGATTGTGAAATTGATGCGAAAATATATTGTAAGCTCTAAAATGTTGCAGCAAAATAATTCGTGAATAATGCATTCTACGATACAGGTTTAAAATAATATACACATCGCATATTTAAATAACATTTCAAATTCCACATAGTTTGATAAGTCATATTACACTATCATGTGTTGATTAAATATACTCACATGAACCCCTGAATTCTCAAAATGTAATCAATCTCTAAAGGAGCATTTGTTAATTGCTGTTTCAGAATACGTCAACTTAGCAAAATTGATTGTATATATATTAAGGTAGTATATACATATATTAAGGCATTGTATATATATACATAAACAAAATAAGCAACAAGTATATCCAAGGTAGAGTAGTACAATTGTTTCATTCTACTTCAATTTATTAAACACTTGTTGCTTATTTTGATTATAATCACCCCATTTGATTTATATGAATAATATCATACAAAATTTTGGTACCATATTCTTAGCAATCTAAATTTTGCTGAACTTATATATATATATATATATATATATTGATTGATTGTATACATATATATTAAGGCATTAAAACCATCGTAGATATATACAGAATTCTATCAGGTTAAGTTGTCATTCTTTTACTTGATAAAGTTTCAGTACGTAGTTGAATACAACATACAACATGTTGAAGACAGCTGTTGTGATATTGGTTTCGCCTTTTGGCAAGATGTTCGCTATTTCGTGGGGAGGGATAAGTCAATTTTTATCGACCCCAATGTTTTATCGGTTCTTATTTCATCGACCCCGAATTGGTGAAAGCAAATGTCGACCACAGCGAAATTTGAAATTAAAACTTAAAGACGGACGAAATGACGGTAAGCATTTTACCCGGTGTGTTAAAAAACCCATAAAAGATGATACGTTCCTCCTATCTTCAGTAATATAAAAACTAAACGCAAAAGGCTTACAGATTTAAAATATAATTTACAAAATAAGAACATATCTGTACAGCCTTAGAATATACATGTAGGAGTGGCTGTGTGGTAGTAGCTTGCTTACCAACCACATGGTTTCGGGTTAAGTCCCGCTGCGTGGCATCTTTCGGTAAGTGTCTTCTACTATAGCCTCGGGCCGACCAAAGCATTGTAAGTGGATTTAGTAGGCAGAAACTGAAAGAAGCCCGTCATAATTATGTATATGTATATATACATATATATATATATATATATATATATATATTATATATATATATATATATATATATATATATATATATATATATATTATATATATATATATGAGTGCGTATATGTTCGTGAGTCTGTGTTTGTCCCCCATTATCGCTTGACAACCGATGCTGGTGTGTGTACGTCCTCGTAACTTAGCGGTTCAGCAAAAGAGACCGATATAATAAGTACTAGGCTTACAAAAAATAAGTCATGGGGTTGATTTTCTCGACTGAAAGGCGGTGCTCCAGCATGGACACAGTCAATTGACTGAAACAAGTAAAAGAGTAAAAGAGATACTTCACACTCAAGAAATTATATAATTTAAATTTATACAAAAATTTATATGAGACACTTTTGATTATGAAATTGATGTGAAAATATAGCGCTCCCACCCAGTAGAATATTTCAATGAACATTATATATATAAAATGCATCTGTTGAACTTTTTCCTTTTCCCGTTATCCCAATAATTTCCACAATTACTCAGTACTTCTCAACGACTTCATCTTTTTAATAGACACACTCCCTATTGTCTCATAGACAACTTATAAAGAAAATATAGGCATTAAACTTTTGAAATAACTTTAATATTGCATTATCTGCCTCATACGTTGTACTATATTGCGTACGTTATTCTAATCATTAGAAGATAAACATCTCTTCACTACTCTATAAAGCCGGCAATGTGAAAGTAATAAATTCTATTTTGCTTCAAATTTATCTCATAAAATTATATCATGAAAAATACTTCTCATTTGAACACCTTGATTATATTATTTAAGCCAAAAGCTTTGATTTTGTTGTCATTTCATCATACGTAAAAGTCATTGTAACCAATATGTTCCAAACCATATAACATAAATATCTAGTTTATCTAATTATTTAACGGCATTTATTCAAATCGAACTTGAGAGGCTCACGTGATTCTCACAAGCATAGCAGATACGTTTTATAACTGAATGTAATTAATTATACATAAAAATGAAGGAACACATAAACACAGACACACGTGTATTTGCGTGTATGTGTGTAAACATACATATGCACATGCACACATATACACACATATATGCAAGCACCCACTGGTTTAATATCGGCATGTAAATATGTAGGTGTATAAACTTATACAGATAGGCACATAGACATATGTATATATATTACATATGCATGTGTATTTGAGTGTGAGTGTGTGTGCGTGTGTGTACATATAAATCTATATGTGTATGTGTATGGTTATGCATACAATCAACCGAATATGCAGAATGTCATTTGATGGAAAATTTTAACGGAGATGAAGAAACAAAAGCTATTGGGTGGGAGCGCTAAGAAGTGATGTGTATAAATGTAATGTTACAACCAGTTCGAATACGCCAGTGGCACGTTCGGACCTGCAAACAAGCCAGTCACTGCGTTTTGCCATGGAGAACATTACTCGTTGTAGACAAATGCTGTAAATACACCTAAATCAACTTGAAGCGTTACGTATATGTTTCTGTGACTGAAGAGAAGATAAGCACGGACATATGGCCTAGTGGTTAAGAGCGCGGGCTACTAATGCCAAGAGATCGAGTTCGATTCCAGGCAGTGACCTGGATAATAATAATAATAATAATAATAATAATAACAACAACAACAACGTCGAAAAATACCTTAGGAATGAGAACCCAGGTTCGAAATTTCCCCAAGGTACCTGTTGAAGGCAGGAGGGTATATCAGCCGAAAGTTGTGTTAACAACGAACACAATGAGGACAAATATCTGTCAAATGTAAGTAATGTAAATAAAGTAAATAATGTACATAATTCCTTATCTCTTAAATATAGAACTGTAGAAGATAACCAATTCGAAATGTTTGCATTTCAGTCTGGATAGGTGGTGCTGCCAGCTGATTTAGGTGTATTTACACCGTCTCTCTACAGCAGGACACGGGAAATGCTAATAGCGATAGCTATTGGATTTATAGCCAATCATCTGTTTTCCATCACCATGTGGTGAACATGATCGGTGTTTTTCTCGCTGGTGGCAATTTCAGGACGTCGAAACTTTGGGTCATCTTAAAGACTCTGCATTCACCTGTAAGTTAATTTAAGCATATCTAGTTGTCGTATTGTGTTAACTTGGGGTATATACTTATAATAATCCATGGGTGAAAGTGCTTCTGTCTATTCAATGTAATATTTTGTTATTAATTTCCTATGTGCAATTTATGATGTTCAAATATTAAACTTCAGTAATTCACTGAACTTTAATGTTTGAACATCATAAATTGCACATAGTCGAGCATATTCGTATAAATTTCTTTGACAAGAATATGCAGAGTATCAGAATGGAACAGGAACTCATTAGGTAGATCCATGATCAAATGAAAATACAGTTACAGGAAATGTCCATTAGCAGTTTCAAATGAGAATATTTGATGTTAATCCATGGCGAAGAATCGGGGAGCTTAGCAGTTCTAGTTTTGAGTTAAAGACAGACAGATGAATGAAGTAGAATGTATGTATGTATGTATGTATGTATGCATGTATGTATGTATGTATGTATGTATGTATGTATGTATGTATGTATATATGTATGTATGAATGAATGAATAAACGAACGAATGAATGCATGTATGTTGTTATTCAGTTATATTTCAAGAGTTCTTGCCAACAGAGAAAGAGTCCGTATCTGTCCTAGAACCAAGGCTTCTTCATTGGAGTTTCAAAAAACATCAACATGGTATTTTGTGTGTGTGTATGTATGTATGTATGTATGTATGTATGTATGTATGTATGTATGTATGTATGTATGTATGTATGTATGTCAGGTCACTTTCGAGTGCTACTGGTAACATGTAACCCAGTACAACCTGTTGCATGGCTGGGTCGTCGGCGACTAAACCGGCAACCCCACCAAGCTTGCTTGGTAAGGAGGGTGTTTATTGGACACCCTGCGGGATGAAAAACAAAACCCGTCAAAGGGCGGAGGAACTCTTGTGAGTCAACGGCCATCCAATAAATGTCTTAAGGCTGTATCATGCGCGGGAACATAGAAATAATCGGACTGAAAACCCGATCGCGCGGTTAAACCATTGGGAGTGAAGGACTCCTAGCCTTTGTTACGGCATCCTTCTAGGAGAAGGTAACTCAGGTAACTGGGATAACTCCGATATAAAACCTGCGGCTCAGTGGTTACCGATGATGTTGACGTGTTCTTCTTTTAGGATTATGGCTGCTGTTGCTTAGTGAGTGGGATTGACTCACAACATTGATTAAGCTTCGTGCAATGGCCATACTCGATAAAGAGGGGGCAGCCACTATGTATGTATGTATGTATGTATGTATGTATGTATGTATGTATGTATGTATGTATGTATGTATGTATGTATGTATGTATGTATGTATTATGTATGTATATTTATGTGCAGTTTTGTGTTATGAAAAAGTTTCTGCAGTAGTTATCTTTAATAATAAATAACTTATTTGCCTCAGTTTTAAAATTACCTCCTTCGAAATAGCCAACTGCGCAGCAATACACCGGTTCCAGCGTTCATGCTAGTTTTGGAATCTGGCCTGGAAGTTGACAACGCTCTTGATATCGACAGCTGTTAAAACAGCGGCCTTTGGACAGCCTTTCGTCTTGGGGAAGGGATGGAAATTCTCAGGTTCTAATTCTTGTGAATAGGGGGATGAGTTGCATTGTCGTCATGAAGAATTCAATTTCTCCACGCTCAACCGATCCGGTCGCATTCGTCAAATATCTTCCCTGAGACGTTTCAAAACGTCGCAGTGGAACTCTGGACTGACAGTCTCGCCATGGGGGACGAATTCTCAGTGTACAATACTACGGATGTGATAAAATTGATGAACATGCTCCTGAGTGAACTGCGGCTCAGTTGTGCATCATTTAGTCGTGGAGATGACGGGCTCTTCGCTTCAGAGTGTTCTCGTAGATCCGACTCTCGCCACCGGGGATGATCTTCGACATGAAGGATGTGTCATCAGCGGCACAGCGACGGAGATCTCGACATATTTCTATGCTATATTGTTTATTGCTCAGTGGTTAGCAGGCGGGGGAAGAAATTGGCAGAGGCGCTGCATATTCCTTTCAGATGTTAAGATTGCCTGTACGGACCAATACGCAAGACCAATTATATCAGCAATGTTGTTGATTGTCCTCCGACGATCCTGATGCTGAATCTGATGAACTTCCTCCACGTTTTCGGGGGTGCCACGTTTTCCAGGTCGTCCATCATTTTCCAACGACGTTCTTCCGCTGGAAACTTTGCGTACGACCTCATCGATGTAAGCTTGCAGAACCTTGCTCAATATCTCTGTAGCAGAATGCTCGTGTTTAGCGCAAACTTTCACGTTGGATCTATGTTCCAACTTTCTGTCGATGACAAAATCGCAGACTACAGCATACATATGATCACAAAATCACAAATTTCACAACTTAAGAAGTAAACACAGAGTGTCACTCGGTAGACTGCCTTATGATGGTCTCTGTCAGCTCTCATTGTACACACAACTGTGTGCTGCCAGCAGTTGGTACTCTACACATCCAATCCAGGAACGTTTTGATACCACTCGTATACTGCTCAGTACGTGGGTGTTTCATGCTAGTTGAGAGAGGTTAAAAGATGCATGTATAGAAATAGGTAAGTAAAGGATTTAAAAATAGTAAATGGTAGATACTGTTAAATGACCAACAAGGCTGGCCAGAGTTACCAAAATGGGAAGGCGGTTTAGTGATGATGATAAAGCGGTTATAACAGTTAGCAAGTACCTAAAGCTAAATGAAACCTGATATTTGTGGAAGTGATGGGAGATTTAGGATTCGCCAGGTTATAGTAGTGCTAGAAATAGATACCCATATTATTAAACATAAAATTTAAAGTTTAGAATTTAAGATTTCAGTAACATCACAAATCATTAAATCTCCCATGATTTCCATTAATAAGAGGCACTTTTTGCTTTAAATGCCTATTAACTTTTACAATCACTGTATTACCATCAACACCCACTTCCTCTCATTTTTGCTAACTCTAATCAGCCTTGTCGGTCATTTGATAGTATCTGACATTTGCAATTCTTAAACGCTTTATCTATATGTCTCTATACATGCACCCCTAACCTCTCTCGACTAGAATACCCCCACTATACAAGCTAGTATATATCTCTTCTACTACATCTACGTCTGTCTTGCCATCTATACTATAATAAATATAAATAAAAGCGCCCTTTTAAAGTCTAGCCAGGCTCATGGGCCCGGTTTCCCGGTTTCAATGGCATATGTGTCCCCTCGCTGGACAGGACTCCAGTCCATCGCAGCGTTACTCATTTTTGCCAGCTGAGTGGACTGGAGCAACGTGAAATGAAGTGTTTTGCTCACGAACACAACGCGTCGCCCGGTACATAAATCGAAACCACAATCTTACGATCATGGTGCTGACAACCTAACCCCTAAACCACGCGCCTCCACATAAGTCTACTATAGTATACCTATTCTACACTCCTCATTCATTCTCTATTCAAATCTGGAACCCGTAATCTCCACTGTTCCTCGTCATGGATTTTCATTGAACATTCTCACCTGAA
This sequence comes from Octopus sinensis, assembly GCF_006345805.1. Classification (NCBI taxonomy): domain Eukaryota; kingdom Metazoa; phylum Mollusca; class Cephalopoda; order Octopoda; family Octopodidae; genus Octopus; species Octopus sinensis. The sequence goes on from NC_042998.1 coordinate 13,169,565, forward strand.
ACTGCTAATGGACATTATCTATAACTGTTATTTCTTTTGCTCGTGGATCTACTTAACGCGTCGCATTTATACTCTGACCCTTTCCACATTGACAAACTGGAAAACATTAATATCTTCCACTGGGGATTTTCCCTCTCTTTTACATCTCTCTGACTTCTCCTGCTCTGATGGCCCAACCTATGGATTCCTTATTCAGTATGATGATCCACACGATAGCGGGTGAGCGTGCAGGCATGTATATATGCGTGAGATGCTAGTGTGCATTCACCATCCCACCGACCGGAAGCAAGAAATAGTCTGGTTGTGAATGAGACTGATGGAATACGTACCGGAGTTAATAAATAATCACAGGTAGAGATTTCTTATTATCTGTCAGGTTAAAGGTAACCTGAAGTACTACTAGAAAATGAAGGCATTCGTAAGATCGTTCCAAGCCACAAATATACAATGATGATAATAAACATTTGGGTGAGGTGCCAAGAATGGTGAATACACACTGGCATCTCACGTATATATAACATGCCTGAGCGGTCGCCCACTATCGTGTGGATCATCATGTTGAATAAGGATTCTATAGGCTGAGTCATCAGAGCAGGAGAAGTCAGCGAGATTGAAAAGAGAGGGAAAATTCCTCAGTGAAAGATGGAGATATAGATCGCATTTTGAGGCGTTAGGCGAAGGAAGACCGGTGAGCAAATAGATATTGCATCTAAATGACTGGCCGACAGAATAAGGATTATAAATCACAGAACCGCCAAAGATAGTGTGGCGTGCCTCCTGATATACTCTGAAAATCAAGCATAAAGAAAATGCATACAACCGCACAAATACACAAACAGAAATATATTTATATATACATAAAATATAGACACGGACATATATATATATAAATATGAATATACATTCACTCACTCATCTATGGACACTGATACACTCAGACGCACACAAACACACACATGCATATATATATATATATATATATATATATATATATATATGCACGTATCTCTTGGCTTATATGCGTTTTCTTTAGCATGCATTTGAGTGGGTATAATCTACCGCAAATATTTAAATCTCATGGCTTAATACATAGTTCATAACTGCAATATTTCGACGCTAACACCTAATCTTTTGAAGCTAGAATTCAAAGTGTGAAGTAAATGGTGTGCACAAAATACTCCCTCTCCCTCTCCCTCTCTCTCTCTCTCTCTCTCTCTCACACACACACACACACAAGCGCACACATTTATATATACATTTGTCTATGTATGTTTAGATACGAAAATGTGTGTGTGTATATGATTATGTATTTGTGCATACACACACGCATATATATATATATATATAATATATATATATATATATATATATATACACACGTACACAAGAACTCTATCTTTCTCTCTCTCTCTCTCACACACACGCACACATAATATCACGTTCAAAGTATGGCTTTGGAATAAATTTTCGAATCCATCCCCGTTTTATTAATTAAATTTCATTACATTTAATCCACCTTCTTTCTGTAAAGTTTTTAAACTCGCCATGAACATTAAAAACATTATTAATGGTCTTTTTTACATTTATGTCCACGGCGTATTTCAGTTAAAATATATCTTCAATTATTTAATGAAACAGGAAGAAAGAAAGTATTTAACTCGTCTCAGTAAACGTTGCTTGCTTCGGGAAGATAATTACGTATTGATTTCAAATATAAACATCAAAGAAAATTTGTCAGCTTTAATTTAATTAAATTCGTGAATATATTTTCTACAAATTGAGATTTGTTCGTGTGTCAGATTGTTGATGGAATTTAGCAATTTGCTGCTACTTTTACACATATAATATTGTGTTTGATATAAGTGGTTCGCAATAAAAATATTTAAGTCCTTACGTCGCAAGCCAAAATTACATGTAGAAATTGAAACAAGCAAAAACACAGTTGTTTAGCCTGTTGGTTTTGATCTCTCAGAGTAAATCTTTTCTGTGTATTTATCTACATTTCCTTTTTTGTTCAATTAAATTATTATCATAGTTGAATTTATGCATCGTTACTTGTCAACACACATTGTAATTCATCTAAACGCCTCACAGGAGTAATGAAACGAAAATCGACGCCTGCGGTATTTAATTTCAGATCGTATACAACGGTAATTTATTACTACAAATAATTTCCTGTAGCAAAATGCTGCGATAATGTAACCTCATCTCCATATTAGGTTTCCGAAGTGTAGCATCGGATGTATCCGCCATAGTAATTGAGTTTGACACATATTAATTCAAATTTTAGCCCCGAAAGGCTGAAAGGCAAAGACGACCGTGGCTGAATTTGAACCCAGAAAGCAAAAAGCCAGAAGGAATGCATTTAAGCTATTTGTTCAACTTTCTAACGATTATAACAGCAAGCCACCTGAAGATGAATTCATAATATTCTTTCTAAGTTTTTTTACAATGCCAGCAATTTTAATGTGAGGAATAACTCGATTACATTGGCCCCAGTACTCAAAGAGTACCTATCTTATTGACCCCTGATGGGTAACAGGCCAAGTCGACCTCGGAGGCATTTGAAATTGAACATATTATTGGCACAATGCCAGTTATGTAGTGGGAGGCGCTTACATTGATCCCTGTACTCAACTGCTACTTATTTCATCGACGCCGAAGAATAAAAAGCAGACCTGACCTCGGAGGAATTTGAACTCAGAACGTAAGATGGACTAAATGCCGCTAAGCACTTTTCCCCGTATGCTAACGGTTCTTCCAACTCGCCGTCCTCGTTGAACATATAATATTTGTTTCATATTCCGGCGCAAGACCAGCAAGTATAAGTTTGTAACATCGATCCCAGTATTAAAGTACTGCTTATTTTATCGATGCCGAGGTGTGAAGGGCAAAGTCGACCTCGGTGGAATTTGAACTCAGAACATAAAGACGATCGAAATGCAGCTAAACATTTGCCCAGCTGCTAAAGATTCTGATAGCTCATCATCCTCGGTAAACATAATATTAAATGAAATAAGCAGTCGATTGTTTGAATTCGAACCCGGACGATGAATAGACGTATTCAAATACCACGATTTATGTTTGGACGCTCTTGTTAAATAATTTTGTTATTAAGGTCTATAAAATGACTTGTAATTACATGAAATTGGTGTAGAATTGATTAAATATGCGCCGTAGTCCTACATTTGTATACGTAAGTTAATTTATTGATTTTATTGATCTTCTGATGACCTCAAGTACGTTTTAGACTGACTAAAATATTTAAATGAACGTAAAATATATGAACAAAATAACAAAAATATCTAAGTAAGTAATTTTCAGTTCTATAATCTTTTATCATAAAAGAATATTTCAAGGTGTGTAAAATAAATATTTTAGTTTATTCTCTTGAGTTGCTCATTCGTATAATGTTCTTTAAAATGATCACGTATATTGATATCAACCGAATCGATATACACAGAAATAGTCTGTTAAAAATGGAGATTACATTACACATCAAATTTAATTAGAATAGATCATGTATGTACGATAAAAATCAGAGAACATTTATATTATGAAAACCATTAGAGATTCTATCTCTGTCTGGAAACTTTAAAATTCAAATAGACAAAATATTTCCTTTATCCGTTACATTATAGATAGGAGAAAGAATCTGTGGACTAATCAGTGATATATAAACTCGTTATGCAATATCGCTAAAATAACAGTAGTTGCGCAAATTTTACTTAGCCAACTTTTTTCTATCCACTATTCTTGTTGAATCAGGAAAGAATATGGCCATTTGCTTTGCCGATAAAATTACAATATATTTTTAGAATACAGCTTGCAATATCTTTGAAACAATCTCTAGATTTTGTTTCTATTTGCTTTACTAATGTGTGTAATGGAAATCCTACTGAATTCATTCTTCAATTGGGCATAGAATATGAGATTGTATCATTGGGATAATATGGAACGTTGGAAAATGAATAAAAGAAAGCTGTGCTCTATCAATACAAAGCGCACGTCATTGAATGTTCGTACGCTTGTAAGTAATTTATAACCGTTATAAAGCAGAAAATGAACACTCTCTGTCTCTTAAATAGCGGATGTTTCGGTCTAGTTCAAACGCTATAAATGAATTGATATAACTTATAGTAGGAAAATAATTGGATATTTTGTGGTGGTAATAAACGAACATAACAATAACAAAATATAAAAGTCGACTCGAATAAATATTGTGTTATAAGATTTATAGAAAGATAAAAAAAAAGACAAATATTTGTTTTAATTGGCCTCTAATGCGGAAATTTAGCTATCTGTTATGAGTATGTATATATATATCCAGTTGTTTGCAGGTGAGATAATTGCTTCACGGGAACATTTTAGATTGCACACGTTGTTTTCAAAGCTGGGAAAATGATTAAATAGCATTTATGAGACCTACAGGGATTTCTAAAGCAGGAGAAACTTCTCTTGAAACACAGTTTGAGTTGAATACCATATATATATGCTGATTCTTCATTTGAAACTATATCTGAGACTTTTTTTCGCAGCTAAAACTTTTAATTTGGTAAGCAATTCTCGGATCGAGTTACTTCGAATTTGATGTAAAATCTTGAATTCCAGGAAAGTATTCATGGCATATGTCGGCAATAATCAGTAATATTCAAAATATTTAAGGTGTAAACTCTTTAAGCAACATACATCTTAATGTTGTCCGTACGACTCTGGAACTGAGGAAAAAAGGTAATGATTCTATAAGGGCTGGAATACTATCTAGAATTTGCATATATAACCCAAGCAACAAGATTCTCGCCCTTTCGCCTATGAGGGCAATAACGTGCTATCTCATTTGACATTCCACGCATTATGCGAATTATGGATTTATTTCAAGATTATCCAACATTATTTACTGACTAAAAGATGCTTAAGGAAATATGTGTTTGAATAGTGTTGTAGAACAAGAAACTCCTAACACTCCATTTGACCTTGGACAGAATTCAATAAAGAGTGAAATTTATGAAATGTTATCGAAGTGATTACTGCTAATATTTAGCCGCAGTTCAATATTGACCGATTAAAGCAGCGATCATATTCTTCATACCTATCGCTTTATCTTCACGCCTCTTAAGCATAATATAACTACAACTATACAAAACTGAGAGTTATTATATCAGTGAGACTTGGATAAGATATCTAACTGACAAATTGTTCACATACAGTTTTACGATACGAAATTTATTGGCTATAACACAAACATACCTCATAGAGAATTTTAAGATTTCACGGGAACAATATAACATTCCCTTGCCTTAAAAATATAGACAGTAGTAACTACATATTAAAACGTTTATTATAAAAATCCTGGATTGTAGTTACAATACGGCTTTGATATCTCATTATAACTCGGTAACTTGGGTAAGTATCTTGTGATATAGACACAGAAAAACCAATGATGGGTCACTAAACTCGATAGTCGGGAATTGGGAAACTGTGAAAACCGTCGTATATGTATGTATGTATGTATGTATGTATGTATGTATGTATGTAGTATGTATGTATGTATGTATGTGTGTATGTATGTATTTACGTATGTAAGGGGTTATCTACCTATATATAAATGATAAATGTACGTGTAAACGCGTATATATATATAAATGTGAACTTTAGGTCAGTTAAAACACATACACACACATATACATATATATATATATACATATATATATATATGCGGACATCAGGTCAGTTAATATATATATATATATATATATATATATATATATATGCGAAATGTAGGTCAGCTAACGGCAAAGTCAGTACAGTTACCGTGTATGTGTGTATTTGTGTATGTGTGTGTGTGTATATATATATACACACGCAATATAAATAACTAACAAAGGCGTACTAGGGTCAATACATTACGGCCGTTTCAAGCGGCTCCATTTAATAGATTAATGAAAATAGTACGTCAGTTTGAATGAAAGCGTTCCCGTCAGATGAATTAAAGGTATACTAAATATATGTACCTCTAATTCGAATACCCATTATATTCGATGCTATATTTTACAATATCTCATACTTATACTGTTTTCATTAATCAATTAAATGGAAGAGCTTGAAACGGCCGTAATGAATTGACACATGTATATTATTTTTACTTATTCTGATCATTTAAATCAGAATCTGCAGTTCGGAAATACTATAGAAATTAACTGTATAAAATGTACATGTCTGATTTACGAAGAGCAGATATCTTCAGTTAGCTGGGTTGCGTTTTTTTGCACAATCGACGAAAATATTAGGTACAAATACCCCTGCACGGAGTCTTGATATTCTATATTCAAATTGTAGTGTTGGGATGTGCAGATTATACCGCACGCGAAAGGGGCCTCAATTTAAGTACTTAATTTAACTGAATCTCAGTTACACACACACACACACACACACACACACACACACACACGAACACGAACGCACACGTATATATATATGTGACCGCGTGTGTACCGTTGGCGATTTTTTCCTCTGTCTTCCCTTCTCTGGATCTTTCCTTCTCCTATGCTTCCGACGAAGAGCTCCGCTCGAAACGTTAAACCCACCTTCTTCCCTTCCTTCCTGTGCGTCCAATAATACTATATTTGTTCCACGTCCTCGCGTTGGTGTGTTTTCTCTTTGTGTTTTCATGTTTGGATTATATGTATATATATATGCCGAGTTGCCTCCAGTAAATTTATAGCTGCCATAGCAAAAGACAAACTTGATTTGTGTTATCTACATGTTTAAAATCTCTAAACTGAAAGAATCTTCATCTCACTATTCTGTGCACGTCTGTTATTCAATATTACTGACTTTTCTCATTGAGGCATGGATTTTCATGATGCTGCCCGGCAAAGGCTGGTAGATTTATATTCATTCTTCACTCAGTACTCTTTTCAGCTCTGTAATTCATTTAAGTTTCAATGGTCTTACTCGTAACTTTCTATCAAGTTATGTATGTTTGTACTATATATCTGCTTTATAAGAAAAGAACGAGACATTCAGCAATCAAATTTAGAAATTATATTTTGTCTGTTTGTTTCGACACATATCCTAATTTACTTGTATGGCATAAGACATTTGATAGGAAAATGTTTGTTCTTCGTATAAGTCCAACACTAGAATAAATGCGTTTCGTATATTTGGCTGTGCTTATTACAATTAAGTTGTTTCGCCTGTGTATGATTTTCAGGTGCTTTAACCCCCAACCTAATCAGGGAATCACCATAGAGGACCTATACAGTAAGGAACTAGCGAACAAACGAAGTACATTATATGAGGAGTTATCTGCGATATACTATTCTATAATTAAGTACAGACAACCAGAGGCTAAATATTCAAAGATATACTATATAGAGTGTCATCAGGAAATGAGGAAAAATTCTTGAAGTTATTTACGTAACTAAATAACGTGATTGCGAACATCGTCAATCAACTCTTTAGTATCAACAAGTTTGAAATTTTGAGTAATATACACAATGTAATAGTTAGATTCAATCTACTAAACAAGTTCAGTAAACATTTTTGGCATGTTCCAAAATACCAAAATAAATGACCATTAATAATTCTGTTTACGTTGCTGCAAATATTCAATTCTATTTTCGTTATTCCAGATTTTTCGATGACAAAAATAACGAATCATTTCTATAACATTTGGTTTTTTCTTCTTCTTTTTTACTTTACTAATATCACTTCATTATCCAGTCTCGTATCTTCTGTTTTGCGTTTTGAATGCGATATACATAGCAACATCTCAAAATTTTACTGATTCATATTCAAAAACAAAAGACATATTACCTTTATGTATATTTTAACTTGCGGCGATATTTCCACTTTTGGCAATTTTGTAATTCAAAGTAATGCGTATGTATATGCAAACATATGAATATATAGACACAGTCATATATACATACATACATATATACATACATACATACATACACACACACACACACACAACACACACACACACACATATATATATATATATATATATATATATATATATATATATATATATATATATATATTATTGAACATTGGGAGGGGCTTTATGCCGGTAACAGAAATTCGAACTATATATATATATCGAAACGTAGAGTAGATGAAACCATAGCGACTGAAGAAGGGTTTTTTCTTTTTTTTCTATGTGTTAATTGTCCTGTACTCTATTTTTTTGTTGTTTAAAAAAATGTCCAGTTCCTTGGGTTTGTGTCTATGTTTTCGTTTCTCATTGTGTTTGATGTCATTTTGGTGTCCTGTACTCACACATGCGTGTATATGTACATGTAGAGGTAGGTACGTACATATATGTTTATATATATGCATGTTTTATTTATTAATATATTATATATATATATGATATATATATATATATATATTATATATATATATATATATATATATATATATATATATATATATATATATATATATATGTAAGTATGTATATAAGTATGTATAGTTGAAATTTACAAAAATCAAAAGACAAAGACAGATGTATGAGTGTGCGTGCTTATATTTGCGTGTCATATATGCTCTCAATTTAGGGAAATGAGGAAAATGTTTTGTGCTTGTATTTGCGTCACTCGATCGCTTGTGTCCATGCGTTAACAACACACTGCGGGGATTTTAAAGATAGTACTTCCCGAAGGACGTACTTCAATCTGGTTCATATTTTATAGATGAGGTTTTACGATATTCTTTTCACTCAAAAAAAAAAAGGAATCAATCCACTGCTTAGCCGTAACGTTAATACAGATGAAGTCTAACTCATTATTGATCCACTTTGAACATCGGGAATAAAAAATCTGTGGTACAGGTAAAAACCGAAAAGAAATTACAGCCAGATGGTGGTATGGAAAGCTTAACTAGAAGCTGAGATTAGAGTTATGCATTCATTCTGTATACGGAAGGAGTGATAAGAGGAAAAGTAACAGGTTGGACTGCTGTGGGAAAAATAGACGTAGGGAAAAGGGCTGTAGAAAAAACCTAGTTATAAAGAAAATTCAAGAATTTGATGAAAATTTATTTATTTAGCTCCTCGATTTGGAGAATCATCATGTACAAAACCATATATATGGTACCCTAGGCATAACACCAACATGAACTTCCAACTTCTTGTTTTTTGGGGTCTCTGGGCAAAAGCCAAACATAAAATATTAATAATAATAATAATATAATAATAATAATAATAATAATATAATAATAATATAATAGTAATAATAAAAATAATAACAATAATAATAATAATAATAATAATAATAATTTTTTTAATTTCTTAAATTTTATTTTATCTAGTTTCAGCTCACGGGCTGTGCCAATGCTGGGGCACCGCCACTTGGTGTTACTGCATGATTTTACTTCACGAATGCTTTTTAACAATTGCCATTTGGTGCCTGAGAGAGTTCGATGCAGCTGCCCTCATCTGCACCTCCTGCCGTGAAGTTGGTTCATCTGGGACACCTGACAGGAAGAGATCCAGTTTTATTTTAAAGACTTCTGCATCCACCCCATGCAGGTCTCTCAGGTTCTTCGGGAGGATATTGAAGAGCTGTGGGCCTCTGAAGTCCAGGCTATCACAGTATCTTGTCCTAAATCTTGATGGCAAATTTGGAGTCCTTGGCACTATGCAGTGGGGCCCAGTTCTGGCATATGTGTAATTCTCATATAGTAAGTAAACGTAGTATGCTGGCAGAGAAAGAATACGAGAAAATACATGACAATCTAGGGAGAGCAATCCACTGGGAGCTATAGAGAAATCTAGGATTTGAACACACTGATAAATGGTATGAACTTGAACCTAGTAAAGTACTAGACAGTACGAAATATAAGATGTTGTGGGATTTTAGCATTCAGACTCACACAAGTAACAAAAGCTAGGAAGCCTGATTTGGTAGTAGTACGTAATAGTAGTAGGTAAAGTGAATAGTGCCAGACAATTGAATTTATAGTCCCAAAAGATGAAACAATTAATATGAGAAGTATAGAAAAAATAACAAAGTGACAAGACCTAGTTATTGGATTACAGAGACTATGGAAAGTGTGGGTAGAATGTATGCCAGAAATTATAGGTGCATTGGGTACAATCCCTAAAGATCTGAACAGATGGCTAGAGGAAATAGGCGAAAACCTAGTTTAGTACATCTTCAGAAAACATCATCGTTAGGGAGAGCTAGAATAATTAGGAGGGTTCTTGGCATCTAAGGTTACTTATTGTAGCCCGATGTTAGAATTCTTTCCTTTTCCAAGTCTAATCTGTTGAGTGTATATGAAAATAATAGGAGGATAGGAGCACTCCGTCGGTTGCGACGATGAGGGTCCCAGCTGATACGATCAACGGAACAGCTTGCTCGTGATATTAACGTGCAAGTGGCTGAGCACTCCACAGACACGTGTACCCTTAACGTAGTTCTCGAGGAGATTCAGCGTGACACAGATTGTGACAAGGCTGGCCCTTTGAAATACAGGTACAAGAGAAACAGGAAGAAAGAGCGAGAGAAAGTTGTGGTGAAAGAGTACAGCAGGGTTCACCACCATCCCCTGCCGGAGCCTCGTGGAGCTTTAGGTGTTTTCGCTCAATAAACACTCACAATGCCCGGTTTGGGAATCCAAACCGCGATCCTCCGACCGCGAGTCCGCTACCCTAACCACTGGGCCATTGCGCCTCCACTATGAAAATAATAATAATAATTACAATACACAAATAAGCATACATACATATCTATATATATTTCTATCAATATGTGTGTGAATGTATGCATGAATATATATGCATAGTGCATATTTATACACACAAACACATATATATGTCTCTATGTATGTTGCGCCTGCAGGTTTTGTTCCTGTTGTGTCTGGTCCAGCCTTCTAGAAATCTGTATTCACGCTTAATATGTCAGTTTGTGTGTCTGAATACATATGTAAATGTATGTATATATATGTATGTATGTACGAATGTATCTATCTATATAGCATATTAATGATCAGATCATACAGATCATAACCTCATAATTTCTAAAATATAATTTTTTTTTTTTTTTATATGAAAACTATATATCTCTGCTAAAATCTTCTGTTCAAAAAAATATTGTCTTCAAGGAAAGATAAAAGAACTAATAGTCTATACTGAAAGTCTAATTTTTTTTTCCTGAAATCTCATCGATTTTATAAAACATGAAACATAAATGATTAATCGGTTTCTGATGTCGGCCGAACAACAATGAACAAATATACTCTGGTAAATGTACATTTTCAGCTGTATTACAGCAGACACCAACATCTGTGCTTTTTCTGATCTGCCATTATTTGTCTTCTCATTATTTGAATCATATTGTTAGGAATTCAAATATCGTTTGTCTCTATTTGTTGTAAGAAATATTGGTTTAGTTGGTTCGAATTGATACGTTATTATTCGCGTTTTGGTTTTGTTTCTTTTGTTAAATTTGCATATAATTCATTGGATTTCAAAATACCTACACAGCTTCAAATCAATAGTTATTGGATAAAGATTATCTTGAATTTATTATTTTAGCTACATCTTTACTTCTACAGAGATTCGTGATTTTATATGATCGTAAAATGTTACCTATAAAAAGCTATATGTTAATATAAGTATATTCTGTATTGCACGTTATCTGAATGCTGCTATCAGAATTTCTCATCTCGTACGCCTGTGTATATTTAGGATGTAAATATTTATACTGTATTATGCTGATTTTCAGGGATTTGTTTAAATATAACAGCGTGTTGGCACATTTCCGTTTATATTGTAATGTTTGTAGCGCAGTACCAATGAAGTCTTTCTTTTTCGAGGACTCTGAGAGACATATGAAGAGCTCAGGCTCGAATACACGCAACAGAGTGAACCGTGTTAAAATACTCCAGAACTTGTAATATTCTTAAATTGGCCAAGTGTGTTACCAAATATTAAGTCTTCAACAAGAATTCAGGAAACAAGAATTAGAAAGAAGTACTACGTTAAATTCGATACACCAGTAATTCCGATTCCACACAGCCACAACTGTTACCTATTTTTTGAACCAGGTAGGATAAACATAAAATGAAAAAAATTGACTTTGCCAAAACCTCAATACACAACATAAAGAGCCTTAGTAAATTACTGAATATATCATGCGATCTGATATGCCACTTAGTTCGATATTATGATAGCTTTTCTCTACTAGGATGTTGTTCTGTACATCCAGCAATAGCATCGCATCAATTATATGCTATCCCCAGTCGGTCATTCCTAGACATGTTTAATGCGTTTGACTGTGACTTAAGTTAAGTATAGTGGAATTATTTTACATGAATATTTATATAAAAATACATATACAGAGAAACACCCACACGCACCCACACACACATATATGTATATATATATATATATACATATACAGAGAAGTGGTCGATGATTTGTGGGAAGTACGAATTATTGTGTAAGTAAAGTGTAATATCTAAAAAGTTGGCCTTTGTTACATCATCATCAAAAACGGTGCTTAAGCCCATTCTACGGTAAAACTTAACTAAACTATTCTCCACTTTTTGTACATTTCGGTCGGAAACATTTTGAAGGTAAAGTAAACAATTATCACGATATAGACCGCCATTTACGTTTGGGAACTGTTCTGCCATTTTAAAAAGTATATATATATATACAAACTAAATCAACTATATGTGCTGAATCAGAACTTCCCATTGTAACATCAAAACCATCTGGTGTGTCTTTACGGACTCACAAATTATTGGTCAAATTTTATGATAGATTTTCCGGCGGCCAACACAACATTAATTTCTTCCTTGGTGAGACCAGTTTTGTTATGAGTAAGCCAAAGGGGCTTATTAATTACTATTGTGTTGATGGATGAATAAAAACTAGAAATGTCAAACTGGATAAACTTAGTGTTCCTCTTATTATTAATAGAACTAAACCAAACGACGACTTGGAATGAGTTGAACCATAAACTAAGTTTTAATTTTTTTAATTAATGTAGGAACGACAGATAAGTCTTAAGAATGGGTTATTAAAAAAATTTTGTTCGTGATCTTTTAAAATAAACCAAGGTTGCTCAGGATCAAGTGGTTCTGCCATCATTTGTAAGTTATACTTCTCCATAATTTTCATAGCCTCAACGTTGGCTTTCTTGAATACACTATATCGGCAATTCTATAGTTTTTTTTTTAATTTCTTTTTTAAGCGATTCCAAATAATAGTCCTTGTTAAGTTTGTACATATTTCCCATTTAATCCGATTGAACCAGCATACTATCAATGGTATTAATTTCCTTGGTGATATTGTGAAGATACCTCAGACGTATATTTCATAGCGTTGATGGGGGAAATTTTATATTTCTCACAATGGACCAAAGATTATCCTCAAACTGCTTCAATCTAGTGTTAGGTGGAGGACTATTTTTAGATTTATATAATTTGTTAAATTCAGAGGTTATATCATTAGTGTGTTGTTGAATGTCCCTGTTGTCAAATAAAAGGGTAAGCCATCTGATACGGTTGATAAAGGAATTTGTCTTGTCTTATATATATATATATATATATATATATATATATATATATATAATATATATATATATATATATATATATACATCCTTCAGTAATGTAGTAAGGTGTATATTGCATGCCATATTTGGAGATAATCTACTTAAGTATTCTTTATGAATTTACGTAAATTTCGAAACATTGCAGTCATGCCAACAAAAGTAGATTTTAATTTAAACGTAGGCATCATGCAGAAGTATCAAAATTAATGTTTGAATGTCACCCGTCGTTAAGAAAATAAATTATTTTGTTACAATTCTGAAAAGACAATCCTTTTGATAAGATGACAAAAGAATATCTTTGTACACGTATACTTAACATAGAATATATGAATGCTGTCGTGAAACAAATCCATGTCGTAATATCAAAATTACTGTTAAGTAATAATTCCAGTGTGCCAATAAATTCACATGAACATAAGTTGTACACTGATTTGTAAATCAATCCAAATCCTGTATTGTTATCGTCGTGACATATGAAATTGTCTTTTCTTTTACATGCATGCGTGTATGTGTGCGTGTGTGTGTGTGCTTGTGTGTGTGTGAAGTGGTTTAACATTCGGCAGCATACTTCAGGTCTGCTTTTTTCATCCTATAGGACAGGGACAAGAAATGATAGCCTCAACGAATCCCATTTCACTCTATCCTAGCTTGCTTAATACAACCAGTTTAGAAGCCGATAACTGGGTCAGAAAAAGGGAAGAGAAATTTTCGAAAAATTTTGAATAACACTGGTCAACAAAATTAAATATATTATATTCATTATGAATGCAAGCCAACATTTTAAACTAATTTTTCATACTGATTTTAAACTTTCACTTCATTTGTATGCAGCACGTATTAGCTTTTCAGTAGCTGCATGTAAATATTTATATATTTGTATATATGAAATCATTAACGTAATAAATAATGACATATTATTTTTAGAAAATAAATGAGTTTATTAAGTTAATAATCATCCTTATTATTCTACAAAGTGTGAATACTCAAAAAATGGGTCAGGCAAATCAGACCAAGTTAGAAAAACAGTTAGAAACATTGTGATTTGGATTTCCTGCGGTGTTCCTGATCTGGTAGAATACGGTAAAGTGTTCAGCAGTAGTCAGTCAGCATACTGTCATTCCATAAGCCTTCACCATCTTCTTCATACACTGCTCCAAATTTATCTGCAAAGAAATACAGATGGGTATCCAAGAATTGAACTTTCAATGACATGCAACTACGCATTGGTGAGTAAAATTTCAGAAGATTCTTGATGCCATTCTTGTACTTGTAGTCCATCGCATTCTTGTTGCCCAGAAATTCTCACAGATCCAACTGAAAGCATTCCAGACAGGCAGTTCCAGTTCATCCAGTGATGTCTTGAAGTGGACATCTTTGAATACTTCTCTAATTTGCGGTCCGACAAAGATACCCTCTTTCAACTTCGCCTGTGTGACTTTCGAAAACATTTCTACAATATGCTCAAAGCCTCTGGCTTTTCCCTTCCCTAGTGTCTTTACAAACTGTTTCATCACTCTAAGTGTAATGTGCAAAGGAAGCAATAGGATATTACATGGGGCTACAAAAGGTGTATTCTTGACGCTAGACTGTCCTGACTGGTATGATGTTCTTGTTTGCCAGTTTGATTCCGAATAATGTCTATCAATTGCCTGACTATCCCACAGACACAAGAAACAACAGTATTTTGCGAAAACTGACTGCATTCCCATTAACATTCCAGTGACTTTTAAATCTGCACATATTCTCTATGAGTATCTTTCATAGGCAATGGCTTGAAGTAAAAGTTCCATATTCTCATATGATTCTCAAAGATGAATGGAGTGTAAGTTAGGAATGGAAGGTTTCAAATTACCATTACGGAGAAGTACAGCTTTTAATCCTCGTTTTGAAGAGTCAATAACCAAACGCATCTCTGCAGAATCATATTCTTGTGATAAACATTCGAAAAGTCCATCGATGTTACTGCAAAATCAAAGCGGATCTTCAACAGAAATCCACGTTTGTAGAACCGTATTTCACTGCCGAAAATAAGTTATACGAACACTATGCTGTAGCAGATACTTCTCTTTCAGTCTTGATACCAACAGTTCTGCTTTATCTTTAGAGAGAGATAGGTCTCTGACAAGGTCATTAATTTCGTGAAAATTTCTGAGGTTCAAAGCTATCGTCATCAGCCACGTGATCTTCCTCAGCAGCACTATCGTGGCAGTCATCATCATCATCTGATAAGTTCAATACCATCGTCTGGTGGAACTTGAGTTAGGAGACTTCGATTGTGAGGCACAGGTCTCATAACTGAATCGAAATTGGGGTACACAATTTTGTGTTTCTTCTTCATAGAAAATCCCGTGGCATTTATTTTGCAAAAATAACAGTCATTAAAATTGTTTTTTGCCTCCCTCCATAACATTGGAATAACAAACGGCATGGACTTCTTATTATTGAGCCAGTCATATAAACCATTTGAACTAGCGGAGCAGATAAAATGTGCTGCCCATAATTTGTCCTGATCGCCGAGAGGAGAGACAAAGTATAACTTGTAAATCTACTTGATCTCTGGTATAATTATATATTTTTGAGCTTTCGCAATAAATTGTCCACAGGTATAACACAACACCAGGACGATTTTTACACTGTCTTGACATTGTTAACATGGTAAAACAAGTAAGTAAATAGATACAAACGGTTATACTTATATTGAATTTGAGATGATGAAATATTTCACAGGTCGATCATGTCTGGACAATTTGAGGTGTAGAAATACCTATTTCATAAGACAAAACTTAAGTTGTTAATTTACGATGATGAAATATTGCAACTGAACTATGTACCAATGAATAATGTAGTTTATTTTAAAGGTATGTTTCCATGATATAAGTAAAATACATGCATGCTTGTCATAAATTGTAGTTTTCTATATAATGCAAGAGCTAAAACCAAAACGTATTCTCTTCTTGAAAGCTGTACATGATGTTAAAAAGTAATTGTATATTTGAAATCAGCATTAAAATCTACACTAATTACACCTTGGCATATGCTTGATAAAACATATTAATGGACCAGTGTAATTTTTGATAGTTGAATATGCGTATACAGTGTTATAAAAATACAAAATAGAAACAGCGGCAGTAACAAACGCACGACGAACCAACAATTATTTACGAAACAACACACTAATTCGAACAGTAAACTGTACCTGGACTTCGAAGACCAAACTACGAATTACCGACTACATCAGACCGCTACTGTTTATATATAGTGGTCCAATCTATTCTCATCAGAGGCTGTCGTACGCTCACCACAACACAATCATAGGCATAGATCGCACTGGTCAACGGCTAGTAAAATCCGGTCAAGGCAACTCGTGAATAGCAACGGTAGCAACAGCAGCAGAAGAAGCAGCAGTAGCAGCAGTAGCAGCAGCAGCTCTGTAGCCCGTTGACCTGACAATTTACTGCTGGAAAGACAAGGCTGCATTAGTTTTGAAGGTAACATAAGCTATCGTTAAGCGTGTTCCAATTTGATAGACTCAAGAGAAATGTATAGATCAGTACCCGTTCCTTTATATAACATTAGTGGATTATATAAATCCATCAGACATAGATAAAAAATATAATTTTTATTTCCGTAGTGATCTTGCGTAATCCTTTTGTTTACTCACGGTAGGGTATATACTGCACTAAATTATGATGGCATGTTGGCTAGTATTAGGAGAAACTAAGAGTTGTATGTATTATTTTCTCTTATAATAGTGATAAATCCTTTGTGTCATAGCGTCTGCTCTTTCTAATATCCTATTTTGTGCAGCGCTGCAAGAGACTTTAGGACAATATCTGCCTGAAATTAATATTACGTTCAGATATGTGAGAAAATTTCATGAAGTTCGCGGATTGCAAGGAAACAAAAAATATTAGACAAATGAGTATCTATGAATCATAACACAAATGATTTCAATAAATTATTTCAATATCAACACTACAGAAACCGTAGCAGTAAGTGAACCTATCGTAACGGATGCACAGTGGAGTGAAATTAAGGGGATTTTTCCGGAATATGGTGGAAACATTTGTCTATCTTGGAAGTTAAGTTCTCTGGCCTCAAGTAGCTACATGAGACCTGAAATGACACCACGCAATAGCAACGTTTGGATTTCGGAAAAGTGTTGTACAGAGGGTTTGAGAAGCCAGTCTTTTGCATAGATATCAAAATACAATATATTTATCACCAAATATCTACAGTGTTGCTATAACATGGACAGAATGCCACTTGGCGGTGAGCTGGCAGAAACGTTAGCACGCCGGGCGAAATGCGTAGCCGCATTCCGTCTGTCGTTACGTTCTGAGTTCAAATTCCGCCGACGTCGACTTTGCCTTTCATCCTTTCGGGGTCGATAAATTAAGTACCAGTTACGCACTGGGGTCAATATAATCGACTTAATCCCTTTGTCTGTCCCCTCTATGTTTAGCCCCTTGTGGGCCATAAAGAAATATATCATGATAAAGATCTTCATATTTTTCATATGTCCTGTATAACAGAAGGTCTAAACACAAAGTGGTAGGAAAAATTTAATATACATTCCAATGCATCCAGAATGATTTTATTGCTAATCAAATCCAGCGTCGTCGAGCCTAATACAATCACTTCTGAGATTTAAAATCCCAGAAAATAGTTAAATTAAACTACCCATATTTGGAAATATTTCGGATACGAATTTGACAATAGCGACATCAAATGTTTTATCCCCATACATTCAGTATACTTGAGAATCCAAATTTATAACTAGGGTAGTATCACTATGTGTACCACCAAAATCATATATGTGCTATTGAAAAAATGTGTATGTGTGAAGATTTGACAAGAAAAGGATTTCATATTCTCAGAAAACACATTACCAACAAATTCAAATGTAGAGAGGTTTTACTATATCTTCAATGGAACAAGAAAAGGCGAAAGAGTCACTGACATACCGGAAGAAAGAATTTTAGCCTCTCATAAAACCTATAATTTTTGAGGTTGCAGTGTATATAATGTATTTGTTTTAGATTTCTGCGCACAATTATTTTACTTAAAGAACCATCATTAAATTTCATATTTTACCTGCATTTAATGTTTTTTTTGTGTGGTGGGGGTGGCGAAGGAGAAAAGAGCGCACGCAATTTAATTTATCTCAGCAGTTGATGGTAATTTATTTTATGAATCCTTGCAGGATTCGGCCCAATAGAATTTGGACTCAGAATATAAATAAATGCAATTTACCCTGCAGGGCATTTTTGTTCTCATATCAACTCACATAGTAGTGATAATAACAAAGTTAATAATAATAATAATAATAATAATAATAATAATAATAATAATAATAATAATAATAATAATAATAATGAGGATGATGATGATAAGGTTCGATGATGAGCTCTAATTAGGAAACCAGTAGGAATGTTTGGTGACCGTACACTTCATGCACGCAACTCCAATATATTGCTGACTGTTAATTGATCTATAATGTAAGAATCAAAGACTAAATTTACCCTGGTCACAAATGCTGTCGGAGCATGAATTTTGCTACTAAATACACCAAGGGGATTTGTCCACTAATATACCAATTCTGGCTTTCATATTTTAAATCAATACGGTACAAATTGAAAGAAACACATCATGTAAATGAGACACACTTATTGATGCCCGGTTATGCATTGAAATCATGAAGTAACACTAATGATGTGACGGTAATGATAATAACAATAGCAATAAAAATCAATGGTAAATAAAAAATGATGATAAAAAAATACGACAAAAATAATTTACAGAAACGAATACAAGAAAATAAGCACAAAAAAAAAACGAGAAAATTAATTCAGAGTTTATTATTAATTTCAAAACCACAATCCTGATTACATTCGGCCTGGATCAAATGTGCTTTGAAAATATTTGCTCAAAATAATTAGGTGCGAAGAAGATCAATAAAAACGAAAGATAAAAATTGAGTTGTGAAGAGATTGAGGATAAAAAGAAGGGAATGTGGTTGTAAAAACGTGTGAGAGAAGAGATATAGGAAAATATTTTCTTTTTCAGCATTGATGTGTAAATCTCAAAGGATATTTAAAATTACAAATACAATTATGTCGACAGTATTGCATGGAAATTACTGTGAACATATTTTTTTAATGTTTTATTTGGAATTGGTTAATAATTTTACAATTTATTTTGTAAGTTTTATCATTCAACATATAAGTTTATAATACAAATATTTTTCGAAGTAGGAACAAGCCCAATTGAGGAATGTTTATTGCTTATCTATCAATATTGACAACAACGAATGCTTATGTGTCTGTTTGTATTAGTGATTTATTCAAACGATCAAAAAAAAAAACTAACATAAGATTTTCTATAGTACTGACTGGTACCTTTTATCGGCAAAAATGTAATAATGGTATAACTATGGAACATTCAAAGAATGTTTAATGCGAGAGAACAGTCTTCTTATCGGTACACACAGAAACACACAGACTCACACATATACACACAGAGACACAGAGACACACACACAGACACACACAAACACAAAGACACACACACATGCACACAGAGACACACAGACAGACACACATACACATAGAGACACAGGGACACACACACGAATCATGCAGGCACATCACATACACGCACATATCAACACAAACATGCGCGCACACATACACACACGTACATAAATGTATTTATACATAATATATATGCAAATACACATGTAATATTTATGTAAATACACACAAACACACACACATACACACAAAGCATACATGTATGCAGACATACATACATTCATACATACATATATGCACACACACACACACATATATATATATATACACTTTTACACTCTTACTTGTTTCAGTCATTTGACTGTGGCCATGCTGGAGCACCGCCTTTTAATCGAGCAACTCGACCCCGGGACTTATTTTTTGTAAACCCAGTACTTATTCTATCGGTCTCTTTTGCCGAATCGCTAAGTTACGGGGACGTAAACACACCAGTATTGGTTGTCAAGCAATGCTAGGGGGACAAACACAGACACAAACATACACGCACATATATATATATATATATATATACATATATACGACGGGCTTCTTTCAATTTCTGTCTACCAAATCCACTCACAAGGTTTTGGCCGGCCCGAGGCTATAGTAGAAGACACTTGCCCAAGGTGCTATGCAGTGGGAATGAACCCGGAACCATATGGTTGGTAAGCAAGCTACTTACCACACAGCCACTCCTAGGCAAGGGGCTTGGCAAAATGTGACGTACATACATACATCCAGACATACATACATACATACATACATACATACATACATACATACATACAGATAGACAGACAAACAAAATTAATACCACTACGACATGAATTTGCTTATTAAATTAAAAAACAATAAATCTTGAAACTTTCGGCAGATATATGTTTATTTGAAATCGTCGTTAAATGGGAAACGAAATTGATACAATATTTCCAGAAATAATGCATTGTGATATTTCGGGACATAATGTAGGAGAACAGAGATCCGTTCATGACTATATCACATTTATAGAAACAGAAAATTTTTAAAAAATACGACCATCTTACTTTGATAGCCATTTTAATCAATCATATGTGTTGGTTATATACAAATTGCGACTACTACGGAATAGCACATATTTTAATATAAATGTGTGTGTGTGTGTGTGCGTGTGCGCGTATATATAGTGAGAATTTACAAAAAAATAACAAAAGATGAAGACGGGTGTGTAAACAACAAACAGATGTATTAGTTTAACGCTCGGGAAGTGAGATTCTTCCACGTTATTATATAACATATATCGCAATATAAATTCGTATATATATATATAAGTGAGTATGTGTGTGTGTATGCATATGTGTGTGTATATATGTATAGGTAGAGATAGATAAGCGCAGGTGTGACTTATAAACCACGTGGTTCCAGGTTCTGTTCCACCACGTGGAACCTTACGTGGGTACTATTTTAACTTTGGCTCGACTAAAGCCTTGCGAGTGGATTTGGTAGACGAAAACTGAAAGAAACCCTTCGTACATGTATATCAGTATGTGTATCTTTTTGTAGGCGTTTTTCCCCATCACCAGTGTTGGTTTCTTTATTTAGCAGTTCGGTAAAATATACTAATAGAATAAGTACAAGGTTTAAAAAGTAAGACTCGAGGTCGACGTCTTCGCTCAAATCCCTAGAAGACAGTCCCTCACGTTAACCGCAGTCAAATGACTGAAACAAATAGAAGAAAAAAGTATATTCATAGATATTAACATGTATAAACTTAGATATGTTTCGACCAAAGATTGGTCCAGGCCATGTCTAAGTTAATAGCACCACCTGATAGGATTGCTCGTATCCTGTTGAAGTCAAGTTTTGTTCAAGTAGTGAGTTCTTGTTGGGTGAGTTGTATCAAGTTTTATTCAAGTAGTGAGTTCTTGTTGGGTGAGTTGTATCAAGTTTTGTTCAAGTAGTGAGTTCCTGTTGGGTGAGTTGTATCCAATTATGGGTGGCTTATCTAGTATTCTTTGAAGGAATCTATCCAGACTCCGTTTAAAATTGAGGGGATCCTTTTCCTCTTTGATCTCCCTCGGGACAATGTTAAATAGGGCAGGGCCTGTTGAGGAAAAGAAATTATGTTGCAGTGTACATGTATGTTGTGATCTTGAATTGGGCAGGGGACGTATGACCCGTGGTCCCAGTCTTGGATGAACCTTGAAGCTAATGTTAAGGTCGTTTGGGCATATAAATTTCATATGAATTAAAACTCATATAAAACTCATATAAATTAAATAACTTATATAAGTAATCAGCCAAAGTTCGGACCAGACCATATCTAACTTAATAACACCAACTGATAAGAACCGTGAAGTCATTTTAAAGTCAAGTTTGTGGTATCATGGCTCATCCAAGTAATGAGTTGTTGACTGAGATGTATCCAGGTTTAGCTGGTTTATCTGGAATCCCTTGAAGAAATCTTTCCAGATTTCGTTTGAAGGTGATGGGAATGTTTCTTCGTTGATTTGTTTTGGGATAATAGGCTCTGCTGGATTGAGGAAAGGAAATTGAGGAAAGTAAATTTATGTGCTATGAACCTGAATAACGTATGATACGTGGTTCAGGATCGACTTCTAAAAATCAGTAAGATGTTACAGAGGGTTTCATGTTATAAATACTGAAAAATATTGCAACTATATCTCACGCCACACAAACAACATCATGGGCTTGTGCTCTCAACAGCAATACGCAGCTTCAGTATCATGCAGGTGGATAAGTTCTGAGATATTTCCATTCTCCCCCGATTTGATATGTCCCATAAAGCATCTATCTCTGCTGTGTGATTAACTTTGAGGTGGTTGTTGCAACTCTCCACGAAAACACAAATTAACAGTCACCACTAATGCAGCACTTGTGGAACTTGATCTAACAGAACACGGTATATATATCCTAAATATATAAATGAACACCATGTCACAAATGAGACTTGGGGAGTAACTCAATGCGTTGGTTTCCTTTTTGAGAAGGATCTTTATGTTCCTGAACAGCCACACTTTAGTTTCAGTTTCTATCTCTGCTCGTATATCTTCGAGTTTACATCCTATCATAATGTATACTACTGTTTCTAATTGTTGGACACTAGTCGACACACATGAGTATAATACTGCTTTCTGGGCAGATGATCCAAACTGTTCAGTTGTGATAACAGCCTGGGTTCTCTTGCCGTTTACTTACACATGGTCTGCCGCCTGTTTAAGGCATTCCTCCTAGTTGCTTAGATAGAACGAGAAGTATTTTATTCATTTCATCCTCAAGCCAGCAAAATATCAACTGCCATTGGAGTTGATTGCATAACGCACTTTGCCATTTTCATTGTTGTTATTATCGCTCTTGTGGTTGTTGTGGCTTTGATTGTTGTTGTATCATTGGAAGAAGAAGGTGAGAGTGGAGAGGGAGGTATTCCCTTCAAGCATGTTTAACGAAAGATGGATGAGAGCGACATGACTTGTGAGGCTGAATGAGTGTAAACTGATTATGTTTTTCTTGGTAGATAACTAGGTAGAAAACTCTTGAAGACAAATGAGTAATAATGGGTCTCTTGTGAGTCTTTTTTCTCTGAATTATTCCATGGGGCTTTCCTGAATATTTATCTTTCTGTATTTCATTGAACAACTTTTTTGCTGTTTCCGTTTTGTTGTTGTTTCTACACATCATCGATGTAACCCTACCGGTTTATGTACTGTAGTACACCTTGTGATGCTCTTCTCAGTGTCTTGAGCATTTTTGGTTATATGTACCTTTTAGATTTTTTTGAAACTGCTAGTCTGTCTCACAATAGTCTGTTTCACATACACACGTATTTCTACGCCGTGAGTACTCCATCTTTTACTCATCTCCCTACTTCTCCTCCTCCGCCTTAATATTCTCTCTCTCACGTTTACCTTTAACCAAGCAATCAACGTCGACATCGTAGGTCAAATCTGACTAAAACACCGATTTACTCTTTTTACGCTCTCTCTGCACTATGTAGAGCATTACTGGAGAAATCATTCAACAAACTTTCTTATTCGTTGGCTATTATTGTGTAGAGACGTTTCTCTAATTTCTTCTTCACCAATTGAAGGCAAACATATTTATCGCATTCTGAGAGATGCGATTAACAGATTTCTTATATAAACCCACAAATATATATTTTCGTGTGATATGAAATAATACATTGTTTCTCAATACGGCATTTGCGGTCACAGAGAAGATTGCACAAAATAAATATTATACTTGAAATGATTTTAAGCTCATTTCAAGGTGATATTCGATATTTTACGCTTATTATACAGGAAGTGAGTACTTATTTTAAGCAAATACATACAACTCTGTTAATACAATAGGTTTTGTCAATAGAGATGATCAAATATCTCCCGACTGAAGTGGAGCACAATTTAAGTCCACGAAATTTATTTATATCTCTTTACTGAAAATTTATAATAATTCATTATTAATATCCCAATAAAATACCATAAACGCTAAAATGCGAGTTAATTTGAAACGATAATATACTGAAGTGAAATTTGTCAATAATTATCTAGCTCCTATCGAGTTAATTCTTATCATTAACACCCGCAGAAAATAATTGACGCATAAGGAAAAGTACATATCATAAATGTATTGAATTTCAGCTTCTTGCTTCTTTTGAAGACAAACGTGCTAATAGCTACTGCATACAATATCTCAGATTTTATTAGAATTACTTCTTTACGCGGAATGCGTGTCATTAGTATATCTATAGCAATCAAACTAATTTTCAAATCGGAAATTATTTAAATACATTTGCCTACACAATATATATCGATGAGTACGACATTCCTAATTCTTAAATTATTTTACCTTTCATATGCAAAATTATTGTACCTCTCATGTGTAAAATTATTTTACCTTTCATATGTAAAATTATTTTACCTTTCATGTGTATCCTTTGATAAACACCACTATAATGCCTTATTTTCCGTTGGCATAAATCTTAGGATCCGGTCCGTTGCAAATTTCAGTCAGAAAGATACAGTGATACCGATGAGAAATCAATCCTTAGAGAATTGTTGTGTTATGCGAATATTTAAAAGGAATATAATTTGAACAGATCTTAATAGTGTGTCGAAAATGCACATATGACAGAAGTGTATTCATATATTTACGGTTGTTCCAACGGAAACTTCGTATTATCGGACATCGTATATATGTGAAATCAATGACAAGAATATTGTTTTAATTCAATATATATCTGAGTGGAAGTTAGCCATATATTACGAATGGAATAAAGGCAATTTACTTGCACTAACATTATCCAACATTTTGTTTTTATCATTGCTTCATTTGCGTATATGTTTTTGTTTTCAAAACACTGCATATAAGTAACTGAGTTTGATAAAAAAAAAATCTATCAGTCTTCTCCGAATTAAATCCTTATTGATAATTGGCATAATGTATTGTGGACAGCGTCATATTTTATTTACTTCTCCATTTTAGTAAACTTACGTTTGCACACAGATTGATCTGCATTAAAACACAAATACACACGAATAATTATGTATATATATTTTGTCATTCTTTCACACACACACACACACACAAACAGACACATATATATATATATATACATATATACATACACACACACACACATATATATATATATATATATATGTATGTATATATATATATTTATATATATATATATATATATATATATATATTATATATATATATATAATATATATATATATACACACATATAAATATGTACTCGTGTGCGTATCAAAGCATCTATTTGTATAATGTGTCCGTTTTATTAGATATTTATATTGAATATAGAGCTAGCACGTCTAGATACGTAATTTTATGGTTGATGTAGCATCTTCCAGAATACCTATAATTCATTGATCACTTCATCACAGTCAGCGATTAAATATAAATCTATACTCGACAGCAAAACCAATTCAGCATTCAATATCGAAATTAAATATATTTTAGATAGTTTCAAACTAAAATTATTCAGTTTCCTGGTCAGATGTAATATCTAACAATTTCTTTCTATATATATGAAATAACAATTTCATAAATTTAAATTTCGCCTGAGAACATGTATGATAAATCTTCAGATATCGTGTTAAAATTAGCTTTATAAAACTATTTCCTATTGATTTCGCATTAGTTTTTTTTTCAAACAACATCTTTATTATACTTGCTTATAGTTATTTATAAAATATATTTAAAAAAACATACTCAGAGACACACATACACGCACACAGAAGCATACATGAACATGAACATAAATGTGCATATGCGTGTGTATCCGTCTAGCCGTGTACACACACTCATATATATACGTGTATATATATATATATATATATAATATATATATATATTATATATATATATATACATACATATATATATGCATACATATATATACATACATATATATATATATATATATATATATATATATATATATATATATATAATATATATATATATATATATACATATACAAAAATAAATTAATGCATTATATGAGTGAACCATTATGAAGAAAAAGATCAAAACTGATTTTAGACCAACAGAACAGATTTCATCAAGTCTTGTTTTGCTTTCGAACTGAATTTTCTTTGCGTTAACGAAAAAAAAAATTAAAATACTTTCTGTATTTGACGTAAAGGAAATTTTCTGGGAGAATTTCAAGACAACAATCTACTTTTAATAATTGACGTGGAAGTTTTCTCTTTCTACTTTTTAAAGTAATCTTTTATTTGTATCATTGAAATATTTCTGTATTGCGTGTATATCCTAATAAAAGAAATATCGAAAAACACAAATTTACCGGAACTGTTAATCAATCATGTTGACAGAGGTAATCCGTTTGGGATTATTTGAATTATTAACGAAGTAAACATCTGAAACCTAATAAACAAACTTTAAAACATTATTTTCATAAATCTGTAAATACTCGAAAATAAGCATAAATAAATGCACATACTCGCTCATCAGTAGGGTTTCTCTTTGAAAGCAAATGTTTTAGAAGTGAAAATCACAACATGTATATATTACAAAATACGGACATGTATTTCGATTATAATTACTGGTGCAAAGGATCAAATATATCAGAGAAGTAGGAACCGTCTAGCTCTAATAATGAGCTAATAACATGTAAATTATAAACATTAAAAACTAGATATAAAATCTATAAGTTAGAATTACACAGTTTCATTTTAGATATTACATATTATTTATTTCTATATCATTGTCATATCATTCTTTTTCCCAGCATTATATAAAGCCATATTGCATAATTGTCTTCACAATTCCTTGCGACAACATTCCTTATAATAAATTTGCTGCTTCAACGTATAATGTAAATTATTGCTTCATGCATATAAATTATGTAAATAACTACTTACCACTTCTAAATTGTGGATTTACAATATGACAAAGAAAGTGAAATCAATGATTCAAAATGTTTAGGACGCGATATAAGTATAATCTTATCAGATGATAAACA
This sequence comes from Octopus sinensis, assembly GCF_006345805.1. Taxonomy (NCBI): domain Eukaryota; kingdom Metazoa; phylum Mollusca; class Cephalopoda; order Octopoda; family Octopodidae; genus Octopus; species Octopus sinensis. The sequence continues at coordinate 13,197,229 of NC_042998.1, forward strand.
TTCATTTAGAGCAATGATGCACGATTTCCTATCTCGCACTTCAAAATATTGTAAATCCTGTAATTTATATATAAAAAATTGGAGCTGTCTTCAGAAAAAAAGCTGTAGGTGCTATTGTTATTCATTAATTCATAGAATAGTTGGTGTAAGGTTGCATTGTACTCATGTTAAAGAACTGATTACTATTCCACTCAAAACATTGAATTCATCCGTGACATTAAAATTTTGCAATGACATATAACTACTTTCTTGAATCGTGAAGTAGTAGTACTTTATTGAAATTTCTATAATACATCCATATCAATATTTCTAAACACACATACCTGCATGAAAATAATAAAGATTCATTCAATTTATAGGGTAATAAAACAATAGAAATTAATTAACATAAACGGGGTAATTAGCAATATGAAATATAAATTTTATGTTATTTAGTTTTATGCGGCAATAATTCAAGTGTAATTTTTCCTATATCGCTGTATTATTTTAGAAGCGAATTATCTTTCAAATAAATTAGGAAAAAGTAATAAAACTTTGAACGTGTAATTGTAAATCATATAACATAGAAGAATCTAAAACATACACGAATATAAAACCATTAAATCAGTTCTGTCCCTTGTACGCAGAGGGAAATGATTTCTTATATAATGTGATTAGCAGTATTTCAGAGAAATCTTGCAAAATGTCTTTCCGTCTCTGCCACACTTCAGGAGAAATTTCTCAAAAATGGTATCTCAATTCCATCTTTATAAATATTCAGAGAAGTCTTATTTTTTCCGGTATTATGCGATAAATTTTCCATTATACTTTACAAACTTAATCAAAGGCACTGTATAGTCAAGAGCTACAAATAAGTTCATGCACTGGTCTAGACACAGTTTTATTGTATGTCTAATATCGCCATACAATCTTAGACTCTGAGCTCCTGTTGTAAATCAGGACAGTAGAACAAGAGCAGTTATGAGAAAGAAAAAAGAGAAGTTGGTCGCTAAAAAGGGAAGGCTGGATAAAAAGGAAAAGAAAGGAAAAAGAGAAAAGAAGAAAGAGAACTAAAGTTATGTTCACTTTGGACGTACAACCTATTTCTTTACTACCCACAAGGGGCTAAACATAGATGGGACAAACAATGACAGACATAGGTATTAAGTCGATTACATCGACCCCAGTGCGTAACAGGTACTTATTTAATCGACCCTGAAAGGATGAAAGGCAAAGTCGACCTCGGCGGGATTTGAACTCACAGCGTAACGGCAGACGAAATACCGGTAAGCATTTCGCCCGGCGTGCTAACAACCGTCATAAAGTTAGTTGTTGCAGAATTAATGGAGAGGGATCTAAAGTCTGCAATACTGCTGCTCAAATCAGAGAGGGAGGTGCCCTTCAATATGGTAAAAGAAACTTTGTCCAAATGTTTAAATTTTCCACCAATTACTGATCTGGAATTCAACAGTATGGTAGGAATCTTACCTCTAAAAAGACATATAATGTTTCAAGTCGCATTTCTTAGATCCACTAATCCATATGACATGGATTAGTGTAGGTTATTCCACTTGATTGTATATGGCGTGGAGTTGATCATCAAACTCCGCTCGTGGAAAGCTAACTTCGTAACTTTACTTTACTTTGCCGGTATTAATATTGATGATTTGCACAGCAAAAGATGTATAGACATGTGAAAGTGTAATTAAATGGCTCGTAACCGAGAACAATGGAATGAAAATGTGATTTATGTCATATTTACGCTTTGGAGAGAGCGCCAAATGCTCAGACATGGTAAATTCATGTATTGAATTACTCAGCGAGGAAACGGCACAAGAGAATTCTCACAGAACGTGTGACGTGGAAGAGCTAGCTAGATCAGAGTGGTGGAAGGCAAATGGAAGCGGGAAAAGTATGAGAATGATGAGAAAGGAATTTAAAGAGAAGAAGAGATACAAGTGCATGTGCACGTGTGTAAGCTTTGGAGAGGAAAATAATCAGTGACAGGTAAGATGTTAAACAGAAATGCCAAATGAAAAAAAAAATGAGCGAGAAATATTGTGTGTACGCTGGTAAATATGCTTTCATGGGTGAGCTTTCTTGGGCAGAGATATAGGAGAATAATGTGAAAATACATACGCACATGCATGCACACGCACACATATACATAGAGGGAGAGAGAGAGATTGACAGATAAATAGATAAATATACGTTCGTTAATAGAATACAAGTGAAGAGAGGACAGCTGCAAAAACGCTAGAGATTATGGAAATTCATTCAAAATGGAATTTAAATTTTCATACAGTTAGTGTTTCACTAAAGCATTTAACAGTCCTTTAGAATCTGAAAGAAACCGCTCAAAATTTAACTTAATGTAAGCAACATACGTACTGAAAGGCAGAAATATAATGATCCACGTATGTTGATTCCAAATCAATGTCAGACTGACCTAAATGTAATAAATGAAAACAAAGTTATATAGAAAGATGTCTACCATTTATATTAAGATAGAATAATACATCCACTGAGAATGACCTTGATTAAACTTCTGGCACAATCACATTACAATAGAAGAGATGAAATTATTATGTATACATACATACCTGTATGTATCAAGCATCCATACTTGCTTCTATCTCCATATCTATCTATCTATCTATCTATCTATCTATCTATCTATCTATCTATCTATCTATCTATCTATCTATCTATCTATCTATCTATCTATCTATCTATATATATATATATATAAGACTGTACATCATCTTTAAAGAACTTTAATGAACTTTGGAAATCTGTTTATGTTACTTAATTATCTACATTACTTCATGAGTATAGCCTCAACCACTAGGATGTCTAGAGAACTCACATGTATTTTAGCTGATGAGTACGGGACACGTTTATATGCTGTAATTTTTACAACTTTTAATAAAGCCTGTCCTCGTATGAAACGATTGTACTAAAAACCTATCCATTCTTGTTGCTTCTTTCTCGCGTATATATATATATATATTTACATGCATGTATACCTAAGAATTTCATCTATATCATGTATAATGTGTGTATGTATGTACATTTGTATTTATATATATGCACATTTACCGGAACTGTTAATCAATCATGTTGACAGAGGTAATCCGTTTGGGATTATTTGAATTATTAACGAAGTAAACATCTGAATTCTAATAAACAAACTTTAAAACATTATTTTCATAAATCTGTAAATACTTGAAAATAAGCATAAATACGTACAGGCACTTGATCAGCAGTAGAGTTTCTCTTTGAAAGTAAATGCTTCAGAAAGAAAAATAATAACAATATGAATATGTTACAAAATGCGGACATGTATTCGATAATATTCAGACGCGTAAATTATACAAATATTAAAAACTAGATATTAGAATATAAATCTAATATAGGACTACTCAGCATTATGTTAAATACTATATATATTTACATTTTTAATAACAGCATCATATCTTTTTTTCAAAACAAGAGATTTTACATAATTATTTTCACACTTCTAACGACATTCTTCCTAATAATAAACATACCGCTTATAACAATATATCGGTTAATTCTTCCAAGTACAACCACGATTATAGCGTCACACACATAAAATGTGTAAATATTTACTTATATCTTTCATAAAACACCCGTAAATTTCATTTGGTACTACCATATTTCCCTGTTAAATTATTCAATCTAAACATATTTTTTTATTCATAAACTACTATTATGCAATATGTGAATTTTAATTGATGAATTTAATTTCAATAGCTAAAGGAAGCTGGAAAACATGACTATATTAAGGGACACACCTGCGATGATACTCCTCACATTCTGGTATATATTGAGTGTTTAAAGGTGTATGTTTTGAAGAGATTTTCCCCAGACAAAAAAGTATATATATATATATATATATGTACACACACACACACACACACACATATATATATATATATATATATATATATATATACCACATATATATTTGCATGTGTGGGTGTGTATATATGAATGTTATATACGTATACCTATTTCCACACATACATATACATACGCACATATAGATATAAATCTATATGAATATTGCATCTTATATGTACATATGTATATGTCTGTGTCTGTGTGTGTAGAATTAGATACATACATATATATATATATATAATATATATATATATATATATATATATGTGTGTGTGTGTGTGTGTGTGTCTGTGTGTGTGTGTTTATATATATGCGTTTCGTTTATATCTATGTGTTGCGTACATGTATACAGAGCGCGTTCAATAAATTGTCTTTTAATTTACGCAAAAATTAAAACACCACTGATATCTCATTTTAAAAGATATAACTAAAATTACAGAAAAATATCTTGAAATGCTAAAGAGTAAATTTGTTCAATAAAATCGTCATTGGCTTCAATCACGATCTCCCATCAACTTCAAAATCTCCTGCTACTCTTCTGGATTGTCTCGTTGTTGAAGTTGGTAAATGCTTCTATAATTGTTGCCCTCAGTTCATCTTTGATGTTACAAGGAGTTTTGTTGGTATCTCGCTCAATTTTGCCCCACATATAATAATCAAGAGAGTTGGAGTCTGGTGAGTTAGGTGTGATGTGATCGCAGAAACTCTCTGATAACCATGACTCTGTTCTCCTGCTTGTGTGGCATGGGGTAGATTCCTGTTGCCAGACATAGGGCCTTCCAGCAGTCTTCCTTTTCTGTTGGACTTTCCTCTGTCTCCTGTTTCTGAAGAAGAGCCTTGCTCGAAACGTAAAGCGACCTTTCTTTCTTTCCCTGAATGTCTTGTTAATACTTTGCATGTACTACGTCCTCGGGATATTGTTTTTCTCTTGTGTTTTTTCTTCATTCTTTTCTTTTAATAATTATATACAGGACTGGCTGCGTGGTAAATAGATTGCTTACTGCTACCAAGTTGTCGCGTTGTTTTCGTCGCGATGGAAGTCAGGACGTACACGAAAAATTGAACATTTGAAGTACGACCACATGTAAAGCATTTGTTTTTTGGGAACTTAGTGAAGTCTGTTGCCTGTATGGTTATTATTTTTTCGAACAAGGGTCTTCACTGGGTTCCAGACATTTGTTTCCAGTGGTCGTACTCACTTTTTAGTGAGAATTGTGTGTTTTTGGGATGTGTGTCCTTCAAAAAATTTATGATCTATGTGACTGTGTGCACTTTGTGGATTTTACCAATTGGAGTACAACCAGAATTTTACCATTTGGAGTATTTTACCATTTGGAGTACAACCAGGAATATTTTGCTGCAAGAGATTTTTAACTGTGCTACAAAGGATTACCAGAAATGAATTTTGTTGTCATTTGAACTGTCTTCCTTCGTTCCTTTTCTCT
>NC_042998.1:13205082-13207582 GCF_006345805.1 Octopus sinensis
TGGGAGAAATAAGAAAATGGAGGTGGGTGGGGTCATCACTGAAAAGTAAAAATAAGAGTTCAAAGTTCAAATTTGAAAGTCCTATGAATATGTATATTCCTTTACACTTGTATAGTCAGGTCCCATATCCTATGTAGTACTACATTTTACACGAACAAACATTAGATATTAGTCCACTATTCATAAATTAGGAAAATAACGTCAGAATAGACAAAATATAATTGAGTACTGTTTATAATTCAATCAATTCTCTACGTATATTTAAACAAACCTCATAAATGAGTTATCTTCCTATATAGTATATATAGCTGGAAGACAATCTCTAGGATATAAATTATATAATAAAGCAGGACCTACTTAAATATATATTTCTTTAGTATCGTTCATCCCTTTATAGGAGTTACTTTTATTTTACTTGATTGTTTGGATAAGCGAATTCCAAAGAGATCTTTTTCACAAATAACTTTTCCAAGTAGCCAATTAAGATAAATTTGCCTAATCGGAAACAATAGAAATTGTGTAATATAAATGTTTTCTCTTCATCCAGCATCATTACTCTTAAAAAAAGAGGGAATTAAAAAGGCAATGAAGCTGAGCATCGCATAAAGGAAAAATAAATAAATAAATAAATAAATAAACACACGATTCCATTTTCTGCTGAGAAAAACGGCAGCCGTAACAGTTGTCATGCCTTCAGCAGCTTACATGGAAGCTGCTAAGAGGAAAGCACAATTCTAGAGTTGTTTCCATGCTTTAGGAATGGTCCCTTGTCGCAACCAATTCAATGGGAGCAATCAATGTTACTTTACACCCCAAAAAGCGCGTTAAATGAAGTCCTATGTCAAGGCCATATTGATATATTTCAAAGTTGCAAATGCAATTGTCCACACGTAATTTTTTTCTTCTGGTCAAGCTTTTAACCAGTCGTTTTACATTACAATTCTGAAACATTTGCGTGACGTGGTGAGACGAAAACGCCCGACCTTTGACAAATTGGTGAGTGGTAGTTTCGTTACGATGATGCGCCTGCGCACGCGGCCTAGAGAGTGAGACATTTTTGGACCAAAAATAGCAAAATCCCGCTTAACCATCCTCCCTATTCAATCCATCTTGCTCCTTATGACTTTTGTTTGTCCTCTTGAAAAAAAAAGTCCTTAAAAGTAAAAAAGCTTTACAGATGTGGATGAGGTGAAGCAGCAAACGACGGAGGCGTTTTAAAGTTACAACTTCGCAAGAATTCCAAGACTACTTGAAACAATAGAAATCGTGTCTGGACAGATGCATTGTTTCAAATGAAGAATGACTTAAGGGCGATAAAATTATAAGCATGTAAAAGTAAGTGAATAAAATAAGATTGCAAAATTCCGGGTTCTTTTGGGTAGCCCCTCGTGCATGTATATATAAAGTTAATCCAAACAAGAATACACAGAAAAAAAGAGAAAAAAACACAGCAACGCGAGGACGTGGAACAATTAAAGTATTATTGACGCTCAGGAAAGAAGGGAAGGAGGGTTTAACGTTTCGAGCGGAGCTCTTCGTCGGAAACAAGGAGAAGGAAAGATCCCAAGAAGGGAAGACAGACGAAAAAATATTTTTGCTGGTGGTGCTCAAGAGATCACATATATATATATGTATTTGTTGTGCAAGATGTTTCATGTGAAGTCGTGTGTTGAAACAGATATTGTTATATTTCGGAATGGTCATTTTGCCAGTTTAGCCAATAACAACACACGCACTGTATATTTGGTGTTACTTTGCTTCAGTGTTATATATTTTTTACATTAATCTTAATCTTATTTCGGCCAGAGTTCTTTCGTCACACTCCTGTGACCGCATCAGTGGTCCTTTGTTTTCTACTTTCTTATTTGTGAATCTCCTTACTAACCGTCAGCCATTTTGTATTTCTATTGTATCATTACAAGCATATGTAATGATAATAATAAGTGGATGTAAACACATGAACAAAATAAGAATAAACAAAAGCAGCAACAACAAAAACAAATTACATGAACGTATATAAAGAGTAGATACAAATATTACAAGCATCCCCCCACACACACACTAAATAAACATCAACGGACATAGAGATATAAACTTGCGCAAATGAAGACGTACAATAGAAATACAAAATGGCTGACGGTTAGTGAAGAGAGACACAAATAAGAAAGAAGAAAACAAAGGACCACTGATGCGGTCACAGGAGTGTGACGAAAGAACTCTGGCCGAAATAAGATTAAGATTAATGTAAAAAATAAATAACACTGAAGTAAAGTAACACCAAATATATAGTGCGTGTATTTTTATTGGCTAAACTGGCAAAATGACCATTCCGAAATATAACAATATATATATATTATATATATATATATATATATATATATATATATATATATATATATATATATAATATATAATATATATATATATATATATATATATATATATATATTATATATATAATATATATATATACATATATATACATAGGTATATATAGATA
>NC_042998.1:13210082-13240082 GCF_006345805.1 Octopus sinensis
AAATGTATACATACACTTAAAAATATATTAAAAAATGCATTAAATATATATAAATATAAACATAAATATGTTAAGAATATATTAATAGCATACAATATATAGCCCTACTTACAACAATAAAAAGCAGCGTTGAAATTGTATACAGGGAATAGATGGAGTGTAGATAATATTATAAATCCTTATAGATGTGAATAGGTCATTAAAATCCGACCCCGTTTCTGAAGGCATAGTGGTGGAAAGATGTAATATAATTTAAGTTCCAAAAATCTAATATCGCTGCTTCCTTCTTCAGGGAATTTTCCAACTGGTAAGGCTACATTTGTCATGCACTATGGTGAAATTCGATGCTGACAACCTTTATAAAAAGAAATACTTATTATGGTGGGTGGGTGTTAAGTGAGTATTTTTTTTTATACACTAGTAGATTGGGAAAATATACTACTATTGAGATAAAGCTATTAATAGTGTTAGAGGTGGAAGTTGGGAGAAGATGACATAAACTAAGTTTTTATATTTCAGATTTAATGGGAAATTCTATTGTGTAGTTATGAACGGTTAACGAAATATCTCAGGGATAAATAATAGCTGTGTCTACAGGAAAAAATGACATCAGAAAACCTGTTTAGCATTGAATAATTGTGCATACGCAGAATGGTTAAGGATTCCTTGATACAAAAATTATATTTATGCATATATGAATTGTAAGGAGGTGCTTCCGTTACTATTGGACAAGTTAATTTATACTGAATATTTTGCGCTTTATTTTGTGCAGATAAAGGAGTAGTTAATCTGGTTTTTTTTCATCCTGTTTTCCTATGGCTCAAATACACTGAGCACTTCGATGTGTCTTATATATTAGAGAAAAGTTTATCTCTTGAAAATAAATTGTATATATATATATATATATATATATATATATATATTATATATATATATTATATATGTGAAATAGAAAGATGAATAATCTTGTAGTGGATTAATCAAAAGTTTAACCGATACCTTAGTAGCAAAAATCACAGCAGTGAACAGCACGGTTGGAGGTACAACCATCTGGCGTTGCAACCGTGCGTTGGTGCGGATAATTGAAATTAAAACATTATTGGTGAATTGAAGAAATGGAGCTGAACGCAGATTGAACATAAATCGTTTTATTTCATTCTACACGTGTTTCGAAAGGCACAAATTACCAAAATCCGATTGAATAATGGGACCATATTGTGTCTTTCTCTTCAGGAAGAAAAAAGGAAATCCGTTGGAAAAACAAAAACAGAACAGAGGCAGAGCAAAAAACAAATCGAACTGTGCTCCTAAGAGCCCATGGCGAAACTGTCCAAGGCCGGTTATAGGCAGAAGGTAATTTATATTGATCCGGCCCTTCCGATGCCATCATTCGGTCATCAGGATAGGGCCGTATATAATAACATTAACATTTTAAGTGAGGACGGGGGCGCGGCGGATACCGGGGTAGTCGCTCCCGCATTTAATTTAGCGAACAAGGATAATTATCGGTCCGGGAGGTCTTACACTAACCCAAGACCCGTTATTCATCCGAGAATCACCCACCCAAATGCGAGAGCTGGCGTCCCGACCCATCACACTGATAGGAATAAGCATATATGGTTTGTAATCCCCTTGGTAAGCAGATTAGAACTAACCTCCCCCTCATGTTTAGACAAGCCATCGCCAATAACTTCCCAGAAATTCCAAATATTACTCCACGGTTAACTCACATAAAGTTAGGATAGCTTTCTCCAACACTAAAAACCTCGCCCAGATAATCGCCTCCCATAACAATAGGCTACTTACTAAGACCCTATCACCTTTTTCCGGAGGCACAGCCTCTCCGCTCCCGGCTTAATGCTCAGTAGGAATAATTATAGTAGTAATAATGATATGAGAGCCAGTACAGTGACACATAATCTCAGCTCCAGCCAGGGAGTACCCACTAGGGTAGGTATAGTTATAAATAGGGGTGTTGTGGTTGATGGTAACAATGGGGTGAGGGTAGAGAGCCCCTTTAGCATCCCCAGCATCATTTCCCGCAATAGCAGTACCACGGGCAGTAGCAATGACAGCACTCTGATAGATAGTGGAGAATCAGGGGTTATTCCTATAGTTAATAGTGACGTAGTGGAAAATAGAGTAGTAAGCGGCTGCAGGTCTCGGAACGAATATAGTGACAGGAACGCAGTTCTAATTTCAGAAACCAATCCTAGCAGAGTAAGATTCACGTCGGCGAACTCAAGATCAAAAACGCCGTCTACCAATGCAAGGTTTACACGGACTCAGATGCCTTCACTTATATAGGGGCATCGTCCTCAAGATTGTCTTTGCGTGTCTCCAACCATTACGCAACTTTTCGGGACGTGAACAAGCGCCAGACCACGGGACTCAGTAAGCTAATATGGCGACTGAAGGATGCGAACTTAAGCTATAGGCTGGAATGGTCAATTTTGTCGGTGGCCCTCCCATTTGATAGGGGCAGAAGACAGTGCAACCTTTGTGTCTCCGAACTCTTCCATATTTTGTTTGCCAGAGGCCGGATGGTAAACGGGCTCTTACAGTCGGCTTTTCGATGCCCCCATTGGCGGCGTTACACTTATCTGGCCTTTAAATAGCGTTCATAAATAAGACCGGCACCCATAGCCCTTGGTAACAAATTCTGAAATAGATTTTAAGATATCTACAATTAACCACTGCAAGGGAAATTACTCCTGTAAGACAAACGGGGCTGTTTTTCACAGCGGGGTTTCCTTGTCAAGGTAGGCTTAGATGAACACACACACACACACATAAAAATAAAATATATATATATATAATTTCTTTATTTTATTTTTTTCTTTCTGCCACCCAACGGTTATCACGGCAGTAGCCACTGACAGCCGAACGATCAAACGCACACACGTACACAAAAATGTTTTCTACCCCTACGCCAACGCACACAATATAGAACAGTATACACACACACACGTCTCTAAGTAGATTTTTTCTCGCCCCTTATAAAACATCCAATATTCTTTAAATAGTCAGAACTTTATTCTCGGTCACAAAGAACATCTATACACCCCACCCACATGTTTGACCGATGCCTGACCTGTTGAATTCTTCAGCCACCGGTCTCAACATACACTGATAAACAGTTTCGCCATGGGCTCTTAGGAGCACAGTTCGATTTGTTTTTGCTCTGCCTCTGTTCTGTTTTTGTTTTTCCAACGGATTTCCTTTTTTTCTTCCTGAAGAGAAAGACACAATATGGTCCCATTATTCAATCGGATTTTGGTAATTTGTGCCTTTCGAAACACGTGTAGAATGAAATAAAACGATTTCTGTTCAATCTGCGTTCAGCTCCATTTCTTCAATTCACCAATAATGTTTTATATATATATATATATATATAAAGGAGTGTCTGTGTGGTAAGTAGCTTGTTTACCAACCACATGGTTCTGGGTTCAGTCCCACTGCGTGGCATCTTGGGCAGGTGTCTTCTACTATTGCCTCGGACCGACCAAAGCCTTGTGAGTAGATTTGGTAGACGGAAACTGAAAGAAGCCTGTCGCATATATGTATATATATATATATATGGGTGTGTGTGTGTGTATGTGCATATACATATACTCAAAATAGTATACATTTAAACACAAGAGAAAACTGCCTTCAACAGGCAGGTTTTACACGCTAGAAACATTTATATATATATATATATATGTGCGTGTGTGTGTGTGTGTGTGTGTGTATGTATATATGCACACACACACACACACACATATATGTTGAAAATGGGTTAAGTGTCTATATAATTAAAAAAAATATTGTTAAAAGAATAAGTAAAATATGAATAGGAAAAGGCACAAAAGTATATGTTTTATTTTTTTTGTTACAGTTGGTGGTGTAGAATATCACCGGTATTGATCTATCTATCTTATCAAATATTAAATAAAATTTTTAGGAATTCGAAGAAAAATAAATTTGGGTTAACAATTTGTACCCATGTGTAAGTGCCTAGTGAAATTTATTTTAGAGTCAGTCCCTATATATGTTTCGTTTACGTAGCTTTGGGGTTGGGTTCAAGAGTTCAAGTTGCAGGAATTCTATCGTAAAGAAGCGTATTGAATTAAATAGGAGGCTTCTATTCAGGATATGGCCAGCTGTGTGTTTGTGTGTGTGCGTGTGTTTGGAATATATGTCAAAACATTTGTTTCACCTTATTCTATTATGAGAATATGGTCAGTGGTTTAGGATAGTCGTTGAAATGATTTTCAAGAAATTAATTCTTTTGTTGTTGCTGTGTGTGTGTGTGTACGCGTGTTGCTTTGTTTGTGTGATTGTGTGTGTACTGTTTTGTTTGTGTGAGTGTGTGTGTGTGTATGTGTTTATGTGTGTCGTTTTGGGCTTTGGAAATATGCTTTGTATATTGTGAAGAATGTGTATAAGAATGTGCGTTTTTGTGTGTAATTTTTTGACGGTATGTTTCGTGTGTCTGTGTGTCCGTGTGTGTATATGTGTGCATGTGCGTGTGTGATTGTGACAGATCCTTAGTTATTGATTAATATTGTTTTTTTTTATATTTAGTCGTGGTTTAAATTTGTTGTAGAAATTGTTGTGTGAGTATGTGTGCGTGTTTGCTCTTTGAAGTGTATGTGTGTTTTGTTTGTGCGTGTGTATATTTTTTAGTAGTAGTGTTTATGTTGTTTTTTCTTTTGGCTCTCTGGTAGCATATGTTTGTGTGTGTATATACATACACACACACATATGTGTATGTGTGTTTTATTTTCTCGAAATATGTACTGTAATTTGTAGCGTGTGAGTTTATGTTCTTTGTTAAAGAAGTTGGTGAGTGGCTGTTTTTTATGTTTTTTTCTGTAGTATGTGTGTTGTTTTGTTTGTATGGGTGTATATTTTTAGTGGTATATATTTGTGTGTGTATGCATGCCTGTATTAATGTGTACTTGTTTGTATTTTAGTGGTGTGTATGTGCATATGTATGATTTGTTTTTGTTTTTTCGGAAATATGTCCTGTAAATATGTATGTGTGCGTGTTATTTTGTGTGTGCTATTGTGGTGTATATGTGTGTTATTGTGGTGTGTGTATTGCTTTGTGTGTGCTATTGTGGTATGTGTGTGTGCTATTTTGCGTGTGTTATTGTGGTCTGTGCGTGTTAGTTTGTGTGTACTATTGTGGTGTGTGTGTGTGCTATTTTGTGTGTATGTTATTTTGTGTGCGATATTGTGGTGTGCGTGTTATGTTGTGTGTGTGTGTGTGTTATTTTGTGTTGGCTATTGTGGTGTGTGTGTGTGTGTTATTTTGTGTGCGCTATTCTGTTTTTGTGTTATGGGATTGTTTAGTGCGTATGTGTGTTTATGTGAGCATGTGTGCTATTGTTGTTTTTGTGTTATTGTGGTGTATGTGTTATTTTGTGTATGCTATTGTATGTCTGATTTTTGGGGGAATGCTTTGTGTGTGTTGTGTGTGTATGTGTTTGTGTTTGGTTTTATGGTAATGTTTTGTGTGTGAGCGTATTTTTGTGGTGTGTGCATGTGAGTGCTTGTGCGAGTGTGTCTGACAGGTCCTTATTTATTGATTAATGGGGAGAATATTTTGAGGTTTTGTAGTGGTTTATGTTTGGTGATGAATTGTTTTTCCATGTTTATTCTCTGTTGTTGGGTTAAAGAGTCCGAGTACTTTTACAAGAGAAAGGTTTTGAAAATGGGTAAGGTTATGTCCGAACAGTTTGCAGTGTGACTACTTAGGGGGAAATTATCTTGTGCTCGCAACTCGAATTTGTTGGCGGTCTGCTGTCATTCTGTTGCGTCATGAAACATCCGCCTAAGGGGGCGAGCTGGCAGAAACATTAGCACGCCGGGCGAAATGCGTAGCCGTATTTCGTCTGCCGTTACGTTCTGTGTTCGAATTCCGCCGAGGTCGACTTTGCCTTTCATCCTTTCGGGGTCGATAAAATTAAGTACCAGTTACGCACTAGGGTCGATATAATCGACTTAATCCGTTTGTCTGTCCTTGTTTGTCCTGTCTGTGTTTGTCCCCTAGTGGGTAGTAAAGAAATAGGTATTTCGTCAGTCTTTGTTTTGAGTTCAAATTCCACCGAGGTCCACTTTGCCATTTTTGCATTCGGAGTCGATAAATTAAGTACCTGTTGCGTACTGGATTCGATCTAATCAACTGGCCCCTCCCCACAAATTTCGGGCCTTGTGCCTAGAGCAGAAAAGCAAAAGAAAGGAAACGCCTATGCAGTTATTTTGGCATCCACCGCATGTGATTGCTTAGATTAAGTTTTCGGAGTTGCAAGTGAAGTTTACTTTTATTTTGAAGGTTTGCCTGTCTTTAAATTTCTGTTCTGCTCCTTCTATTAGGTAAAAGAAGGTGCCACAATTTGTTCTTCCAGATTCTGTCACTGTTGGGTAGGGGATTTATGTCTATGTTCCGGTGAGGATTTGGTTGCCTTTTACTCGGGAGGATTTGGTATCTTTCTAGAAGTTTCTTCATTATTTCGCCTTCAATTAGAATGGGGAGGAATTTGTGGATATGGTAAAATATTTTCAGTTGTTTTGATTTTCGTATACATTATTTTCTGGATATCAATATGTTTTGGCCTGTCTATTCCATTGATAAATACACCTAGTGGGAATGTTATTTGAATGAGTATGTTTTTAAGTTCTTCCCATCTTTTTTCAGATTTAGATGGGTTCACACTATTATGTTAGATTAAAAGGAATATTCAGTTTGATGTGTTGTGGGTGGCATGAGGTGAATAGAAAGTACTGATTGGTGTCAGCTGGCTTATAGACTATGTCCGTTTCTATTTCCCCATCCTTGTTAGTGATTAAAATATCCAGGAAGGCAAATTCCTTTATGCCAAACTCCACTGTGAACTGGTTTTCTTTTTCTTTATGCTTTTTCGGCATATTTTTTAATCTTGTGTGTATTCAAATTTTCCTTCCATAAGCTAAAGCAATCATCTAGGAATCTTAAGCAATTTTATTTTTTTAGTTGTGGTTGGAATGTGTCTCCATCGAGAAGAAGTTATTGGGTGTAAATCTTTGGGCCATGAAATCTCATGATTAAATTGGCATATGCAGGTGTTACCTTCGTTCCCATTGCAGTACATATATATATATATATATATATATATAGACGATGGGCTTCTTCAAATTTCTGTCTGCCAAATCCACTCACAAGGTTTTGTTCGGTCCGAGGTTATAGTAGAAGTGCCTTGCCCAATGTACCACGTACAAAGTTTGAACTCGGAACCATGTGGTTGAGAAACAAGCTTCTTATCACACAGTGAAACCTAATATTTTTTGTTCGTGTATAATGGCAAAATGAATAAGCAAGCATTCAATGTACGGATATCGATTTCCTCTCTCTTTTTATATATCTGTCTAAACATATTCTCGAGCCCTTCTCTTTATTTATGTATGCGTGAATAGTGAGAGTTTCTATCCAATCTCCTGTAGGATGGATATAGCGTTTTGTATTTTCATATATATTTTATACACCTACTCCTTTTAAAAGAAACTTAGTAACAAAATAGAACTGTTTCACAGCAGTCACATTTGTATTTGTCTTCTAGAATATAAACCCGAACTGAATCTAAATAAATGGAATTTATAAAGTTATTTAGAAAGATTTAGCTATTAAAATATTTAGGAATTACTTCATACCATTGAGAGTCAAAGTTATTGTGTAAAAATATTTTAATTTTCTTCACTTATATCTCTTCCGACATGCCGTTCTAAGGCAAGGGCAACCCCACCATAAATGTTACATATCAAACAAAGAAATGGAGCTCGTAAAGGAAAAAACAACTTAATATATACAAATAAACTGATACTAATATTTTGCTACTCATACGTATTAACCGCAAACAAAATGAAAATATTACTAGAATTCAGTACAAGAAAACTGAACTTTGCAGACAACATTTTCTAAAACCACATCACACGCAAATCCAACGGTATGTTTTTGCTCGGTCAAACGAATATCTGGTAAACAATACGTAAATCTGATCGGTTAAATTTTTCAATATACAGAAATGCCATTGGTATTATTCATTTCAATAGAATACAGCAAGAATCAGTCAATATGTAATCCCCGAAAAGCGGTGAGTTTAGAATCGTTGGCATGCCGGTAAAATGCTTAGCGGCATTTCGTCCATCTTTAATTCTGAGTTAAAATTCCCGGGTTCGATAAAATAAGTACCAGTTGACCACCACTCGTAGAGATAAAATGGACAAACCCCCCCATCCCTCAAAGTTACTGCCATTGTGCCAAAATTTGAAATTAATATTTATTCCTTGTATATCGACAACGTCGTCTCGTAACCGATTCGCGCTTGGCAATATTGACGAACCTATGATACAAAAGAAACTCCTTATTCGGGAATATTCTCCACTGAATTATATGCAACATTATCAAAAATAGAACTAGTAGAATATTAAGTCGCAAATGGTAGAAAGCACCCGACAATATTTATTTAGCTGCAAAATATTTGTTGTGGAGGCACATGGCCTAGTGGTTAGAGCAGCAGACTCGCAGTCGAGAGATCGTGAGTTCGAATCTCAGATCGGGCTATGTGTGTGTTTATGAGCGAAACTCCTTACCTCCACGCGGCTCCTGTAGAAGGTAATGGCGAACTTCTGCATGACTCTTCCGCCACAACTTTCATTCTTTCCTCCTGCATCTTGCAGCTCACCTGCGACGGACCGGCGTCTTTTCCAGGTGGGGATTCTATATGCCAAGGAAACCTCCCCTTATGAGCTCGGTGTGGCTCGAGAAGGGACAAACAATACATTTGTCATCTACTTCAGAGTGCGTTTGACTCCCGGCTCAATTATTTTAAAGAAAAAGGACGCTGTGGATTCACTACAATAGAATGTTTCGTTGTGCAACATACATTATTTCAAGGTCAAGAGAGTGTGAAAGATAGAGAGTGATGAAGCTACAAAGAAGAGCTAATGAAGGATGACTAAACATGTCAGCCGAAGTTTCAATCACGGAACACTGATCAACACTTTTGTGTTTGTCGGTATTTAACTTGAAACACACACCCGCGCATAAGATACAATAATGGATTTTAGCTGACGCTGTAACGCGTACATCATCCCCTCACTTTCTGCATATACACACACAGATATACACGCATGCACACGTGTCTGTATTGATTGTATCTGTATAAACGAGCCACACATACATGAACTTAAACGTAAATTAAGTAACTGTTTTGGAACACAGAATGATTGCTACTGATTAAAAAAAACAAAAACTGCAGCTACAAAACAATGAAAACCTATGCAGAATACAATGACAGTGACACACAAATTTCCAGTTGTATCCATTTGTAATATACATGAAGTCTGGTTGTAAGAATGGAGTATATATAAAAAAGAAGTTAAAGAAATGCTCTAGGTTATAGTTTCAAAAGACACGAGCACAAATTGTGAGAATGTTACAAAATGCGCACCCGCTGACACAGGGACAAATACTAGGAAAAGAAGAAAATATAATAATATATACAGAAATGCACATGCACGTACAGCTACACCTTCATTTATACATTATACATGCATAATATATATATATATATATATATATATATATATATATATATATATATATATAATATATACATAATATATATGTATGTGTATATATACGTATACATACATGTATATATATACATATATATGTATAATATATATATATGTATATATACATGTATATATATACATATATATGAATATATACATATATATATACATATATGTGTATATATACATACATACATGCACACACACACACAAATATATCTACTTCTGTTACTAAATGCGTTTGCATACATTTATATGTATATAAACACATACTTGTGCATAAATACACACACAAACACGCACACACAAACACACACGCACGTATATCTTCATTCACATACACTCACAAACATTCACACACACACACACATACATACACACACGTGTACACAGCAAACTATTCAATGTTTCCATGGAACATTCACTCTATAAATATTAGATGAAGAGCAGATAATAGAAAGTGATTATTTAATGCAACACTCCGATCCCAATCATAAATTATTACTAAAAGCACGTATACAGAATACAGATAAAAGTAGTTTTTTTTTTTGTTTAGCCATTTAAGTAATATAGGAATACGCTGAAGAATGAGAAAATGAATCCTGATGGTCTTCATCCATAAAGGTAATAAGTCTCTACAGAATAGTTTCTAACACGAATACTGGGACTCGTGTCTGGCAGGTAATCTGTTTGCACGGAACTAAATGACAGAGGAATATTTCATCAAAAGCTTGTAACGCGGGCGTTAATATGTTTTTACTTTATGCCGACATATATCATATATTTCTGTCTATCTAATTATCTATCTATCTATCTATCTATCTATCTATCTATCTATCTATCTATCTATCTATCTATCTATCTATCTATCTATCTATTTATTTATCTATCTATATATCTATATATCTATCTATCTATCTATCTATCTATCTATCTATCTATCTATCTATCTATATATCTAATTATCTATGCATCTAATTATCTATCTATCTATCTATCTAATATCGATCTATCAGATTATCTATCTATCTGTCAATCTATATATCTATCTATCTATCTATCTATCTATCTATCTATCTATCTATCTATCTATCTATCTATCTATCTATCTATCTATCTATCAATCTATATATCTATCTATCTATCTATCTATCTATTTATCTATCTATTTATTTATCTATCTATTTATTTATCTATCTATTTATTTATCTATCTATCTCGCTATCTATCTATCTTAGCCATAGATAGAAGTAGAGTAGAGGGTGAGCTAGTTAAGAAGCTAGAAGAGGTAATTAGAAGCGGCATCGCATCCGACGTTTTGGCGGCGAGGTTGGCCCTCGACCAACACTTCAACGCCAAACACGAATGATGTGCTGTCAGAGCTAGGATGCGTGCTCTAAGGAACGAAGGTGTTGGAGCCGCGAGAGAGGCCCGGGTGGCAGAGGCGCAACAGGGCAACAAAGCCACCATTCGGTCCCTGGTAGATGAACAGGGGCGCGAATTGCTCGAGCCAAGAAAAATGTGTGAGGCCTTTCAGCAGCATTTTGCCCGAATATAGGAATACGCTGAAGAATGAGAAAATGAATCCTGATGGTCTTCATCCATAAAGGTAATAAGTCTCTACAGAATAGTTTCTAACACGAATACTGGGACTCGTGTCTGCAGGTAATCTGTTTGCACGGAACTAAATGACAGAGGAATATTTCATCAAAAGCTTGTAACGCGGGCGTTAATATGTTTTTACTTTATGCCGACATATATCATATATTTCTGTCTATCTAATCTATCTATCTATCTATCTATTTCTATCTATCTATCTATCTATCTATCTATCTCTATCTATCTATCTCTATCTATCTATCTATCTATCTATCTATCTATTTATTTATATCTATCTATATATCTATATATCTATCTATCTATCTATCTATCTATCTATCTATCTATCTATATATCTATATATCTATCTATCTATCTATCTATCTATCTATCTATATATCTAATTATCTATGCATCTAATTATCTATCTATCTATCTATCTAATATCGATCTATCAGATTATCTATCTATCTGTCAATCTATATATCTATCTATCTATCTATCTATCTATCTATCTATCTATCTATCTATCTATCTATCTATCTATCTATCTATCTATCTATCAATCTATATATCTATCTATCTATCTATCTATATTTATCTATCTATTTATTTATCTATCTATTTATTTATCTATCTATTTATTTATCTATCTATCTCGCTATCTATCTATCTTAGCCATAGATAGAAGTAGAGTAGAGGGTGAGCTAGTAAGAAGCTAGAAGAGGTAATTAGAAGCGGCATCGCATCCGACGTTTTGGCGGCGAGGTTGGCCCTCGACCAACACTTCAACGCCAAACACGAATGATGTGCTGTCAGAGCTAGGATGCGTGCTCTAAGGAACGAAGGTGTTGGCCGCGAGAGAGGCCCGGGTGGCAGAGGCGCAACAGGGCAACAAAGCCACCATTCGGTCCCTGGTAGATGAACAGGGGCGCGAATTGCTCGAGCCAAGAAAAATGTGTGAGGCCTTTCAGCAGCATTTTGCCCGACTGTTCGGAACGAGTGGAGGGCAAGAACGTAGGGTGGACTTCAGTGCCTACCTACATAGCCTACCACGACTCTCGACAAGAAAGGCAGGGTGCTGCGAAGGTGCCATCACGGCGGCGGAAGTGCAGGAAGCGATGGCAGAATGCTCGAGGGACAAATCACCGGGTTTGGATGGTCTACCCTACGAGATTTACAATTGTATGCCAGACTTGTTTGGAGATCTCTTAGCGGCGGTGTACTGCAACTGGCAGCAAAACGGGAGCATTCCTGGTTTTGTGAGCCGAGGAGCCGTAACACTGCTGAAGAAAGATCTAAACAAGGGAAATGTAATAGATAACTTTAGGCCCATCACTCTGCTTAATGCAGACTTGAAAATTTTGGCCAAGGTGCTAGCCAAGAGGTTGGCGCTTGTCATCGAGAAACTGGTCGACAAGGCGCAAACATGCGCCGTGCCAGGCCGGACCATCCATGACAACCTCCACCTGATGCGCTACATCATAGACAGGGTAGTTAACGAACCTGGCATGGGTGGGGCGCTGATCAATTTGGATCAATCGAAAGTTTTCGATAGGGTGGACCATCGATACTTGGAGGCGGTCCTCGGAGCGGCTGGCTTCGGTCCCGTCTTCCGCGGCTGGATAGCCGCTTTGTACAGAGGCATCCGTTCGGTAATTCGCGTGAATGGACATCTATCGAGACCCTTCGACATCGCACGTTCGGTCCGTTAGGGATGCCCCCTCTCGTCGCTTCTATACGTATTGACTCTCGAGCCATTATTGCGGAAGCTGGCAACCTTGAGAGGCATCCCGCGAGAACTGGGATGCGGGACGAGCGTGTCTGCATACGCGGACGACGTCACCGTCATAGTGTCTAGCCACGAGCACATCGAGCAGGTCGGCGAGACACTGAAAAACTACGAAGCGGTGACAGGAGCGAAAAATCAACCGGGAAAAGTCAGTGGCCTTGCGACTAGGCACCTGGAGAAGCAAGCCCATGGCGTCCACCAGCGCCTCCGTCGTGGGACGCTGGACCGACGGCCCGGTTGAGTTTCTCGGGGTCTGGTTTGGTCCGGACCTCCAAGTGGAGAAGAACTGGAACGAGATAACGAGTAGGGTGGTCACTCTCGCCCGGCAATGGGCCGAGAGGAAACTGTCCCTAAAAGGTCGGGCGGAGGTGGGCAACGCGTACATCGCGTCCGTCATCTACTACCGCCTGACCGTCGTACCTTGTCCCGACCCTACCATCACCAAACTACAACGCATTCTCTTTCGCTTCTGTGGAAAGGATGCGTTCCGATGGTCAGGCGATCCATTTGCTGTCAACACCCGTTAAAAGGAGGGCTGGGCATGCCGTGGTTGATGATGCGCAGACACGCGCTGAGACTGCGACATCTCTGGCTCTATGTAGACGACGGTGAACAGGTGTGGTCGCCGTTTGTGAGGCACGCTTTCCCGCAGCTCGTCTCCATGACCGAACTGCAGTCGTGGATCAAAAAGAGGCCGAGGAAGGGCGAATGGCACCGCGAGTGTCGCGTTGCTCTCAAGCAACTCTGCCGTCCTGGGTCGACCTTGAATAACTTCAACACAACCAAAGCATTCTATAGGGGTTTAGTGGAGGGGAGGTACGACGACGAGCTCGGGGCGAACCTGGACGTCGACGAGGAGTACCTGACCCGCCTGTTCAGGACGACTTTCGGGCCAGGGCCCATGGACAACTTCCAGAGATCCCTGGCCTGGCAGTGCTACCGAGAAGCGCTACCCGTTCGGGATAAGCTCTACAGACACGGCTCGAGAAACACGGGGCCGACCTGCCCGAGATGCGGTCAGAGCGACGAAACCGTTCTGCACGCACTCGTGCAGTGTCCAACAATTTCCGACCTGTGGGCTTATGTCGAACAACTGCTGTCACGTGTGGGACGAGTCGGTTTATCAGCTGAGTCTATCGTCAATATTGTCACGCCTCCTTCCTTCAAACGGGAAGGAAGACCTATTTTCATCATCCTTGTGTCTATGGCGAAAGAACGTATCTGGTGGACGCGTCTGAAAGGATTGGAGACAAACACTTTCCTCTCTGGTCAATCTCTCATCAACTTCTTCAAGTACCACTTGAAAAGGAAAGTGAGAGTAGAGAGGCAAGTTTTGTCTAGCGAATGTTTCAAAAAAAGATGGGTGAATGTAGCAAGAATGGCACGTATGAATGACGAAGCCACCTTGAGCGTGATCCTATGAGCCCAGAAATTGAAAACAGAGAGTTGTTTATTCGCAAAAAAAAAAGAAAGAAATATAACATGTGACTCCATTGACCGAGGTTACCGTGGTCTTTTCCGTAGGCTTTTCTTTCCACGGGTAAACCTCACCTGTCCTCCCCTTTACACTTCATATTGACATTTCTGTGATAACGATCCCTATTGATCAATTTTTTTTCCTCTCCCCCTTTTTTTAACCCCCCTTTTTTTGTCCTCTTTCTCTCCTTTTACGATCCATTTTGATCGAAACTCCCCCTTCCTTTTTTTTTTTTAACCTTCAAAAGAAAAGCTCTACCTTGTAATTTGTTCTATCTGTGTGCAGCCCTGTGTGGCTAATAAAGAAACATATCTATCTATCTAATTATCTATGCATCTAATTATCTATCTATCTATCTATCTATCTATCTATCTGTCTGTCTGTCAGTCTTTCTATCTTTCTACGTATCACTGAAAATATATGAAGTAATATAAAGCTTACTCTCTATTCTCTTATGTCAAGTGTTTGTCGTTTCAATTTGTGAATGAACAGAAAATTGTGATCTTGAAATGCTTTGAAATAGTTTAGAAGGAATACTTCGAAGCGATTTTATTTTACTAATGAATTTACTTTACTAATGAATTTATCATCATTAAACCAGATAATTTCTGATTTGTTATGCGGAGTTCGGTTTTGTTCGATGATCATGCTTTATCTACAAAAGGTAGTTTGTCAGAATGCGGTTTTGCGATCGTGATAGAAATTTTGTGATTAATGAATTTGAAATTGAGAGAAACAAGCACCACAATATTTGACGAACTTCTGCAAAAAGTGTCACGTGATAAAAATGGGTGCCTTTGATCCGTTCTTGAGGGAAGAATAACGAACCAGTAATGAACACGAGGTTATTCAATCTAATAATACCGTTCAACCCCAAATCTTCTATTCGAGTTATTAATATTTATAATGATTACTTTTTCAACTTTAATGAATTGTCCATACGTTTGAATCGAAAATATTAAATTATCTATCTATCTATCTATCTATCTATCTATCTATCTATCTATCTATCTATCTATCTATCTATCTATCTATCTATCTATATATATATTTAACTATCTATCTATCTATCTATCCACCCACGCATATATATATATATATATGTATATGTGTGTATATTTAAGTGTGTATATTTATACACGTAACTACATCTATATTTACACACATAGACCCATGCATACATCTATGGGTGTGCGTCTTTGTGTGCCTGTGTGTGTGCATGTGTGTGTACGTGTATATATATATATATATATATATATATATATATATATATATATACGTGTGTGTGTGTGTGTGTGTGTGTTCACGTATGTTTATCTGTGTGTATGGCGTTAGAATTTCTCTTGGTCGAAACTGCAACAAGTTTCGAATCACTGACAAAATATTTTGCTGCGTCCGAAAATTTTCGCCTTGGCTTATTCTTTTGTTCCTTTCCTCATTGTTGGAATAGGTCAGTCATTCATGTTTATCAGTAGATATATTTGAATAATCATAATTCTTTTACTTAATTACAAGTCCTGCTCCTCAAAATGAAGTGAAACATGACATTTTTCGTCCATTGAACTTTAGTTACTAAGTCTTTGTTCGGCTTGAAGCTGTTGTAGAAGACGCTTGCCCAAAGTGCCACGGGGCATGACTAGACGCGAGAACATGTAGTTGGGTAATAAATTTCTTACCACCCAGCCATGCCTGGATCAAAATAATTTTCATTGTAATATTCATTACAGTGTATATGAGCAATCGAATTTTTTTTTCTACCTAAATACTACAACTATTAAACAATGAGTCTAGAAATTAGTTATTAATAGATTTTCTCTTGAAAAGTTAGAAATTTTGTCAGTCCCTTAGGATATATGATTTTAGTAACCGAACAAATTTCTTAGCTTATTTCAAAATATTTGACAATTGCATTTGTTACATACTATACATATTAGCTGTTTATTACATCTACTATTTCGAATTAATTTATATTCGTATATGCAGAGAACATATACGTATATTAAACCTAACAATTAATAGTTTCTTCATTTACATTTGTTAGTTATTGTTAGTTATTATACAGCACCTGCTCGGTAATGTGAATTTAGATTCGTTCTCAGAAAACTGTATGTGACTATGATTTTATGTTAACAACAGACTATATGGTGTTTGATTGTTTTTTTCTTTTTGCTTTAGTTTAAATGATTAATTCCAACGTAAGCGTTAAAACATTGCAATGAATAAGAAGAATAACAGTGTAACAACATTTGCTTATATTAATGACCAGCTGTGGAATTATTGAAATTAAAATATATTAGTAAGATTGCAATTAATCACTATATTTTATGACAAATTTTCCTTGTTACAGAATTTCAATAACCATTAAGTAGCAGAATTAAATTTTTTTGCTTTTTAAATAGAAGCTCAGAATAGAAATATCTTACCTGTGATAGCTGTTTAGGTCGTGTTAAATTATAGTAAAACTTTAAAAAAACACGCAATGAATTTTCCCAAGACGAGAGACATGGTATAAAAAGATTGGACTAACTATTCTAGTGAGTCCATTTTTCTTAGAATGTAACCTGGCCGGGACTTCCTCAACATACAGAGAATTTCAGTTGCTGACACGAAAACATTTACATAGCAAGTCTCATAAGTAATCGGTCTCGCCAGTAATGAAGTGATGGGAAAGCTAGTTCCAAAGACTCACGGTTCTTGGTCATTAGGTAATCGATGAGAAAGTGAAAGAGATCGGTGGTGGCTACGCAGCCTTGTCTGACCCCGCCGCTGATGCGGAACCAGTCAGAATTCAGCCCCTTCACACAGCACTCTGCACTGGGATAAAGCGGTCGGAGTAGTGCAGAGATCTTTGGAGATTCACCGACGAGCTTGATAATTTTCCAGAGAGCTGCTTTGAAGTCGTCGCAGGATGTGTAGAGGTGACGATCGTTGCGGATCTCCTGAGCTTTTTCAATGCTGGTAGGAAATGTCTCTAATTAGATCATTTTACCAGGGTTAACTCTTATTCAACACGGTAGCTGTGATTTATAAGTGGCATCGTTGCAGACCCTGTACCAGATGGCTGCATGTGAATGAGGAAGATCTTCAGAAGCTTCACGTCACCTTAGAGGATACAGAGGGGTTCGCACAGGAAGGGCAGCGATGGAGAGCACTGGTGGATTTGGGCGGTTCTACGCTTGATGACGCCTCTGGAAACAATAATTTGGAATGACCCCAGCCACGTCAAACAACAGCGTGGAACCAAGCCATGCTTATATATGAATACACCGGGTGTCCTGGAATTAACACAACCGAAGTTTCGGGCATTAACAATTAATAAATGTGACAAAATATAAAAATTATATGTCATTTTAGAACCTTACTATATCTTCTTTTTGTCTCAAACTAAATAAACACAGATTTATAAGTTAAATGATGGCTATATATTGAAATACAATCATAAGCCCCCCCACAAAGAAGGCGAAAGTAATATTGCTATAGGAAAATAGTTTAAAATTAACCGAACCTCACTCTGCAAATTTATCAATAACCTTCAAGAAACTGCTTCCATCGCTGATAAAACTGGACGTGACCGAAGAAGAAGTGTGCGGACCTCTCAGCTTGCGTTTATTCTCGTATCTATCCTGTAGTACTTAAAATTGCCACAGAAGAGATACGACGAAATTGTTGTCGTTCCGTGAGAAAACTAGCTTCACAGCAAAAGTGAGCCGAACATATATATCGAGTGGTAAGGAGGTTCTCATGACTCACGCCGCCAAGATGATCCGCTGTCACGTGCTCACGCAAATTTATATGGCCATCAGACTGGAGAGTAATAATTTTATCGTCAGATTGCTGATGGCACGCTGGCCAACTAGGTGTTTTGAATGATGAAAAGAATTTTATCATCGAACAGAGACTAAACCACCAAAATGACCGACTTTGGAGTGTACCTGGCTTCGTCAAGTGTAGTCTCGTAAATCGACGTCAAAATATACAGTTACATATAAGTATATATATATATATATATATATATATATATATATATATATATATGTAGAAGGTTCAAAAGGAACACACGTGTTGATATATATGGAAAAAAGGCAAGGTAGAAAATGCTAAAATAATTTTATAAAAATACATTTCATTACCGGTTTCAGTCATTGAGACTTTTTCAAATGTAAGTATGGAAAACAATTAAATTTTGGATTAACTAAAATTGAAATCCATATATATAATTACATATATATATATAACATATAAATGCACTTACACATATGTGTGTGTGCATGTGCATGTATATGTTTATATATATATATATATTATATATATATATATATATATATATATATATATATATATATATATAAACATCAGTAAATGTTAAGAACACCATAAATCCATGTCAACCATCGTCTACATAAGGAAAATATTGACGTCATACATGGTCTAGAACAAACGTAATAACACCCCTGGATAATATTTTAATATAATTGACAGGTTTAAAAGTATTCATCCTGGAACAAAATGAATGCTTGAGATTATACTTAGAGAATATATATATATTTTCCGTTTTAAGTTATCGATTTTCATCACGCATAATAGTTTACTCCTTCCCTCATCGTGCTGAAAATATTTATCAATAATTGACGCAAAACACATAAATACAGTTCTAAAATATTCTAAAATATTATAATTATGGGGTGTTTAGAGAATATAATTTAAATTTGGAATTTATTGCAAACTGATTTTCGTAAAATCATTACAACGGAGAGAATAAGCGAACAACATATGCATATATTTTCTTGAAAGCTAATTTTCAGAAAGAATTATATGAAAACAAATTACGATATTAAAGAAATATGAGATAAGTGTTGTTTAAAGTATGTGTTATATATTTAAGTATCATAATAAAAAGCACACATCTGAGAAACCTCAGTGGATTGAAAATTGATACTGAATATAAGAATTATTATCATCTCATCAAAGAAATAAATTAGAAACCTAAAAATTATAGACTTTGTATTTTTCGGATTCTATAGAACATTTATTACGTAATCTGTGCATTGTTAAATACATGTTTATAATTAAGTTTAATATAAATATCTGGAGTAATAACATTGTATGGCTGAAGTGCTAATCCACCAACATGAGCAAGTTGAACAAGTTAAAGCATAAGTTTGCGACGCATAAACTTTATTTTGGTCCAACACACACGCATAGACGTAAGTGTCTGTGTGTTCCTTATAATGAAACGTTGTAAAATGTCATATATGATATACAACATATAATATATATATATATATATATATATATATATATATATATATATATATATATATATATATATATATATATATAAATTATTTGAGGGAATAAAATCCAACTTACAAGGAAAAAGAATTCAATTTAGAATACTAAATCAAATTCCACAACAATATAATATTTATAAACTATTACAAAAAAACACCTTTTATCAATTCAAAATGAATAATTAAATTACACCATCTAGAAAATTATATATAATAGAAAAGTTAAAATTAAAATAACAATTAAAAAGTAAAGATTAAGTAAATTACAAGAATAATATAATGTGTATAATAGGTAATATAATTCATTTTGAATTGACAAAAGGTGTTTTTTCTAATATTTTATATATATATATATATATATATATATATATATATATATATATATATATATATATATATATATATACAGATATAAAAAGATAGGAGTAATATATCAAGGGGGTACGGTTAAAGCACTCAATTATAATTCAAGTTGCGGCTAACCGCACAATTGGTAAGGAATATCTAAGATTATTTGACGTAATAAGCCCAATATATTTCAGCCGATGGGTAAATCCTGGGTCTGATTTATTGGATTATAAACCATTTACCGAGTGTATAACCAAGACGATTACAACGAATACGGAGAATATTATATCTGCACTCCGTTTTACTGTCTATCATACAGCATATTTAATTCAAACTCTGTTTGAAGTACGCTCCTGCTGCATAAACATGCATTTCGCAATTGCATTCGCACCAAGTTTCATTAATTTGGTTAAGAGTCTATGCATCTCCTTTCAAGGTTTAGTCAGTTGAAGCTAAGGAGTGTTGATTTACCTAGCATTATATTTCGTAGGGGTCAATAACATTTGAGTTTAAATAATGGGAGATGAACATTTGGAAATCTGATACGAATATATATACGCTAATGAGTTTGACCCTATAAGGAATTTCAAATCATGAATACTAGATCCTAAAATAGGTTAGAGTATATCTCAACTAATGCCCTATGACACCCTAGTACTAGACAGATTCCACTGAGTAGATGCATAGACATATCTGCAAAAAATTACGTCCCCCAAATTCTAGGTTTTCCCACTCTACCAAAGTGAATTAAAATTAATTAGTTTCAGAGATATATGTGTACAATTACAAGCCACTAAATTAGATATAACTTAGAGACAATAGATATGTATAACTTACTTGTAAGGCAATCCGAATCTTTGTTCATATAAATCAAATTTAAATCAACATGTAGATTTCGCTATCTTAGTTTAATTTATATTTGAAGTTTTACATATGACGAATGTAAATTACTACAAGGATATAGGTAAACTAGATATTACATTGACATTTATCATGGATCTCTTACGTAAGCGGTACTTAATTAAAATTCTTAATAAATAATCTTTTCTATGGAAATATAGAGATGCCTTTCCGTAACGGTGCGCACACATTCAGGCTAGCTCCTGTTTAGTACTTAGTAACAGGTATTTAGACATGAAAATATGAATATTTCTTCTTGGAGTAAATTGCTTATTGTTACCCCCGACTTCGTAAGGCTCTGCCCCGCTGATTTTTCCCATTATATTTTAAACCTGATCGCATTTATAGCCGATCAGGTTTTTAAAAGTTCCTTTCCCATTCTTTACCAAAATCTCTACCCTACAAAATATAATTCTAGCGAAACCTACAACCCCTTAGTTCGCTTCAACCTACGAAAGTGACTAAAACTTTTAATAAAGATGCATTGACTCTCAACTAAATGAATGAAGCTGGATGTAATTGCAATTGTAAGATGTCTGCGCCTCAGAATCATACATATATACATATATACGACAGGCTTCTTTCAGTTTACGTCTACCAAATCCACTCACAAGGCTTTGGTGGGCCTGAGGCTATAGTAGAGGACATTTGCTCAAGGTGTCACGCAGTGAGACTGAACCCGGAACCATGTGATTGGTAAGCAGGCTACTTACCACACAGCCTCTCTGAACAATTTTTCAAGAAGTACATAAATGGCGATGTTGCCAATTTGATGTTGAGTGCCTGAAGTTCTAATCCATTGAATTCGAAAAGAGCGTATCATAACCGCAAATACACAATTGTCAGAAATATTTGAAATTATGCATTTCATACTGAAATATCTACTCAAACAATACTTGATATTTAGAAATATAATTAATAAATCATATTAGCGTTATCAAAATTGCCAGTCATACGAGGGAAATCATTTTAACTTAAGATATTTAAAGGTGAAATTACATGGTGATTCTTCGATATTTCTATGAGATCGCATGCTACGCCTGAGATGTTTTAATTTTCTCGTATTATATATCTGTGTTATATATCTTAGATTTATTGCGTAAAACATTAGAGACTATCTCTTTAAAATACTTTTATTTAATAGAGAAAAGATGGTCATAGAATTATCTACAATATAACAGTCAATCGATTATATACTTTTAGAAAAATATCTTGATAATATAATTGTTTTGAAAACATTAAGTGAAAAAAATGAATTTTCAATTATTTTTATATTGTGTCTGTTAGATTCGTGAAAACAGTTCAATTCACTGATGCGGTGTATACGGGCTAACTTTTACAGAGCTGAGTAAGAGTTCACTAGAATCTTGGATTAACTAAACTGGTACGGGGAAAACGTAGCAGCAGCGTGTCGCCTCTCTCTTCCTCCCCCTCTCTCTGTCTGTCTCTCTTTTAATCAGTCTATCAATATATCTGTCAACATTTTTACGCATACAAACTCACATGCATGTATATGTGTGTATGTGTGTGTGTCTGTGTGTGTGTGTGCTTATGTCTGTCTTTTTCATTCATCACCGCTTGACAACCAGAGATGGTTTGTTTACGTCCCAGTTATCCATTGGCTCCGCAAAAGAGGCCAATAGAATAACTACCTAGCTTAACAATAAATCCAGCGATCGATTCGTTCGATTAAGAATTCATCAAACACAACGGTGGTCTAATGAATGAACGAAGATAAAGGCATATATAGGGGTTGGACAAAACAACGGAAACACCTATCATCATAGCATCATAATTTTGAAATATCTATAAACCAACAAAAGCTTACTTATTTTTAAGATTTTTTATTCATTATTAGTGTTGCTTTATATGTTTTGATAAAATTGCTGTTTCTTTTCAGATATCATCGGAAAAAGGTAATTAAAATTCCTTAAAATACAGATCTATAGGACCTTCAAACAGGTCAAATTGTTGGTACTCGTACGGCAGGCGCTAGCGTAACGAAAACAGTCGAAATGTTTGGTGTAAGAAGAAGAAATGTCTCGAAAGCAATGGCAGCCTTTGCGAAAGGGGGAAAAAACCTCCTTGTCGAAACAAAACTCCGGAAGAAAACCGAAACTTTCAGATAGGGACCGTCGGACTCTTACGTGAATTCGTAGAAAGTATCACAAAAATACAGCTAACAAAATTACTGCGGAGTAATGACCACCTCGAGAAGCCAGTTGCCATAAAAATGTTGGCCGGAAGCTGCACAAAACCAGATTTCATGGGAGGACTGCAATCAGAAAACCACTACATTCAAAAATAAACGTTGCAAAGCGTTTAGAGTGATGTAAAAGCCTACAGAATTGTTTCCTAGAGCAGTGGAAGAAAGTTATTTAATTATATCTATATTTGGTGACAACAATATTTTGAATAAAAGTCTTTGTTGTTTGATAACGCAAGTTGTTTCACTATTTGCAGTTTCTTTAGGAGGCTATGTTGTGAATTATGTACTAACGATAATTAGGTACAAGGTTATTGAGAATATCCCACCTTATATTGATGTGGTTGTATCTCTGAAGGGGCAGTTTCAAGATGAAATGCCTTTAGTAAAAATTTCTCTGGACCTATTCCTGTAAATGTTCATCATAGGTTATTTTTTTTTTTATATCTGAGCAGTGTCTGATTATAATATTGACTTACGAGGAGGTGTTACTGAATGTCACTGCCTGCAAGTACTATGTGTCTCCCACTTAGTAGTTGGTGGTATTTTGCAAGCTAAAGCTCTATGTATAAGAGAGAATATCTGTTGGGGTGTGTTTCAATTTTCGTTGTAGCGTGAAATTTTAAGAGTCAAACCATCTAAGCATGTGTAGCCAACTTAAGGTTTAGAGAAGTTAAAGAGTGTATGATAAAAATCAGTTCATTGGGAATGTTTCTTAATTAGCCTGAAACAAACTTCGAGATACATTGATTCAAAGATCTTGATTGAATAGAAGATTAAACTAGATTACCTTTCTACATCATTTAGCAATGTCGGTGTGGGGTGTATGATATTTCTTATACGATGATAATCAGTGAAATTAGTTTAGATTTTGCTTCCTTTTGATGTGGAGGGGCAGTACTGAATATCTTCGTCTGTCCATAGATTGGAATTCTTCTGCCAATACCAATGACTAGATTTCCAATTATAGCTAAGGTTGCCTGGATTTTTCTATGGATATAAGTAATTTCCTCATTTGGCGTTCGTTACGCGTAGTATTTCCCTGTCCCGTGGTCTTGATGATGTCCAGGTATTCAATATCTTTTTGAATCGGTAGTAACAACTGTATCCAGTCGAATTCATAAAAGATAATAATAGTTTTTTTCCTGAAATTAACCGTCTTCGTTCCCAAGCCTTGAGACTGCAAGGCAAAATCCCTCCAGAGAACGGAAATATGGGGATCGAAGACATGCTTTTAGCGTATACAGTTTATATAAGTGGTGAAGCTTAGCAGATCCAGCTGCTCCGTAGGTCCACACGAGTATCTCGAACTTTGGGCCACATTCCGTTTATAACTAAATATGAAACATCGTCCAAAAGCTGCATTACACTATGATTGAAAAAGAAGCGTCATTAGCTGACATTAAATATAAGTGTTGTAGAAAGCTTCCGACATCTACAGATGTTCGGTACATGTCTAATTACGACGGGTGGTTTCAAGCTACATTAGTGCATGTATTTTGATTAGACAAAGGACTGAACCAAATTATCTTTCCATTTCAACCGCTTTTCTTTTCGAATTGTTTTCCATATTAAATCAGTTATCACTATATTATGACGGGACCCGTCATAATATAGTGATAAGTAATATAATCACAATATTATGACGGTTCTCGTCATAATATAGTGTGGTCTTGTTGATAATCGCGCTCTCTACCGATGAACTGCAGAGCCTTCTGCTGAGGTGTAATTAGGGTTATAATCTTAACTTTGGTGTAGTCTTTTTTTATGAAATCGGTTTGGTTGCTTCATACAGCAGTGATTGTTTTTGCGTCATTTAAAACCTAATGTATAACCCAGTAAATCGACTTTAATGTCTAGAAAGGAAATACCATCATAGCTAGGCTTGTTCTGTACACTGAAAACAAAGCAAATTTATTACAATTCATTTACTTACGAAAGAGAGAAAAACTATGGGAAATAAAACTAATGAATGTACATCAAAATATGTTCTCAAACTATTGTGATCATAACCAAAACCTACAAAACAGTAAACTATGTAAATATATTTTAAAGAAACCTCGAAATTTGAACGATGACGTTGTGTACTGAAAGTTACTGTCTATACAAAATACTTCTTAATAATATATCATGGAGAAAGCGATATATAATTTGCAGGAAAGATACACTCACTGACTCGAAGGTAGATCATATGAAAATCAAATTCATTTGAACGGCCTCCTGAAAATATTTAAAGCATATTTCTGGAAAGTGCTTAGAATAACTTTCGAAAATGTTCTTACATAGTTATTTTGATCGATACAAGTATATAAGTAGAATTTTGTGAACAAGTTGTTGTTTTTAATGTATCTGAAAGAAGATAGTATACTCTAAAGACACAATGTCTTAGGGGCCTGAAGAATTCTGTCTCATTACGCAACGTATTTTTGTAGAAATTAACATACACCAATGCACAGTTAAATATATGGTAACAAGTTTTGTTTTCTCAAGCCATTTTCTATCTCTGTATTCCCACCTGGCAATGCGTCATAATATGTTAAATACCAATTTTCTATAAATGTGTATTCTTCGATAGAATTGTTGCAACCTTTTCTCAAAGGCTATTCTCAAGTATTTTCTTCTCAGACAAGTAATTTACAAAATAAAAGAGAGTTGCTAAGTTTTACAGAACATTGAAAACATGCTCTACTTCTAACTTATTGTAGCTGATTAAGTGCTACCCATGAGAGGATATTTTAGAGAAATATTGATTTAATTAACATCGGAAAAAGCCTCTAGATAGAATAGAGAAGTTGCTGTACCTGATCATTCGTACTGCTTGTGTATAAAGAGTTATGGCATGAGTTTCAATAAGAAACAGCACTTGAATGCGTTTATTGTGAATATAGTTCGTTGCTCACAACCATACAAATCACCAGAAAAAAATATTAGGTACGCATTTATAATTACTATACATGAATTAAAATGAAAACGTTCACAAACATCCAATTCCTTATCATTTAGTTGAGAGATTTCTCGATTTGTAATAGAATTAATACGCGCATATACATACATACAAAGTATAAACAAATGCCCGTACACCTGTAGTTAAGTATTTTTGACCTATAGAAATGTCTAGATAAATGAAAAGCATGATGGCAACTCAGAGCAGACGTTCTATTGGTTATGTGGCCCATTTATCTGTTACAGAAATTCATACTAATTGTTATTAACCGTTTATTGAAAATGATATGTTGATTGAGTAAGGAATCTAGAAATGTTATTTTTTGTTTCTTTTTGTAACAAACGAGTCCACGTGAAATGGTAAGGAAAAGTGAGCTCTTGTTCACCGTCAGATATATAACATTTGTGTCAAAACAACAGAATAAAATATTACGTGGTATGGACTTTAAATTTAGTAGGATATAAAAGATAATTTTAAGCCTATATTGATTTGGCCAATAATGGTAATATTGTATATCCTGGATAATATACTGCCTAGTCTTGTACAGATTTTATCGACCATAGGTGGACGTAAAACATTCTTAACATGAACATAAGTGCCATACAAAACTGAAAGTAAAGCGATATATAGAGTTAGTGATGAGAAGTAAACAATATCGACATGAAAACTTCTGGTGAAAGATGCTAGGGGACCAATCCGTATTTAAACTAATTAAAATGAATTGAAGGTATGAGTCAGTGGAATGAGAAACTGCAAGTCGGCAGTACAGAGACGACTCCGGCTATGATTCGATCCCATTAGCATAGCCTTTACAGTAGACCTTAGTGTTACTGGTGAGATATTTATCTTATTTATTAATGAACAACGAAAGACACTGTAGCATACAATATGGTATGGGTTAAGATAACGCAGGGCTGCTTGCTACCTTAACAATTAATAATGAAATAACACGAACGGATGTCGCCCGTAATGCTTACGATTAGACTTGCTCCCCATTGCATTTTAAATTTAATCACTTTTAATTAATTTAAATGCTGGGCTGTAGGACTTGCCGTTTTTTTCAGCAGAGCTAATCAATTCAATGAAAAGATTTCATAGCATTACAAAAGTTATTTTAATTAATTGATATTTCTTGGCTCGCTGCACTAATATTTTAGTCCGCTCTTTATTATTAATAACAATGAAAGTTTTTATGATTGAGTATTTTAAAATTTATATGTTAATGAATAGACATCGAATAATCTGATCACCATGCTTTCAAGAAAATGCTGTTGCCGTCCATATAGACGTATATGAAGATATGTTAGAATGATACTACTCACAGAACTACATACGACTGACATTAAATCGTTTTCAAGGATGATTATGTTATTTCTTGCTCTAAAATGAATTGTGTGTTTAAGTAATATGATTTATTGCATAAATGTGAATCCATGCAATCGAACCATGTTATCACTTCATCGCTGTGTGATACATATCACTATTATATGCT
Organism: Octopus sinensis; assembly: GCF_006345805.1. Taxonomy (NCBI): domain Eukaryota; kingdom Metazoa; phylum Mollusca; class Cephalopoda; order Octopoda; family Octopodidae; genus Octopus; species Octopus sinensis. The sequence continues at coordinate 13,237,735 of NC_042998.1, forward strand.
TCTCATTACACCTTGATACGGCAAGAATCTCCTCTACGAATTTAATCATCCAACTAGCTATATCAGTCAAATCTCACAGTAACTATTTCCAGACGAATTGAAAAAGGGAATATATTGGGTGTTGTTGTCAGTGTGCTGGTTCTTTATAAAACAAATGCTTGTGAATATCGTCTTTCAGTGAACTCCACTATAGAACTGTTCTTTTAAATCCCTCTCGTATTCTAAAAAGAATAAGGCAGTGGAACGTGATACTACACTGTCACACGAATTTCTAGATATATGATTGAAATATCGCTCATTAAAATATTAATGCTTTAAAAGACATCAGTAAAAAGAAGCTTTTGATAAATTAGACTTTTACAAAACAATGTAGTGGAAATGAAAGCTAAAACGTTCCCTTCATCGTTCGTGATGGATATGCAGCAGTATTACGAATGTGGTATATTAAACTGCTTGTGAAAAATTATCTTTCAAATCACACGTGAAATATATCAGAGGGTAACATTGATTAGAGATTTGATGTCGGCGACATTCATGAATACTCATGGATTGTGATACAATTGTCAAATCTGGAGATCGTGTTTTTATAAACAAATCAGTGATAACAATTAAAACACAGTGCATATATAGGTTAACAAACAATTCTCATACAAAATTCAAGTGTTAGAAATATAGACAATACTGCACAGAAACGTATATATAATATATACATACATGCAAACATCTCTCTCTCTCAATATATATATGTATATACATATAAATACAAATATAATTTTATTTCTATTTCTCATATGTATATACATCTATCGGGAAGAATTCACAAAAAAAAAAGACAGGTGGTGTAGACAACAAACAGATGTATTAGTATAACGCTCGGGAAGTGAAAAAGTCATTAATGTTTCGAGCCTACGCTCTTCCACAGAAAGGAACACAGAAAGAAACGAGGAGAGAAAATAAACAATGTGTAGTGGCTAGCGATATATATATATATAATAATAATAATAATAATAATAATAATATATACGTGAGTTTGTCGTATTCCCAGTATGTCTTACATACAATCTTTAAAATGTGACTTTTTGTAACTAATATTAAGAAGTATTACGTTTTTTGTTCAAATCCTTTAAATACCTTTTGTAAGAGTTCTATATTTAAGAGATAAGGATTTATGTACATTATTTACATTATTTACATTTGACGATATTTGTCAAATGTAAATATCCTTCAAATGTAAATAATGTGCCTTTTGTAATGTATACGAACTTTGAGCGTACACATTCAACTGAACAATAACACAGATACATATTCATTATATGAGTATATAACAAATGTATTTAGATGAATGTTTGATAAAATAGCATGAGTGATTAAATGTAACCTTTGACTGATCTCCTTGTTATAAACTATCACACGACATGCTAGCAACTAATTCAATTATTGCTCGAGCATGCAATATATATATATATATATATATATATAATATATATATATATATATACACGCACGTATATATGTATATGCGCAAAAAGGCGGGCAAATATGCAAAAATATGATACACATTGGTAAATTTAATATTTATCTCATATCTTTCTAGAGAAATATATTTTGTCCTGTTTGTACCCCGTTAATCTAATGCTGGATACTGAACTGACATGCGGAGGAGAGTGGTAAACGCAGGCATAAACGCATTGATTCTCCATCCCTATCCCGATGCTTTTTGCATTTGTGTACACTAAAAGAAGGTAATTGTTGTCACTCTATCGCCAGATAAGAATAGGTTTTTGAAAATTCTGCGGTCTTAATGCGCTTCCAACATATGTTCGATAGCGACATTCGCATCTGTCTACACGTGATTTCTTAAAATATGTTATCTTCTATTTACCCTGAGTTTCCAGTGCGTCGTATGCTCCCCATTAGTCTGATGCTACAATGTGTCTATCAAAGGACACCGAATATGAATGTTATCATTGTAAGCAATGTATTCGACATTATTTTGCTGCCTATTTTGTGACAGAGTTCAAGCATTTGAGCCTAACCAATCTATAGAATAATATTGTGCGTGACTCGAGGCATGCTAGACTTGAGTATTTTGCTCATTGCATTTCAATCGCTTCTATACATGAGATGTGGTCACATACAATAATGGAACCGTTGCTGCAGGGATAAAGAGCCTCAATGTTTTTTTTTGCTGCTTATTGTGTGAGAGGGTTCAAGCATTTGGGCCTAACCAATCTGTAGAATAATATTGTGCGTGACTCGAGGCATGCTAGACTTGAGGATTTTGCTCATTGCATTTCAATCGCTTCAGTACATGAGATGTGGTCGCATATAATAATGGAACTGTTGCT
>NC_042998.1:13250082-13270082 GCF_006345805.1 Octopus sinensis
CATAAATTATAATGGTTATTGACAATTTTGTCTTTTTTTCGGCATATTTGACATTAGAATTTTTTCTTTGTCCTTTTTTGTAAATTATATATATATATATATATATATTATATATATATATATATATATATATGTATACATAAATATATATATATATATATATATATATATATATATATATATATATATAATATATATATATATATATATATATATATATATAATATATATATATATATATGTGGGTGGGTGTGTGCACACATATTTGTGATTATATATGCATGTAGGTATGTAGACACGAATTAAAACGAATTAAAATGTGACGTTTCTTGTCATAATACGTTAAAAAACGTATACGCTCTTTTGATATATATTTATTGGTCGCAAATACACGAGAGTGCATCAAACGATATATGTGCCTATTAATGTACAGACGTGTGTATGCATATATATATGTGTGTGTGTGTGTGTATGTGTGTGTGAATATATATATATAGATATAGATAGATATAGATATATATATATATACATATATATATACACACATTTCTAATTTCCAAGTAGTAAACGGATGTGTGTCTGTATATGTTTGTGTGTGAGTATGCACACGCTAATATATTAATAGGCACATGTGGCTGTTCTGATATTTTTGACATTCCTCATATGTGTGCATATGAAATTTTGTATGTGGTTGCATTTACAATATTCATGATTGCTCAGTCATTCACAATGTTAAAATAATATTCTTTTGTGCTCTAGTCATTCATATATAAAAGGTGATGTTGGAGATAATTTACAAATGGCAGCTATACTGCATAGCGTATGTCGGAAAGTGAATGCTGAACAGTAAATGTTGAACGTCGTAATTTCAGTAATTGAATCACATATTCCAAAATTAGAAAGAGTTAAAAGCCAAACTGAATCACTAAAATGTTTCGAAACGATAGTTTAAATTTCTAGGTCATTAGAGTAACGTCACTTCACACGCTCGTCTTCACTTTCTTCGGTATATATTTTTTAAAGAATAAACGTAAGCTCTGTACAAATGTATCACGCAAATTAATGCACACACTTATACATATATGCATACGTAAATACACACACACACACACACACACACATATATATATATATATATATATGTCTGTGTGTGTATGTGTGTGTTGTGTGCTTGTGTAGGTATATTATTATATATATATACACATACCTATACATACATAAATATGCAGGCATACATATATGCTGAGCCTTTGCGTATGAAAACGCTGTGTCGCTGATTCTCATCTTGTATCATCGTGGAAGCTTACACTTGAATATAGCACTTCGTGCCAGTATACATATACGTGTGTATATTATGTTCTGCATTTATCTTCATCTCACTTTTGTACACTGGAGGATATCATATCATACTCTTCGCCTATTAGTAAAAAAAAAAATCATTTATATTTTTTTTATGTTTTGCGCATTTTTATTTCCTTCTATAAGTCGCACAGTTTTTAAAAATCTAGAAGAAATAATTCTCATCCTTTTATCTTTAGTGTTATACCATTTCAGATAGAATAATGGAGTACACAACAAAAACAAAAAAAGAAAGTCATAGAATTGTATTCGAAATGATATTTCCTATCCTGGATTCGTTTTAACATAACAAAAATACTTTAAAATATATTTCCATGTATATGGATACGTACGTAGATTTATTCATTTACTATTATTATTATTATTATTATTATTATTATTATTATTATTATTATTATTATTATTATTATATTATTATATTATTATTATTATCATTATTATTATCATTATTATTATCATTATTATTATCATCATTATTATTATCATTATTATTATTATTATTATTATTATTAGTATTATTATTATTATTATTATTATTATTATTATTATTAGTAGTAGTAGTAGTAGTAGTAGTAGTAGTAGTAGTAGTATTTTCCGTGCTGCTTTCCTTTACGATCTGCCTCTTCTTGACATGTAGTTGCATATTCATGAAATAGATGGAGAGATAAAAGAACGCAAGATGTTTTATTTCTAAAATATCTGCAGATATAAGCGTAAATAGAAGATAGTATGTACATATTTAATGACTGATGTTTCACTGATTGTATTTTTATGTCTTTCACCTTGCAATCCATTTTGATGAAGGATGGGCGAAAGGTTAGTTGCACATGTAGCAGAATAAGTATGCAGATAACATGCATATGGATTCCCAAATGATTAAGCAGGTATATGAAACCGTAGACAGGCAGGTCACTGATAGGAATATATTTGAATGTTCATGTATTTTTCGTACTTATTTCCTCTTCTTTTTGTATTTTGACAAGTTTCACTGATATTATTCAAATATATAACTTATCAATTTAAATAATTTGTTTGTTCTTTAGAGTTCCATGTAGTGTGTTTGTCTGACGAAATATATATCTTAGTGTCAAGTATATTATACTATCAAGTGAACTCTGGCGCCATATTGATATTCATATATTTCAATGAAATGATTCCAAATCAGTTCTGAGAACATTCATTTCACCTCTCGAGATCTTGCTTGTCAGAAGAGAGGAAACATTACACACTGAAAGTTTTTCTTAGTTACTTGAAGACTACGCGTCCACTGAATATATTTTTTCGAAGGAAAATTACATAAAACATCAAAATGCTTGAGTAGTTGTGTTTACATATAAATTTTATTAGTCATATCATACGCATGATTTTCTCAATATGTATGAAAATCCATTTAGTTATGAACTAAACAATAAGCCATCCTAAGTAGCAACCAAATTAATTAGTGTAATAATGTCACCTTATGTATTTCTGCATGTTGTTGATAGATCCTGTCTCCCTTTTAAAGATAAAGTAACTTGATTTGAAAGAGATTCGCCTGCTACCTCTTCTATGTTGAACATATATATGAGTGATATTCAAATCTGATGTACACTTTGTCGACAGTTAAATAATACAATAATAACTCCAATCTAGCCAAACATTTCTATGATGCTTTTAAGCAATCCTGATCATACCTATGACAAAACACAGAAAAAGGCCAGCTCCTTCTTAAGTGGAGCTGATCTATGACACACCCTCTACATATGGAGATATTTTTAAATTACGAATATATATTGTATGTTATTTGACATGCTTGTATTCACATACATACAAATGGACACTGGTTTATTACTCGTGTATCACTTTTGTTTAAATCATGAAAATTGTCAAGGCAATAATTACTTTCTAATATAATATGACTGTCATTTTATCTCTAGATATTAAGCCTATGACATGTCAATTTGGAAAAAATGTTCGTTGTGATTATCTCCTCTTCTGAAATGGAATTGGTCTGAATTGACATTTGTTAATTATGGCAAATATTCTAGAGTTGTAGTTATTTTAGTAAATCATAAATGTTTCTTAAATGTTATTTGATATACCTCTGTATGGCTATGTTATACAAATTCATTTCATGCTACAGAGTTATTTCGAGTAAAGAGGTTATATTTTATATATCGTCATCGTCGAAGTCGTCATTCATTTTTATAAAGAAGTTTTATCATTATATATATATTATATATATATATATATATATATATATATATATATATATATATATATAAGGTTAATCCAAACGGGAAAACAGAAAAACAACAACACGTGGAACAATTAAAGTATTATTATTATTAGGCGCTCAGGAAAATGGGAAGAAGGAGGGTATGACGTTTCGAGCGGAGCTCTTCGTCGGAAACATAAGAGAAGGAAGAAAGAAAGATCCCGATGTGGGCGAACGGAGGGGAAAAAACGCGACTGGTTTTTGCGAACTAAACATGCTGAAAGGCCGGAAGTTTTGGATAACAGGGGCTGGTTTTTAAAGACAAAAGAGCGGAGAAAGGAAGGTTGGTAACAACTCGATGAATAGGAAGAATAATGTGTATGTATGTGTGAGTGTGTACGTGTGCGTGTGTGTATGTGTGTGTGAGGCGAGATAAAAAAAAAATATATGTATATGTTAGTGCGTGCGTCTGTATGTAAGTGTGTGTACGTAGGGCGAAAGGTAGTTGACATAGCAGTCTCAAGTGAGTGGTCAGTGGTAAAAGGAGGAAGGAGGGAATGGGTGGGGGTGTATGTAACGTGCCAGTGTGTGTTGAGTGGTAGTGTGTGTGTGTCCAGTGTGCGTAGTTGTATGTATGGCAAGTAAATTTGAAGTGTGTGTAAGTGTAATGTATATATATATGCAAATGTGTGTGTGTGAGTGCGTGGGAGTGGGTGAATGTATGTGTGTGCGTGTGTGTACAAAGGGGGGTATTAAGGAAACAAACTGCAACTGAGGGAAAGATGGAAAAGTGCTCCCGCGGTGACAGGCGTAGGAGAAACCCAAGAAACACGCCGGCCCCAGGTACGAACAGGAGATCTAGTCGGTACCCACGGGCGTGGTGCATGCATGCGTGTATGCGTGCGCGAACGCGCACATGCATGTATGTGCGCGCACCTGCGAGTGTAAGTATGTGTGTGTGTGGATGTGTGAGTGTGTCTGTGTGTATGTCTGGGTGTCAGTGTGTCCGATTGAATGTATGTAAGTATGTGTGTGTATATGTGTGTGTATAGATGTATGTCCGTGTGTATGTGTGTGTGTATGTGTATGAGTGTGTGTGTATGTACGTGTGGGTGTGTGGAAGTGTGTGTATGTGCATGTGTGTGCGTGTGCATGCAAGTGTGTGAGTGGGTGTGTGTGTGTGTGTATGTATGTGTGAGTGTGTATAGGATGCATGTATGTGTATGGGTGTATGTATGTGTGTGTGTATGTATGTATGTGTACGTGCGTGTGTGTGTGTGTATGCATGTATGCGTACATGCGTGTAGGTGTACGCGTGTGCATGTGCGTATGTATGTGTGTGTGTGTGTGCATGTGTGTAAGTATATATGTATGTGCGTATATGTGTGTGTATGTGCGTACATGTGTGTGTATGCATGTGTGTATGTAGGTGTGTAGGCGTGTGTGTATAGGTGTATGTATGTATGTATGTATGGGTGTGTGTCATGCATGTGTGTTCGCGTGCAGGCGAGTGTGTGTGTAAGTATGTGTGAGTGTGTATGTGTGTATGTCTGTGTGTATCTATGTGCGTATAGGAGTATGTAAGTATGTGTGTGTGTATGTGTATGGGTGTATGTATGTATGTGTATGTGTGTGCATGTGTGTAAGTATATGTGTGTGTGCGTATGCATGTGTATGTGTATGTGTGTGTGTTTATGTATGTGTGTATGTATGTGTGTAGGCGTGTGTGTATAGGTGTATGTACGTATGGGTGTGTGTCTGTGTGTGTTTGTGTGTGTGTGTAGATATGTGTGTATGTATGAGTGAAGGTATGGCTGTGTAGGTGTGTGTATGTATGAATGTAAGTGTGTGTGTGTACAAGTGTAATGTATGTATGTAGGTGTGTGTGTGTGTGTGCGTGTGCGTGTATATGTGTGTGTGTGTATGCGTGTGAGTGTGAGTGTATGGGTGTATGTCTGTGTATGTGTATGTCTTAAGTATGTATGTGTGTGTGTATGTATGTGTGTGTTTGAGCGGATATGTGTGTGTGTATGTGTGTGTGTATGTGTGTGTGTGTAAGTATGTGTGCGTGTATGTATGTGGGTATATATAAATAAACCAACAACCTACGAGGTTCAAAACGTTGTGCTGACATCAACCACCAATCTTCTCAGGCATTTTTCTCCATCTAATATATGCGTGAGACCCGGCCAAGGACCGCAAATCTTGTAAAAAATTCGGGATCTTCATAAACAAGTGTAACTAATTATAATAATAATAATTTTCAAAAATATTATAACAACGTTCCCAAGATAAAGATAGTATCACCGAGCATGAAGTTATACCAGAGATCCTAATCACAGCGACTGCCAAGGGAACCATTAGGTAGCGCCCATCTCTCAATTCTTTCCATCACACAGGCGTAAGCTCAGAATAGACTAACCTCCCGACCTCTCAACAAATTTTCTAATGGGCAACACTTTTGAAATGGAATTTAAAATGTTTATGGCTACTTGACGAAAGAAGAAAATGTTTGTTGTCTGTCCACTTCCCTCACATCCAGCACACATCCTCTTTCTGCATAGGTACGAAACAGAAAAACTGCCTGCTGTTTCCAGCAGGCGGTGGTGCGATATTCGCTATGGAGATGTCCGATAGACATACTTCGACATCATTGACAACTCAGACATGTCTGACGCTGTACGTGCGTGTGCATAATATCGGTGTCTACTTCCGAACTGCTACGTTATGGGGGCGTAAACATACCAACACCAGTTGTCAGGGGAGATAATAAGACACAAACACACCCATAGATAGATAGATAGATAGATAGATAGATAGTAGATAGATAGATAGATAGATAGATAGATATAATGCTGAGACTGAGAACTCTCAATGCTGGTAATGCCCGCGAAACGGGCGGAGAACATAGGGCCGAGAGTACACAAAACAATACAGGGTGGACAAATGTAATTTAAGATGATGGACAAAGACGAAATGAATAAGAAACGAGCTAAATATAGCCTTAGGGTCAAATAGGCAAGAACAGTGGGTAACGCTTGGAATGTATCCTAAGGGATTAGAAAGCAACAAATAGCAATTAAGTACGGGTCAGCGGCACAACAGGTGTGAAAAAGAGAAGAAAGAAATGCTGGCCACAGGTTACATGTCAACAGCAGGCAGAAGACGCAGAGGGCAAGAGAGAGAGAGAGCGACAGAGAGAAAGTAAGTGGAAGATTGAGGGGGGAAGGAGAAAGGAGGCAGGAGGAAGGCTAGGAATTGAAGTAAGAGGGTGAGAGAGAGAGAAAGTTCTACACCGGATAATGTAGTACTAGATATACTATGTAATTTGTAGAATCTGTAAAACAAAATTTACGAAAAAACAAAAGAAATAAAAAAAAAACATGATATACACTCGCAGCGACCTGAATTGGCGATCAAACTTTTGTTTGTTCGGTAATTTATCTGTATCTATTGTAGACAAAGAGCAGCAGAAAATAGAAAATATTGTCGGAGATTTTAAGATTCCTGTCTTGTAGCATGTGTAACTAATATTTTCGGTTTTATATTAAAAAATATCGTGATCAGTCAACCATTAATATCTATTGCAGTTTATACCATTACCAGATGCGGAATAGTTTACTTATCTCGCCCATATCTTTATTCTATTGTTAATTGATTTCTTCTTATCATAATCATGAGAATTTGCATATCTTTTAAACCGTTCAGAAATTGTTTCTCACAGGAGATATCATACTTAACAACGCCTTTTTTCTTCGATAAATGTTTTAACGTAATCAGCATCGTTACTATCACCACTCCACTACAACCAACTCTACCACTTAAAACGATGTGAGTAACAATAATATTACAACCAGTAATAAAGATTTTCTCCTCCTACTTCTTCTCGCCATCCTCCTCATCATCATTACGATCATCACCATCCTCAGAATTCTCTCAAAACGCCATCGCTTTTAATATTATGTACCTTTATAGCTTTTCCGTTCTAATTTCTTTTGTTTCATTAAAGAAATATTTTTGTTTTCGTTTTAATTGTTGTTTTTTTTTAACAAAATTAGATATAACATTTTAAAAATTATTCTTTGTAATCAATCTAAATAATGATTTACTACAATTGTGATAATAAACTGCCCTTGTAATACGGTGTCTTCGTTCGTTGTGTGATCCAATCAAATGCAACAAAAACGGTAGCATATTCGTAACTACGCTACAAGGATAATTAATTTTCCTATTTTTCCTGCTGATAATAGCAAGTTACTATTGTACATTTTCTATGCTTCATAACTCTATTCTTTTACATTTTTTTATTATTGGTATTTTTTTATAAATTAATTTAATCTTTATGTCTTATAGATATTCTTTTTTTTTTTAGGATTTTTATAAAAATGATTCTATTATTAAATGAGTTTTATCATCATTTGATAAAAATAATTAAAAGTTTATCTTTACAGTCATTGATTTCCTACCTCATTTAATGACTCTCTTCTTCTGTCGCTATTAGATTCGTTGCTGTTGCTATTGCTGCTCGATGCAAATTTTAGTTTTTCATTCAATGTTATTCTTGATTAGTTAATTTTACTGGCGCAGACTCTCTTGATAACGTTAATGCAGCAGTTATTGTTTACGTTGCTGTTGTTGTCGTTGCATGCAGTTGGAGTTGTTCTTCATACTGTTCTTGCTGATGTTTGTCATAGTTTAAGATTTTGGTGATGGGTTTTCAAACATTGAATATATTTGTTTTTATATTACGCTGGAAATTTTAAATTTCTTCTTTTTTTTTTAAAGCTGAAACGAGTAAGGATCTTAGTTAACATAAAATAGCTTCGACGTTGGTGAGTTTTTACCTGAAATAATTAGATAGCTGATCGATATTTGCGTCATGGTAGTTATTATTAAACCCTAGAACATTGTTTTCATATAGTTTGAAGTAGCAGTTGAGATTATATTTTTAGCAGTTGTTATAAATTATTCAAAACTGAAACATATTGCACGCTGCAGGCAAATTACAGAAGCTAACAAAACAAAAAGAAATTAGGATTAGTGTGTTGTATAATTTTGTGAAATGTAATTTTAGAGACAGCATTTCCCAACGTCAAATAAGCTAACGTAACAATAAATTATATATTCCATTACTAATGTATATTTTATTTCCTCCTTGTTTAACTGTTTCGCTAACTCTCCCCGGCTGTAACTTTCTCTCTCTGTCTCTGTCTGTCTGTCTGTCTGTCTGTCTGTCTGTCTCTCTCTCTCTCTCTCTCTCTCTCTCTCTCGCTCTCTGTCTGTATATACTTTCAAACTTGGAAACCTACACACATATATACTCAAATTTATAATTAGGTGTGCATAAATATGTTTGCAATATAATCACATGCTGTATCTTATACTCACATATATACCTATTTGTGTTTTGTCATGTGTACGCTTCTGTGCGTGTTGTATGTATTAACACAGTATCGTGGAATGAAGAATAAAAATCAATGCCGTACAATATTACCTTTAATGCAACTTATGCGTGTTTCTGTGGTGCATTAAGTCTGACAACTAATTTTCTGAAGAATTATATGTTAAGGTGCCATCATACCCAGTGGACAAATGAAAGTATATTGCATATCACAATTATTTTTGTTGCTGAAATGAAAAATTGAAATATAATTGAAAAGAAAGATTGTCATAAGGGTTCTAAGCTAATCTCTGGTATAACTAGTACACTGCATGTTCTTCAATTTGCCAATTATTGTCGGTATGTGAATTTATATTAGCAGGTTTGAGAAAATCTGAAATAAAGGTAATGCTAATAAATTTTTGAGACTAAAAGTCTTCATCATGACTTCAATGTTTTCTAATTTAATCAATACATGTTCCATCACGACATATCAATACAAAGTGTAATCAAATAATTATATTTTCTCATATTTCCACGTAATTATGAAGGCGCCAGTATGAGTTTAATAATTAAGAAATGTCATTTTAGCTAACTATCTACCTATAGAACATACTGCACGACAGAACAAATTATACACCTGTTAGTTTTCTGCTAGCAGAAATTCATTTTTGCACTTTTAATGAATTGCAGAACTACAAAAGAGGAAACATACAGAATATGAATGAATTTTCTCTTCACCCCTCGAAGAACATATTCAGAACCATGAGGCAAGACAGAATGCTTATGATAGTTAAGAATTAGAATAGAGAATTTCTAACTGTTCACTACTGACGGTGTAATCAGGACTGAACATAGCTGCACTGTACGTATGCTTCTTGCCTTTTATAGCATTGGTTGGCATCTTTGGTAGATTATAAGTACGATAGTGCCGGACGAATCACAGGATTTTTAAGGGAAAATTTTCAGCAGCTATTTTGCTTAACTCTTGCTGATCTACGCTTTCCCTGGTAGAATGACTCCACCACTCGTTTCAGAAAAATCACTTATGTGTACAGTCACCGAGTAAACTTTCTGAATTTTTCTTGATACCTTTGAAGCTATACGAAAATAGTCTATCAGTTTCCAATAATCAACAATCTGTGAGATTCAGTGTTGGGTAATGTATGCACATGAATGTATGACACACATCGTTTCAGTGAGTTGGACGCTGTAATAAATATTAACCAACATGGGTGAGTTCCTGTAGGTCAATGTACTGTGTGTTATAAGGCAAAACAAAAAATAGAGAATATGTATCAATACAATACACTACGTGGTGTAATGCTTAACAAGCTTATTCGATATAATCCACACATCAGCAGGTGTATGTGATATAAGGGTTAATTACTTTTGCACTATGCTGTGATGCTAATATATAATTTGCAAAAATGAAAGTGTATAACTTGACTATGCTGTATGATGTAATCTATAATTAATAAACAATGAGCTGTATCAACCAAGTAAGCTGACTCGTTCAGAATATAATTTACATTGCGTGAGTTATATCTTTTCATTGTGCTATACGGGGAAGTGTCTAATTAGCAATAAGTGAGGTGTGACGCATCAGATGCCCTGTTGCGTAATGTATAATTATAATTAGATAGGATATACCACTTCAGTTTGCTGTACGATGTCCTGAATAATTAATATTGGGTGTGGTGTACCACTTCAATGTATCGTATAATGCATTAAAATGAGTCAAGAGATATCGTTGCGCACAGAACCCTTCTTGTTACCACGGCCACATCCTAACCCTCACACCGCCAACTTGCATTTCCATACACCACAACTACGGCCACATCCTAACCATCACACCGCCAACTTGCATTTCCATACACCACAACTACGGCCACCATACTCGACATCAATAATACGATCACTGCCAACATCACAAGTACTCTACTCATTAGCTACAACCACCACCAACACCATCACCACCACCGCCGCTGCAGCGAGTGGAAGTAGTAGTAGTAGTAGTAGTAGTAGTAGTAGTAGTAGTAGTAGTATTCGGCATTATTACTGGACGAAGGATAAACATAAACACGACAACGAAGACTAAATTTATACTAAATTTCAAGAGTATCCTTTCACTGTTCCTCATGGAATGAAATTCATGATTACATACATAAATACATACATACATACATATATACGTACATACATATATACATACATACATACGTAAATACATGTAAGGATATGCATGAGACGACATACAAAAAACAAAACATACAAATCGGCACGTATACATACATACATTCATATAAAATACTCTCTTGTTGATGTTGAAATTCTAACGAAGGAGGCTTGGATCTCGGCTAGAAACCGACTCTTTCTCTATTGGCAAAAGATCTGGAAATAAAACTCAGTAATCACAAACACATACACACACACACACACATAGCATATTATACACGACTTTACGCAAACAGTTGTATAATAACGTTTAAAATGGCTGAATTAAACAGTATTGCAAGCATGACCTCCCACAGAGAGGATCTAATATCAGTTCACAGCTTTGAAATATGTATTTGAACACTAAATGCAAATTGCATACGCTGTTTCAAAGCCATGAAAGATCTCTTGTTTATCGATGTGTATTAAAAAAAAAGTGATCAGTTACCTACTAAAAACAGAATGACTGGTAAGACTAAACCATCGGTTTTACATCATTCATGACCAATTTGCTTGTCATTCTTCGGTGTTCGCTAAAATAATTATCATGCGTAGCAATCAGGTTCGATATAATCGATGACTGTGAAGAAGTTAAGACAGAAAAGTATATTATTGCTTCGTCACATTGTAAACGCAACAGCTAGGTTGACATATATAATGTTTAGAGTTTCTGACATACGTAGTCATTACACGATGCAGCAACTGTATTTTAATCTTATATGAAGCAAGGTAGAGTTTATGAAGCTACACTAAGACATGATAAAGAAAACCAGGCTCTTTATCGTGAATGAGTTGAATGGATGTACATGTAATTGCACGATGACAAGTATATGCATATTTAAACAAATTATCTATTTAAAGTATACAGGCGCAGGAGTGGCTGTGTGGTAAGTAGCTTGCTAGCCAGCCACATGGTTCCGGGTTCAGTCCCACTGCGTGGCATCTTGGGCAAGTGTCTTCTGCTATAGCACCGGGTCGACCAATGCCTTGTGAGTGGATTTGGTAGACGGAAACTGAAAGAAGCCTGTCGTATATATGTATATATATGTATATATGTGTATGTGTGTGTGTTTGTGTGTCTGTGTTTGTCCCCCCCGCCAACATCGCTTGACAACCGATGCTGGTGTGTTTACGTCCCCGTCACTTAGCGGTTCGGCAAAAGAGACCGATAGAACAAGTACTGGGCTTACAAAAGAATAAGTTCCGGGGTCGATTTGCTCGACTAAAGGCGGTGCTCCAGCATGGCCGCAGTCAAATGACTGAAACCGGTAAAAGAGTAAAAGAGAGAGAGAGCCATATCAACACTCTTACAAAGATATACATTCATATACTTGTCTCTATAATACATAGGTGTAAATATATATAGAGAATGTGTATCTATTTCTTTACTACCCACAAGGGGCTAAACACAGAGGGGACAAACAAGGACAGATAAACTGATTAAGTCGATTCCATCGACCCCAGTGCGTAACTGGTACTTAATTTATCGACCCCGAAAGGATGAAAGGCAAAGTCGACCTCGGCGGAATTTGAACTCAGAACGTAACGGCAGACGAAATACGGCTACGCATTTCGCCCGGCGTGCTACCGTTTCTGCCAGCTCGCCGCCTTAATATAGAGAATGTGTATCGGCATTATATTTGCGAGTTGAATTTCACTTTATAACAGGCTCTTGAAATTTATGTGTTGTAATTTTCCAAGAATAATAATATATCGTTATTTGCACTGTGAACTGCAAAACCTGAATCGACAACTTGTTGTTGTTAAGCAACAAGACGGGTAAGGGTGATTAGGTGATGGTTTAGGGCGTAGGCGCGTGAGACCCTAGACACTGGAAAAAAAGAACTTTGGTCGTCTTGTTGTAGTCGAGGGCTCTTCTTGAACGGCGAATCGACAACTAGTATATTTAGGCGGCAGAATCGAATAGCTGTTGTATGCGTTAAAGTAGAAAAGCTTCTTTTTACCACGACAGTGTGTTAAAAACACAATCGACTCATTGTTACACATGATTCAGAGTGCCAGCGTTTCGACATGCTGTGACTCGTCATCTAGAAGTACTTGAAATATCCGGACCTTTGAGTGTATAAAGGACTGGATTGCATAGTTTATAATTTCGGCGAATAAAATATTGGATAATTAATATTGATAGCAGCCAACCGATAATAAATTGTCATTTTAAACAAAGCCATAAACAAGAAAGTCATCATTTATTTAAAAGCAATTGCATTATCAAGGCTTTTTAAGCCTCCCAATATTTCTCGCGTCATAATCTGAATAAAATGAGATCATCGTAGACATCGTAACAGAAAATTATTATTGTTTCAAGAGTAGCACTATATTGAAAACAACTTCAATTATATACACTGTATATTTCTGGGTTAGTTTTCCAAGTGCTGCTTATGCACGAGGATTATGTATTTGAACCTACTATAACTAAACTTACAATATATATGAAATCCAATGAAACCATATTTGTGGGATTATACTACTGATCTTTATATTTCGGATAATGAGTACGGTTAGGAATTGATTGTAAGTGTTACGTATATATATATTGTACTCGTGTTGAAACAGGGGACGAGTAACATAAAAAAATTCGTCAATGAACTATTAGGGACAACTGCAGTGCTCCAATACAATACATCTGAAAGTACTGGACCATATTAACATGGACACCTACACGCAAGCACATACTTGCAGGCAAACATACATACCAAGAAACCTGGATGGTATTATTGTCCCTATGTGGAGAGAAATACACACATATATACAGATATATACACTAATAATGATAATAAAACCGCCTGTATAATTACATTTATGAGTAAATAACTAATTGATATATGACTAAATATCAAATGTTGCCAAATTCCAATTGAGATTTTAAGACATGTTAGAAAAATTTCAGAATTCTTGATAATAATCTTATTATTGCATAATATTATGTCTATGGTTACTTCCAGGCAAAAGCAAAACAATTTTTTTAATGCATTGCATGGGTATGCATATTGTATCACTGACCAAGTCTTTCTGTGTTGCATCGTTTTCTGTTTTGAGATTCTATATTAGATCAGCGAGTAACGTGCTTTGTTTATTGAAGATAATCCTAAATGATGTAATATGGTTTATCCTGCGGTTTTTTGAAATTATCCTTCGTCGGATCTATATGCTTATGCATATGATAACAGAATATTTGTATACAATATTTCTACACTAATTCACTTGTTTGCCGGAGGTCAATGTTTTCCTATCATTATAATCAGATCATTTAAATCACTATTTACAATCAGGTTATTACTTGTATATATTCTTATAATCTAATTCTTAGTAGTATTGTTGTTGCTATTGTTATTGTTGTTATATACATTTTTCTCCTTGTTATTTTACTCAGTGGTATTATTATTAGTGCTTATAACATTTCCATCGTTATGTGTGTGTGTGTGTGTGTGTGTGAATAAAGTATATGAAAGCATATATGCATATATGTATGTATATATATATATATATATATAAAATTTTAATAAATAGTCAAAAAAACCGAAGTTGTTTGTTAGTCTTTTTTTACATAAGTTATTTCTATGGTAACGTAATTTTGGTTTGATTTTTTTAACGGCTAAGAATTTAATTTCACTTCATAATTTGACACTGAATTATTGGAAGTCCACCTGAAGATTGTCGATCAAGACAAGAAACGATTGTAGTGGCGGTTTTTTTGACTATTTATTAAAATTTTATGTATTGATTAAGTCTTTCCTTGTTTGTTTTGCAAAATAGTGGTTTTGTCTCTAATAATATTTTATATATATATATATCTATATATATATATATATATATATATATATATATATATATATATATATATATATATATATATATATATATATATATATATATATATATATATATATATATATATATGTATATATATATATATATATATATATATATATATATATATTGAGAGAGAGAGAGAGAGAGAGAGACGTCGTTGTGGCTGTGTGGTAATAAGCTTCCTACCTAACCATATGGTTCCAGTTCAGTCCCACTAAGCGTCACTTTGGGCAAGTGTCTTCTACTATTGTCTCGATATACTCGTGATATATATATATATTATATATATATATATAATATATATATATATATGTATAATATAATAGAAATATTAAAATTACTAAGTCTCTCTAAAAGAGATTACGGCAGCGTTACTGGAAATTAATTGTTATCGCCATATTAATATGGCAGTCTTATAGATATAAGACTAAAAGCTGTCCGCTGATTAGCTCCATGAGGCCATCGCCTTAAGATAGCTATTTGACACACAAACTGTGTCCATTATAACCTTCGAACAAAGGGAGGTCAGCCGCTTCACACTGCTAGGTATTTGCCCTTTGTCAATGTAGCGTAGTCGACCCAGCAGGTGTCGCCACTGATCATCTCTGTTCGTAGGTTTTATTTACTTAGTTTCGGTGGAATATATCCACTTGTTTTCAATAATAGAAATATTAAAATTACTAAGTCTATCTAAAAGAGATTACGGCAGCGTAATATATATATATAATATATATATATATATATATATATATATATATATATATGAATATATATATATAATTGTGTCTGGAGAAAGTCATTCTCGTTTAGTGCCTTATTACTTTACACACACACCGGTTTGATTTCCACTCATTTATTCCTATATTTTTTACTAAACTTTTCGTTGCCATTTGCAACCTCTCCAATAATCGTTGACTATTTTATGTATCTGTGTAGGTGTGTGAGTGTGTACGTATGTATCTGCGTGTATATATGTATATATATACATAGAGTGAAAAAAAGAGAGTGTGTGTGAGTGAGAACGAGTCACAGAGAATCACATTTCCTAAGTATCTGTTGGGATATATCAGTGTTTTCAGATGTATATGTGAATGTTTAATTTATATTGTATATACGTATGTAAGCATTTGTGTATACATATAGATATCTCTGGCAATAATATTGAAAATTACATATTGCGTGTTTACTGACGTGAAAAAAAACCCCTCCTTTTTGTTATCCTTAATCATGCAAATTTTCATAATTTTAATATCAAGCAATAATTTGTTTTACCTGTGTAATTTTTGGAACTAATTTTGAAGAAATTGTGTTCTTTATTGTTTGTATACGTTTAAATTTTCCTTTTAATATGTATGTGAATTCTAAGCTAAATGCATTTCATTCTCCCTCTCTCACATTATTTAATATATTATAAATGAATAAAAAAACTATTTTCTGAGAGATCCACTTAAGTTTTTTTAAATTTTATTTCATTGCCAATCGGTGCGAGCACTTTACGGTCATTTTTATTTTAAATGCACACACACACATGCACACACACACACATATCTCATATATACACATATTTGATGTTGGAAGCAACTCAATATATACACAATCATATTTTATTGGATTCTAGCACCGATATGTTTTTATTTCCGTTTCCAACAAATCGTTTTTTCTTCATTGCATATATGACACTGTAAAATCCACATAGAATGTAACCATACTTGTATGGTTGCATATACACACACAACTCACAGACACACACGCACACAGACACACACGCACACAGACACACACGCACACAGACACATATATAAGACATAATGTACATACGCGCATATAATATATATATATATGTAAATATATGTGTGTATATATATATAAATATGAGTGTATATTATATATATATATATATATATATATGAGTGTCTATAGTATACATATATGTATACATATATGTATATATATATTATATATGTATATTATATATATATATATATATAGTGTCTATATGTTACATATATGTATATATATATTTATATATTATATATATATAATATATATATATGCATATATATTATATACATATATAAATATATAATATATATATATTATATATATATAATGTATAAATATTATAAATAAATATATATATATATATATGTATATATATGTATATATATATATCTATATATATGTATATATTATATGTATATGTATATATATATGATAATATATATATAATTATTGAATATATAATATATATGATATATATATATATATATATGTATGTATATAAATTATAATATATAAATCTATATATATATATATATATATATAATATATATATATATATATATTATATATATATATATATTCGTGCATGCGTGTAAAGTTGTCATTGAATGAAATCTGTAGTAAAGCATTGTAGAAGCATAGGGGAATTGATATCGTTGTCTTCCTCTCTAAGAAAGCGATGAAAACTGCAATTCTTCATAGCACTTCAATCTAAAGAAAATATTTGAATTATTAAATTTTACTATATGACACATCTGCAATTGCGCGCTTGGATATTGAATAGAAAAGCGCCGTACAGTCTCTGTGTATTACATGAAGGTTTTCATCGTTTTGCCTTTCTCAATTGAAGTATCGAATATTGTGAAGCCGAAGTGGTAACAAACAGAGGATGGTGTTTATCTTTTCATTTTATTGTTTACTACCCAGGGAATTTACAAAATATATTATCGACCATTCTTGAATAATACATCGTAAATAATCATTCTTCTGTGCTATCAGTATAGTATTTTGGAGAGAATGTTTTATATTTTATAAATAAATATTGGCAAAAACCTAACCAGTTTTTGGATAAATAAAATACAACGTACATAATGTGAGGGGGTAGCTATTGATACATCATATGCCAAAATTGAAATTAAGACACTCCTTTTTCTATACATGATGATGATGATGATGATTAAGATGGCAATAATAATAATAAAGATGATGATAATAATAATAATAATAATAATAATATAATAATAATAATAATATAATAATAATAATAATAATTTTGGAACAAAAGCCAGCCATTTTTCGGAAAGGGATTAGTCGATTAGATCGACCCAAGTGTTCAAATCATACTAAATTTATCGACACTGCTAGTATGTCAAAGAAAGTCGACCCTTGCGGCATTTGAACCCAGAACGTAAAAATAGACGAAATCAACTGAAAATTTTACTCGGCATGCTAAAGATTCTGCTGCCACACCACCTTAATTGTAGTAGTGTCTCATAACATACCAAATTTATTTAGGTGACCAATGAAAAGTTGAAATACAGAGCTAACTTCGTGTGGATAATTTCTGGCGAGGGCTATCATCAAAACAGACATATTTCAAGGAGATATCATATTCCCATTTCTGTTTGCGATTTGTATGATATCCATCACACAGATACAATGGAATGTCACATCGAATTACACCTTGAAAAGTGGAGGAAAATTAAATCATCTGTTATATGTGGATGATATAAAGTCCTTTGGGAAGACTGAATGTAAAATCAATAGCCTAGTTTCAACAGTACAGATATTCACTAAGGATAACGGAATGGCGACACACGAATCTGAGCATGGCATGGAGTGACTATCTTAAGGCATACAATATGATACCACACTTCTGGATAATAAAAACAATATAAATTTATAGAATAGTAGAAAACAGGAGAAGCCTTATATGGAAGAGTATGTAATTTTGGACAACGGAATTGACAGCAGGGAATCAAGTATTAGGAGAGGTAAATGTCCCGAGAGGAATCTTCCTGGTTTTTGTGCTATGGATGACCCCCTTGTGTGAAATATACAGAAAAAAAAGTTGGGGTATGTTCTGGAAAGAGGTAAGGGAACACTGAGCCACTTGTTCTTCATAGACGAATTGAAGATATTCTCAAAATGTGAGGCAGAACTCGACAGCATTGTCCAGTCTGTGCGGATTTTTCTAGAGTGTTAGTAAGAAGGAGTTTGGGCTCTCAAAATGTGATACGATGGTGATGAGACGAGGAAAACCAGTCAAGACAGAAAGCATATATTTGCCAAGGGGTAAAATGACGAAGGCAATTCAACAACAATCCATCTATAAATGCCTGTGAATACTTGAGACAGACGGAATTAAACACAGTAACATGAAGGAAAAGACAAAACGCGAGTATCTGCGGTGAGTGTGAAAATATTGGCTTCAAAGCTCGTGTATATAAATTTGTTCATCATTATATTTTAAAATGAATGGAAAATGTTTTACATTCAACGCATTATTGATATGCTCTATCGGAGCGGACTTATAACCTGAAGCACTGCAAATGATATCATAATTATATTTTTCTAAAAATGATAAAGTGATATACATTATCCATTGTCATTATTATGTTATGACAATGTATTCGACAACATAACTTCACGCGATTTCACAGAAAAAACGCTTTCATTTTGTGTTTGTTAACACAGCTGTATATTGGATTCAGATAATATATATATGTGTATCTGCTCTGAACAATACTTTTCCTCTTGCTACATAATTCTCTGTATTACTTCATGTCCACAAAATAAATACAACACGTCACAGGTAATTTTCTCCTCTTCAGCAAAATTTTGAAACTCAAAGCAACTGAAGTGTGAATTGAATGTTCCTTAATATAATTACTCTAACGTCAATCACACTTGCATCCACTATATTTTCCGCACATTAGACAGTAATAAAAATAGTAAATCCAATACCCACTGTCAAAGTCCAGATTTAATGTCCACGATAAGACATTAAATAAACATCGGAATATGAGATTGTATAAGTATCGATTTTAATTAGATTGACGCAGAAATATATTACATTTTCGCTTCATTAAACTATATCCATTTACGTTGAATTCCTCAAGTAACAGCAGAGAGTATTTAAAATGTTATTGTCAGAAGCAATTTTAAATTTCAAAGAAAGTGTTATGATTCCGAGTTTATTTGTACAGTAGAATTTGAACATCATATCAGAAA
>NC_042998.1:13272582-13327582 GCF_006345805.1 Octopus sinensis
TTATGTCTTCGGGTTTATGTTCGTACCACATATTTGCTCTGTCAAATCCATACTTGTTGCAAAGTGTCCGATGGACAATCCTTGCTATATAGCCATGACATCTTTTATATTATTTCTGGGCTAGTGGCATACATTGTCTGGTAATATGCTACGCAGTTTCACCAATTCGTCCACAAATTCTGCATTTTAAAATTTCTTATGTGTTGTCTCCTCTGTATTTGATGTAATTGGTTCTTAATGCTTGCATTTGGGCAGCACAGATTAGAGCCTCTTGTTTTCGATCTTAAATCACTTCTAGTCATCTATTGCCAGCTTTTTTCTCTGTCTGTCTTATCTTCAACATCCCTATGAACTTGTCCATGCATTCTTTTCTTTATCCATCTATTTTCACTTTCATTCATTCAAAAGTCCTTGTACAGTGCTTTATCATTGCAATCTTTTATCCTACACAAGTCTGAACTTTCTTACGTCCAGTAATAGTGGTTCTGTGTCTTTCTTTTTACATACCATGCTACGATGTTTTGTTTTCTTCTGGTCTAATGCGGTGTTCGCATCCAATCAGTCCTTTCCCCCCTCTTTTCTTGGCACATACAGTCCTTGTCACTTTTCGGTGGAATATCCTATTATCGAGTCAGCAACTTCCTTGTCTTTCTGTCTAGCTGTTTAGTTCGTCTTCTGTCTATTCTATTACCCTGATCCATATCCAAGGAATGAAACTGCCCAGGTATTGATAGTTTCAATCTTATTCTGCCAGTTTAATTTCGATTTAAGTATCAGTCTCAGTCTGCGCAAGTAGACTCCACCTTAAATTTTTCTGTCATTTCTTTATCCATCAATTTATCCATTTCCTATATCCCCAAGTACCTGTAGTCCATGTCTTCTGTCGGCTTCAAAACTCATCCGCACAATGTTATCACTAACCCGTCCATACATTTGATTCCGCCTCTTTTCAAGACTAACACACCATACTTTTTCAGTCCGAACTCCATTGTGACACCAGCACTGAAAGTATACACCGTATCAATGAGGGAACTGACTTGGGCTTCATCTTTACCCTAAAGTTTGAGGTCATCCGTGAGTAAAATGTGGTTGACCTTTCGTTGGCGGCCTATGAATTTACATTTCTTTGATTTGGCGAGCACTGGTTTCCCTTCTTCAGTTGTTATATCTTGCCATTCTTAATATTTGCCTCTTCTATGGATCTGATAGAATATGCATTCTGATTAAACCCCTATGATTACACCAAATGTTTTTCCAAAAATATTCGGTTTGTGTCCACAGTAATGGTATTTTTCCCTAGTTCCCTGTAGAAATTTTTCGTATTCTTGAATAGTATCTGTGTATCCTTTGATTTCTTGTAAAGGTCATGTTTAGCAATTATTCTTATGAGTTTATTGGGATTATTAGTTTTCACTCTGCTTTCTTCAAGTAGAAAAGATATATCTGCTCTTAGCTGGATTACTTGCCGGTTCATTCTTTCCATCCATGCAGGTTGTTTTTGAACATTACTCTTTTTTTTTTATCTTTCTCCAATTTCAATACCGCAATTCTGAGTTGCAAAATAGGCAGCTGACTGAGTAAATGAGTTGTTTATTATTATTATTATTATTATTATTATTATTATTATTATTATTATTATTATTATTATTATTATTACTACTACTACTACTACTACTACTACTACTACTACTACTACTACTACTACTACTACTACTACTTTTCTATTAACTCATTTTTGTTCCTATTCCTGGTAGATTTTATGTTGATAGCGATTTTCTGCCAGTAACCTTTTATAACCCTTCAATAATCATTCAAGCGCTCAAAATGCTCCTGCTAATCATTCCTTTTCCGCAACTGGGAAAATTTCTGTCGAAGATCCACAGGACATATTATTCCAATCTCTTTCAACCAGTTTTCTGTGTCATTACACACAGCTGCTTATGTACCAATTATTACAGACACAACATTTACAGTTTTCATACACCATCTTTTCACAATTTCAAAATTTTAAGCGATTGTAATTTTTTTTATTTTCGTCTTCCATCTTTACAATCCTTGAATAAAATGGATAGAACCGAACATTTCATAAGCAATTTTGCTTTTCCTTGTCTACTATTGTCATTTCTGGGCTATTATTGTACTAGTTTCTCGTTCGTTTGAATAGGAAAATCCCGTAAAATTTTGCATTGCTTTCACACCACCACTCTTGAAACCCGCTGATCATATCAAGTACCTCCAGCTTCAAATTCTCATTTCTGACAAAGCTTCCAGAGCAAAACTTTCACAACTTAGTCCTACCGCCATTTCTTATACCCTCCCTGCGCCAACTTAGAATATTCTGCAACAATGTGTGGCAATATTTTATCCTAGACTCCACAGACTCTACATTTTGCTGCCACCTCCCCGTGCACCTTCTACCAATACGCCTATTTTCTCAAATTGTTTGTCTCTATCGCTTAACCTTCAGCTGCTACAATAGGATGCTCTGTTTCTTTGTTGTAATTGCCCTTTGTTCAACCAAGTACAAGTCTTTGTTCCACATAGATCATCAGTAGTTTTCCACGCAAAGTTTTCTCTCCAGAATCTTTTACAGGCTTTTTTTAATTTCATTCTTCTACTTGGTCCCTATTCCACACTTCCTTACATGTTCTTTATTCCCTGCCTTTAGTAAATTCTCTGTCAATTTCTGTAAATTTTATTGTAGCTTTCTTCTTTCCATCTGCACACACTATTTCACAGCAATTATGCTTCTTCTATTCATGTCTCTTTTCAGGTATAGCCGATTAATATTTGCTTTCGGATGTTGGGCTCCATACATTTTCATCAGCTTTATAGTTTTTCTGTCGATCTACAATGCAAAATCTATATCTGATTAACGGTACTGCTCTTGCTTCAATAACATTTTTTGAATTCAACTTTGAGTAGCTAGAGCTACAGTAGGAATATTGGAATATTGTGGTGTTGATGACACCTATTGAGGCGAAAATATGTAACGACAGGTGTTCACGTATTTCCAAACTATAAGTGTGTACTTACAGTCTGGAAATTATTCATAATACGGGTATGGAAAATAAATTGACTTACGTTTCATTTTCAGGTTGGAAGTAAGGTCGTGGGGAATGTAATGGTGTCAACTGATTTCCAAAAGCATCTTTTTCTAAAATGATGTTTTCCCTGTTTGTAGTTGCGTAGCACTAGACAGAGAAAAGAAGAAAATATGGCCAAAATCGGCCCGCATGTGGGGAGAGGGAATTCACAAATATTTTTCATAAAAAAGCTTCCTCCCATCATTTGCCCGAGTGTGGTGAAGAAAAATAAAACACCCGTCAAAAGGGAACAAATGGAACTAATTTGGGCCTACTATTTATTCCAAATGTTGCTCAAGGCATTCTCTAGTGCAAATTTCCCGACATCGACGGGATATTCAGGTCGTATACATACATGCACACATACAAACACACACACACACTCAAACACATACATACGCATACACACATACACACATACACACATACACACATACATATATATAAAATCCGTCATTTTCTGGTTACCTTTTCAATCTTGGAGTGATGTGAGTAACGTGAGAGAATAATTTATGTAAAATTCTAGCTTCGAAATTCTCCAAATTGAAACTCTAATGAGTATGAGTACTACACTTTCTACAAAAATCTTAATAGTTATGTAATTATCTGAACTATAACCAGAAGCCATAAAATACACCAACTAAAGAATTTACGGATGTTAATGATAAATACATTTGAAATCAAATTTATAAACAAAATTGTTCACAGTCAAAATGATAAAAAAAATCCCCAGACAATGGTTACTACACAGTTTTGATAACGTTAATTCATCTCATTGCAAGAGTGAATAACGCTACATATCCTAACATCATGATTTACAATTCCATACAAAATTGAATTATAATTATTATTGTGTTAGGGAAATCGTATAAGGATATAATGTGATAACCAGATTAGGATATTTTATGATGAATTTTTAATATAGAGCCACATAAAATGCGCATAGTGCATTTATAAACGAGCCTCTTAATTACGCAGAATGATTTATGCAATTAAATCTAAGCAGCAAGTAACACAGTGTTTCCATTGCATTACATACAATACTGGAGACAAATATTCACACTGCCCACATATTACTCATTACTTGAGTTAGCATAAACATTATGCTTCTACGCAAACACATTATATATATATATAATATATATATATATATATATATTTTTTTTTTTTTTTTTTTTCTAATTTTGTAGTATGTTTCTCCATTTTCTAATTTTGTATATTATATATATATATATGCCTGCGTGTGTGAGCATGAATATAAATTTGTATGCAAAATTATATAGACATGGCTGTATGTGTATATGTTTCCGCAGAAACGTTATATATTCATGTTATTTCCTTTTCTCATATATTATTACAAGATTACTGAATTATATCACGTGTTTTTCTTGTTTTCATGGATGCTATCTCATCATCTTTAACATTTATATAAATGAGCAATACATGTTTTAAGTATCGAAATGCAATTTTTCTCATTATCATTCAGGAATGTCAAACAATAAAAATGATTAACAAAGGATTCAACAACTAAACGACATATGTTTACGTGTAGAGAACCCTAAAGAAAGGCAACAATAAAAAATCGACGTATGATTCTCAAGCATAGAAGTTTAGCTAGAGTTTCTCAACGTGAAAATCTACAAAATGCCATGCGTGTTGGACAGTGATATAGCAATTAGGAAGGGAATTGTGTTATTTTAGAAACAAGATATATACAAGATTAACTATATGATTATAGTGCATATAAAAGTTCAGTTGCTCAATCCGTTAGAATCCAGAATTCTGTTGTGAATTATGAATACACCTTGGGATCTTCTTTACACACACACACACATAAACAGGCACACATATATTTATAGGTGTATATATATATAATATATATATATATATATATATCTATATATAATATATATATATGTGTGTGGGGTGTGTGTGTGTGTATATATAATATATATACGTGAAGTATTTTGCCCCTTAAATGTGGCTAACCACTAAGGGTGGATGCTACTATACTATAAGCCCCATGAGAACATCTTCTCCAACTGGCTATTGACGCACTTTCTCTGACCTACCAGTATTTACAAAGGGAAGCCACCCTTCTCATCGTCGACTTGACTTGATACGCACGGATCCAAATTTCTGGGTATTTACCCGTCGTCAGCGAACGACAATCACCGGTCTTCGATGCGAAATGGTCCCAATGCAATGGAGTTCATCTACGTGATAATATATATATAATATATATATATATATAACTATAATATATATATATATAGATATATATATATATATATATATAGGCACTTAACACAAATGAGATTGAAAGTGCTGTTACGGTAGCATTTTACACGTGTATTCATAGATTACAACATAATATATACATCCACCACCTTAAAATAAAATTTTAAGTTGGTATGAAAGTTAAGATAACACCTTGTTCATGACAGATGCAACAACCATATTGGGATAATACACACGTCAGTTATTTTTTAGATGCTCTATGAATCATATCGAAGTGAGCATGAATGTAGAATTTTCGCAATGTTTCCCAATTCCAAACGGAAAGCAGTTCTACTTTATTTAAAATATATAACCTAAAATGCTTGGTGAAATTCGACAATATCAGTATTGTGCTATAAAAAATATCAGCAGAATATTAAAGGCTGAATTTCAATTCGTAAACATAATTCAACATATAATTTGTTACAAATATTCCTTCACAGTAAATATATTTCGAATTAGGGACATAGGTGACAGTTATTAAAAAGGGCTTCGTGTTAATTAAATGAAGCATGATACTAAGTCGAAAAGAAGGAGCTAAGTGCGGGAAGTAGTCTCTTGTAACATTTAGTATCATAATTTAGCAAGGAGATTGTTTTTAACTGTTTTGTTTTCACTGTTGGTTGGAAAGAAAGCAACGTCGGTTACTTCGATTTGGGCCAATATATAAAATGGTATAAGAATTAATTCCAACGTGTCCTTTTTGCTCAGACTAGATTTATTATCAGTGTTTCATGAAGGGTAAATTACATTAAAATTTAATAACGAAGCTGATTGCAAAAATGCGCACACCTTTGTTACAATATTGCCTCACACGTGCGCTCTTTCACTCTCCCTCTTTCTCTATCACTCTGTATACGTACATACATACATACATACATACATACATACATACATACATACATACATACATACATAGATCAATACATGTGTGTGCATCCACGAGCGCACGTGTGTGTTTGTGCTTGTGTGTGCGCGTATGTGTATGTGAGTGTGTGTGTGTGTCACTGTTTCAGATAGGTAGGTTTCATTTAGATTGTATGGAAATCACTCGAGAAACTCACGTTGACTGAATTAGGATGTTAAAAATTATACACTTTTCTGTATCCGAATGGTAATCCCCGCTCTAAAAACTGCAATGCTTGATGCACGTCATATGATCCGGAACTGATAAAAATCATTTTGCAAAACCAAGCCACTCAAGTAGAAATGGATGTACTCTTGATGATTAGATCAGTACGCTTTCATATCACGTATATAATAATTGACGTAGTGCGTAGTATCTTACTAGAAAACCATTGGCGTGTAAAGCTCAATCGTTTGTGAATATCTTCAATACTCTTAGGACATATTTAACGATGTAATGAAATGGTACGCAAACATGAAAATTTCTTTTTCACAAGTTGCAGTGTAACATTTAAGCATGCACACAAAGGTAACTAAACAGGACATAAAAAACAAAATATATGTTGAAATGAGATAACTGTCTTTTTTTAGCAAGGAATACAATTACTTCGCCATCAGTGACAGAGGAGCAAGCGATTATTGTATATTATTTTCACGATATTGCATTCAAATACTTAATAAAACCAACAATATTAATTTGAGGTAAAGAGTAAACTGAGTGTTATAAACAACAGCGAGACTGAAGATTAAACATTTTAATCAAATAATTTTGATGTTAACCCCATGATGTGTGCACAGTAATATCTGTCGTTTGGGTACAACTGCCCCTATGAACGTTGTATATGAATGAAATTCTAAATTTCCGTTTGTTTTATCAATAAATCTCTTCTTTCACATAGTGCTATTCCCCAGAGAAAAATAAATATTTAGCAAAGTGTTTATATATTACTGAACTTGCAAACAAACACACATATATAAGTATATATAGATATGTATATACATACATATATGTATATATATACATATTTATATATACGTATATATATGTGTTTGAGTGCAAGATCAATAAAATATCAAACATTAGTAAATATGCATGTATATATATATATATTTAAAATTATATATGTATATATATGTGTATATATATATATGTATATATATATATATATATATATATATTATATATATATATATATATGCATATATACACACACACACACACACATATATATATATATATATATATATATATATAGATATATATATATATATATATGTACAACTTACTGCAAACGAGAAAGGTGTCTGCGCACAAAAGAGAAAAATGAAACGGAATTAATCTTCCCCATCAGGTGTCATGTAGAGATCACTTCTGCTTCGGCACCTTTTAACAGATAAAACTTAGCTAATACTAATTGCATTGCATAAGTAAGTATCCAAAAACACACCTATGTAATACATACGAGATTTAATCATAAGGAATCTATATATATATATATATAGCATCGAGAGTTACACAAATGCCAGAACTGGGCGCCACTGCACAGTGCCAAGGACTTCAAATTTTCCATGAAGGTGTTGGACAAGATACTGTGATAGCCTGGGCTTCCGAGGCCCACATCTCTTCAATATCCTCCCGAAGAACCTAAGAGACCTGCATGGGGTGGATGCAGATGTCTTTAAAATGAAACTGGATCTCTTCTTGTCAGGTATCCCAGATAAACCAACTTCACGGCAGGAGGTGCAGATGAGGGCAGCTGCATCGAACTCTTTCATGCACCAAATGGCAATTGCTAAAAGGCATTCGTGAAGTAAAATCATGTAGCAACACCAAATGGCGGTACCCCAGCATGGCCACAGCTTGTGAGCTGAAACTAGATAAATAAATAAAAATAAATAAATATACACATATATATGATTGTGCGTGCGAACGAGCGTATCTTTGTGTGCACGAGCACGTGACTTTGAGGGTGGGATTGAATGCCTTCATTTTTTTTAAGGTCAAATAAAGCAACCAAAAGGTTTGCCCTTTATGGTAGAGTAACGGAAGGAAAATACTATATTCCTCGCCTGGTAATGTGTACTTGCACTTTATAGGAAAATAGCAGTGTGATACTGATGTGAAAAGAGAAAAACGTCTTGAGACTTGCATCGACATAATTGAAGACAATGGCCTGGAATGCATGCAGGACATCGAGGCAATGATGATGGACCGATTTGGTTAAAAAGAGAGGATGAGCGATGGCTAGAAATATATTGAGTTCTTCATAACCAGCTGATCTAGCAAGCGGGGCCTCATATCAGTGACGGGGGCCGGTGCGCATTGATGCCGTCGAGAGGTAAGCCCCGAAACAGCGCGCATTCTCTCCTGATGACCCCATACACTTGCTAGCTTCCAGTATACAGAGCTTTTAACCGGTAGCACTTGCATGTGCAAGTTGTTTGCAAGACATCTAACTAAGACTCCCGTGTTCTTTATTAGAAATGAAACGTGAATATTACATTTGAGTGTCAAATGAGGAATTGTAGAAGTCATTTTGCGAAGGATTGGGAACGAATCTAAGAATCTAAGTTGAGAGAAGTTGTAAGATGTGATAAATGTTTATTAAGAAAAGATCAAGAGTGATTATACTAAAAATACAATGATAGTTTGCAAAATGGTCAGACGTGCGAGCATTAAAAACGGAAGGCATTATGCAGAAACATTAAGGAGGTATTTGGGGAATAGTTCCACTCATCAGCTCCCTAATTTGGATTGGTGTGCATGTGTGAAAACATGCCATGAAAACATATAATTGTAATTAGCCATATATGTTAACAAATATATGTGTGTCGGTGTGTGTGGTGCGTGTGTGGTGTGTATGTGGTGGGTGGGTGTGGTGTGGTGAGGTATGTGTGAGCGTATGTGTGTGTAAGAAGTTAAATTTGCACCCACACGCTTCCGGGTTCAATCGCACTGCGCAGCAACGTCAGCAATTGTCTTCTACTCTAGGCTTGGGTCGACGAAATGCTTTTCAGTCGATACAGTAGACAACAACTATCGTGGGAATATATATATATATGTGTGTGTGTGCGTGTGTGTGTGTATGTGTGTGTGTGTTTATATGTGTGTACACACATATGCATCTATCATTTTACTTACTTGACTAGTAAATAACACTGAGAGAGATAGTTCAATAGGAAATGAAACCCCAAGAAGCATAAGAGAAAAGGATGCCTGCAGTAGTGTACCAGAAACACAGAAATAAGAGGGTAAGGATAAAAGTGTGTGTGCTCGGTAATGTCATTTTACAGATAGTAATGTGCTTGAATAATACATACATGCATACATACATACATACATGCATACATATATACATACATACACACACACACACACACACACACACACACACACACACACATATATATATATATATATATGACTACCATTCAAAATTGTTTATTCTTTATATATATATATTGATAGAAATGGAAAGACAAGAAAAGAATCAAAGAAACCTCGATATTATGTAAATAGAGGAATTTATCTGTAAAAGTAATATGTGACAATTATTCGGTAGCCATGATAAAACTCCGAGTTTCGGATGTCGGGTCGAAATCCAAATATATATATATATATGGGGGTTTCTGTAAGTGTGTCTTCCTCTATCTGCCCAACAATTTCTCTCTTTCTAATCTTGTATTTTCCTTCTCATATATATTGCTTATGTAGCTTTACCTTTGCGATATATGAAGTACGTAATTTACTCCCCACACCCCACAAAAAACCTTTCCCTTATTCACTCCACATATTTTCTATTATTTACTAACCATCCAATTACTTCTCTTTTCCTTTCTGTCATAGCAAATTGCAACGCGAATATATGTTGATTATCATCAATATTATTACACGCAATAGCAATGAATGTTTTCATTTAAATTATTTTAATCCTAACATATTTGTGTTCGCTTTTGTCTATAATATCAATATTGGCTTTCATTAAACCGATAATTATGTACATATGTCATTGTTATTTGCACCATTAAGGAAAATATATCGTGTCGACAGTGTTTCTTGTACGTAAGGTGTAAATACGTAATAATCCCGCTGATAATAGCGATAGGGATGAAAAATATTTTTATAGATCCAATGTAAACCGATGAAAATAATATATGCTTAACTTCTGCATGAAAACAATGCATAAGCTATTGCTGTAGCTACTCCGTTATGGAAATTAAATATTTGTGTTCTTGAAAAAACAATTATGGATATATTTGTATCGTTAATGTGGAAATCTATGATAGAAAGTATAACAGTTTTTATCTAGTATTTATTTTTATCATACATCGTTGTTTCCTTGGAGTTTTGAAAACTTCCTATTTTATCGTACCATCTCTTGGGAAATCTAATTACGTAAGAATATATCAAAGAAATAGCTTAAAGGTAAATTGAAGTTTCAGGTTGATAAAAATAAATACCAGTATAAATGAGTGAACAGAAAAGATAATGTAACAGTTATAATTACATGAGATACAGTTTCCTAACCCTTCATGTAATGTTCGTGTTATCGCTTCCTTTTACCGACATAGTGTCGCTGAAAATGTTAGGTTCATATGCGTAGTCACCGTGTCAAATTATATAACCGATATAAAACTTATACACATGTATATACGTTTCAAGTTTTAATGATGCACTAATTGGACACCAGATGTAGGAACAATTAGTAACGCTGAAACTATACGCATGTGCAGGTGCATGCTTGTATATTAACAAAAACTCTTATCCAAATGTATAGCTGTATATGCTGAAAATACAGCGTAAGCTATTTCACATTACTATTCGACAATAATATATTTTGTCAGTTCTGAATCACTTTTGGTTGGCAATTTTGTCACCGTCTACGCTCTATATGACTATCAGACGTGTGTGATTGTTCTTAAATGTACAGATGCATGCTTCGCGCTCCGCCGGATTTGCATATATCCGAAAAAGTAAATGCTTTAGGCGTCTTTACTTATTACCAAACAAAAATATGGATTGAATTGCAGAGAAAACGGCATTTATTTATATTTGCTTTAGTTTGCGTGTAATGCAGTTTTTCAATAGCAGTTTTCTTACGTATCACTACAGTGATTCAGAAACACCTAAAACATTTTGTTAAATTATATTCTACATATATATGATGGCTGCCCCCTCGTTATCGAGTATGGCCATTGCACGAAGCTTAACTGTTATTGGTGCTGAGATCGAATGTGACTTTTATTGGCTTTTTAAGGCTACAACCAGCTATTCAGTTGAGACTCAGAGCACTATCAACAATCATGAACAATGTTGTTATCGTGCAATGCCTGTGCAAGATTTTTTTTAAGTGAGGAAATGCTGTGCACTGAATCAATCCCACTCACTAAGCAACAGCAGCCATAATCCGAAAAGGAGAACAAGTCAGCATCATAGGAAACCACTGAGCCGCAGGTTTTATGTCGGAGTTATTCCAGTTACCCGAGTTACCTTCTCCTAGAAGGATGCCCTAAGAAAGGCTAGGAGTCCTTCACTCTCGATGGTTTAACCGCGCGATCGAGTATTTAGTCCGATTATTTCTATCTCCCCGCGCATGATACAGCCTTAAGCCTTAAAAAAAAAGTACACACTTATTGGATGGCTGTTGACTCTCATGAGTTCCTCCGCCCTTTGACGGATTTTGCTTTTCATCCCGCAGGGTGTCCAATAAACACCCTCCTCACCAAGCAAGCTTGGTGGGGTTGTCGGTTTAGACGCCGACGGCCCCACCATGCAACAGGTTGTACTGGGTTACATGTTACCAGTAGCACACGAAAGTGACCTGACATATATACATACATACATACATACATACATACATTATTACATTGACAGATACACATTTGAAACTGGTTTCGTTTCATTGGTCCTTTCGATTAGAGGTTATTTTTAAGAAACGGTGATGTACATAAAAAGGTTTAAAATCATACTCTGAGTAGCATTTTTTGTTGTGATATTTTTGCAGCTTTAACAATAAAACATAGTACTCATTCTCCGGTATTCAATTGCTATTTCTCCCGCCTTGTTTCAAATTTATGTGCTTACTCTGTTTTATAGATCTATCTATCTATCTATCTATCTATCTATCTATCTATCTATCTATCTATCTATCTATCTATCTATCTATCTAACTATCTATCTATCTATCTATCTATCTATCTATCTATCTATCTATCTATCTATCTATCTATCTATCGCTCTATCTATCTATCGCTCTATCTATCTATCGATCTATCTATCTATCTGTCCAACTATCTATCTATCTATCTATCTATCTATCTATCTATCTATCTATCTATCTATCTATATCTATCTATCTATCTATCTATATATCTATATATCTATCTATCTATCTATCTATTTATCTATGCTAGATCTGGTATTCTCCCGCTATCCAAGATCAGTGTCAGACGTATCTGTGTGCGCCCCTCTTGCCAAGAGTGATCATGCGGTCCTGAAATTCGTCATGCACACAACTTTTTCTACGCCCACGACTACTTCGCCGCCACGTAGAGTCTTCTCTGCGATTAATCTTGAAATTCTAACCGAGGCTTCCGCGCTTCTGGACTGGCGATCCCTGATGACGTTGTCCTCAGTTGACGAACTATGGCCATCCCTCAAAGCATATGTAATCTGTTTGACTGACCAGGCAGTTCCGTTGGGCTTCCAAGAGGAAGAAACACAAGCCCGGGTGACGAAGAGGTTTTTAAACGAGAACGTCGACTCAGAGATATTGCTTGGGCTGATTTCAAAAATCTGGATTCGACTGCAGCTTTTGATGTGTACAAAACTCAACGAGACCGAGCCGTGAAAATTGAAAAGAAAGAACGCTTCAGTTACGAATACAAAATCGCGGCAAATGCCAGTAGCAATCCAAAAACCTTCTTTGCCCATGTCCAGCGGAATTCCCGCTGAACAACCAGATTGCAACGTTGGTAGACTCAACAGGCGTATCGATTGAGGACCCTTATCAACAGAGTCAATTATTTGCCGAGGCTTTTTCAACTATTTTCAAACAAGATGATGGTCGTGAACCCCCTCCATTTGATAGATCGGTACCTCCAATGCTTCGATTGGTCATCACGCGGGACGAAGTCAAACGTGTTATTCAAGGCCTCGATGTCAACAAAGGTCACGGCCCTGACGGCTACACCCACGGGTTATCAAAGCGTTGGCTCCGGTCATCTGCGAGCCTTAACACGACTATCCAATATGTCATTGGCGACGGGTGTTATAACCTGCAGACTGGAGAACAGCGATAATCTGCCCAATTTTCAAGAAAGGGAGCCGCGAAGACCTGCTTAACTACCGACCGGTTTCCCTTACATCAATTATCAGCAAGATGTTCGAAACCATCCTTAAGAAAAGTATGATGCTCCACCTCCTAAACACAGCCTCTATCTCTGATTCCCAACACGGCTTCGTGCCGAAGAGATCATGCTTGACCAACCTACTAGTAATGGAAGAATTGGTGACGCGCATCCTCGATGATAGTGATGCTGTTGACATCGTTTTACTGGACTTTGCCAAAGCTTTTGACTCGGTAAACCACCGCCTATTGCTTGTCAAGCTTCAAGCATATAGTTTCCATCCGGATATTGTACGATGGGTTGGTGCCTTCCTCTCAGATCGCTCCTTCCAAGTCAAAGTTAATGGTTCTCCAGTGCGAGCAGTGGCGTGCCTCAAGGTTCAGTGCTTGGGCCCTTGTTGTTCTTAGTCTTCATAAATGACTTGCCCGACGACCTCACGCAACAACACCCTTCTATTTGCCGACGATATCAAACTGGTCGCTCCTCGCGGTAATATAGAGGATCTCGTCGATGCCTCCACCAAATTTGGAAGTGGTCTAACAATTGGGTGGACCTGTGTCTGAACGTGTCAAAGTGCTGTCATCTGCCTGTCGGCTCTACTCCATCTGCAACTCACTTGATTTCGAGCCGGGTCGTCTGCTGCTGGAGAGACCGATCAGGTAAAAGACCTAGGTATCTTGGTGGATTCCTCCTTTTTTTTGCCTTCGGCCCAGTGCGTCCATGCTGCCAACAAAGCACGCGGAATTCTGTTCTTGATTCGACGGTCATTCGGAATGCTCACAGCAGCCATATTCCTACCACTCTATGTCACGCTGGTGAGACCCATATTGGAGTATGGGATTCAAGCCTCTTCTCCTTATCTCCTCAAAGACATACAGCATCATCGAAAGAGTCCAGAAGCTGGCTACCCGCATGGTTCATGGTCTCAAAAATTTGTCCTACGAAGAAAGGCTGAGGACGCTCGACCTTTATTCTCTTGAAAAACGCCGCCGCCGTGGTGATCTCATTCTCGCCCACAACATCATAAGCGGAAAGTGTAACCTCTCGAAGAGCTGTTCTTCACTCCTGCTCCAGAGCGTCGGCTGCGGGGTCATTCCGAAAAGCTCTACCTGCGACGATTTCATCTCAATCGAAGGAGAGGAGCTTTCTCCGTCCGGGTGCGGATCCGTGGAACAAGCTGCCAGACGAGATGGTGAAGATGCCGACGACCCCGCTTTGTTCAAAGCCTCCCTTGACCTCAAGTGGCCTGAACTCTTTACATGAACACCCCACTGTACTTAACTCCATGTCCCCCTACATGGCCTTGCTATTTGCTTTTGAGCCAAATTAACTAACTAACTAACTATCTATCTGTAGAAACTGCACTGTCTATGAACGTATCCTGTTGTTTAGGAACCATCTTAACTCCTACAAGTGAGGCACTGCTTTCGTTACAGGGTAACTTTGCGTAGTGTTTACAATTATTAGTACGAGTGATGTGTTTAATCATATATATGTAATATGAAACAAGTGTCTCGAACGACACAGTTACACCTGTTTATCTTTTAATTCTTATCCTCACATTACCGTCTTGTCATATGCACCTTAAATATATTCTTAAGATTAATTTCTTACATTTGATTATAGACAATATAGATAAAACAGGAAAAAACATTTATTAACGTACTTATGGCCGTCATAATGACATTCTGAAATGCGCTGTTATCTATGTATTTCAAATATGAGCATACGCGCATGAAGCACACTATACTCATGTTTTATGTGCTAACGAGATTCACGTAACATCCTAATAGCTTGGAGAAAGATTATACCTAGCATACAGAATTAGAATTATGTTACCTGAGACGGAATATGCTGCAATGCAAATGCTTTACAAACATGTTTCTATGTATCCATGTTAGGTTTTAGACTACACAAATAACATAACAGTGTATGCACAACATTTGTTCCCGGATAATTAACGATTGCATAACAATCAACTTTATAAATGCCTATTGGGGAATATATACACGTCTTAGAGTTTGTTTATCATTCTGTTTTTATGTATGTGTTCGCATACCAATGACTTGTTTATAGCGATGAAATGTTCATGCTGCACAAACTAAGACAAAAAGACACACAAACACATAGAATATAAATATACGTATATCCGACAGGCTTCTTTTAGTTTCCGTCAACCAAAGCCACTCACAATACTTTCCTCAACCCGAGACTATAGTAAACTGAACCCTGAACCATGCGGTTGGGGAACAAACTTCTTACTACCCGCCCGTGTTTATAATTAACAAATATATATAATTTGCTAAAATTCTTTTAATATTCGTAACATCATGCCTCTAGTATTTGACTAATTTATCTGTAGTCTCTGTTGTTTTAGTCCCATGCAAAGTAATAAATAAACATTCGTATGTCAATTTATATTCCATTTATTATACTATTTGAGTTAACAAGAGCAAGCCAATTAATATGCATAGCGTAATAAAACTTTACTATAAATAACTGCATATTTCAGCGTATGCGGCAAATGGCGGTACATTTACATCGAGTACTCAACTTTAAATCTAAAGAAGATTAAATTATATATCCCCTTGCAAATATATTTTACATGCAGATTTACCGAGTTCGTCATCTTGGTATTGAAGCCATTGTTTCGAAACATCTGATATCTCTAGGATTTCAGAAGTGAAGTTCCCCAAAACCCCAAACCGTAATCAATATTAAATCGAATCCACGGATATCATTCTTAATCAACGAAAATATTCTTATGTGAATTGCTGAAATGAGTGTCCACGTATATAAATGCCTTGCAATGTGATCAGGTTCCGATCGTTTTCGCATTCGAATTGCCATACAGAATATAAAAAATTAGCGTGATATATAAGGAAAGAGCCAACAAACATCACATAATGCAGAAAATAATCTTATAAGATATAGGAATGTATTAAAATGCTATTGCTTTAATATATTGAATCATCTCATAAATATATATTGAATCAGCTCATCCGTAAAAAAAAAACTCTCAACATAATTAGCCTTTCACAAATATTCCAAAGATATACTAAATTCAGTTTTCGTTGGATGTATAAAACAAAATTCAAAATCTCTAGGTAGAACGTAAGTTTATTGATTGCTCACAAAATAAACTTAATTGAAAATTAATAGTTGTATATGTCGTATGAAAAGATGATACAGTAACCGGCTGACTGAATGAAAAGTTAAATGGAAAACATCCAATTGAAGTGACCTATATATTTATTCGCTTTCTGAAAACAGACAGAAATGCGTTCTCCTCAAACAGATGCATTAATGCTTCAGATGAAAATTCTTCTAGGTTTCATTCTGCAATTGAGTTACCAACCACATAATAAATGTAGGCTGATATTCGGTTTTATATATTCTTATACCGCAGTATCCGAAACTGTAGACTGCTATGGTTTTAAGTGAACAGAGTTTGAAAATTGATGTTTTCGGTGAACACAAGATGAAATCTAACATAAATTGAAACCCTACTGATTAGATAATTACGTTGCGCATTCAGTAAAAAAAAAAAAAAAATGATGAATAAATGTGTACACTGCAGGGAAATATTTACTTATAAACCGATCTAGAAACAGGTGTGCGTGAAGCAAAAGTTGGAAATACGTATTGTTTGTACATAAAGATATCTCTTCTGGAGACGAATGTATTCCGTTATAAATGTAAACTGCATCACTTTACGTACCTCATGAACGTATAAAAAATGAATACACTATCTAATCCTTGGCAAAGCATTGAATGCAGTCAGGATATATTCATCAAGTTCATAGACGTCCATTGTGCACATATTTCTGTGTGTGTTGAGTTTTTGCATATATGTGTTCATATATATATACACTATGTATATGATTGATTGATTGATTCTAGTTTCAGCCCACGAGCTGTGGCCATGCTGGGGCACCGATATATGTATATATATACATATATATATACATATATATATATATACATATGTATTATATATATATATATATATATATATACATTCATGCACACACACACACACTTATATATATATGTATGAATCTGGTTTTAAAAGGCTCGCTTCGAGAGTTGCATTCCTTCGCGTTCGGTACAATGTGTTTATTATGATAGTTTTGACTTGAAGGGTCCTTCCTAGCGTGTGGCATTTATGTATAGTAATGCCCTTAATATAAATGAATATATAGAAAAGGAATAATGAATGAATTTTTCCCTTATGAGGTTTTTCACGCTAACTACTCGATAAATTCTTATAAGGATTTAATCCTATTTCTTAATTATATTTATATATATTATAATAT
The DNA here is from genome assembly GCF_006345805.1 of Octopus sinensis. Classification (NCBI taxonomy): domain Eukaryota; kingdom Metazoa; phylum Mollusca; class Cephalopoda; order Octopoda; family Octopodidae; genus Octopus; species Octopus sinensis. The sequence goes on from NC_042998.1 coordinate 13,290,524, forward strand.
ATATATATATATATATATATATATTATAATATATATATATATATATATATATTATATAGATATATATATATATTATGCGGTGTGCATATGTTTGTGTGTCTGTGTTTGGCCCCAACATCGCTTGTCGACCGATGCTGGTGTCTTTACGTCCCCTTAAGTTAGCAGTTCGTCATGTTCTATGCTTACAAAGAATATGTTCTGCTTACAAAGAATTTGCTCGACTAAACGCGGTGCTCCAGCATAGCCATAATGAAATGACTGAAACAAGTAAAAGAATAAAAGAATAAAAGTATGTATATGATATTATTATAAATTTAGGATTTTACCAATAGGGCCACAACTTCAATCTCAGGAGAGCCTTTTTTTCTGGAGTGCAATAGAAAGTTATATAACATAAGCATTTTAAAGCCTACTATAACGTACAATAAAACAAAGTATATTAGAATTAATTATAAATTATTTAAACATTTAAACATATATTAAAAAAAAATATTACTTATCTGCTATTAGTCTGTGCCGAATATATATATATATAAATTTCGAAGGGAATGAAAAATATAAACATCTGCCATCTATCACCTGGACGATGGTTTCGAGTTCTAAATTAGAAAATAAAATAATTTAGTCGGTGGAGCTCTCATCTGTAGGGACGCCAAGATTAATATATAAATACGAGGCAATGCAGTATATATATACTGCATTGCCTCGTATTTATATATTAATCTTGGCGTCCCTACAGATGAGAGCTCCACCGACTAAATTATTTTATTTTCTAATTTAGAACTCGAAACCATCGTCCAGGTGATAGATGGCAGATGTTTATATTTTTCATTCCCTTCGAAATTTATATATATATATATATTCGGCACAGACTAATAGCATTCCCTTCGAAATTTATCTCTAATAGTGGTTTGGATTTTGGCTTCTCATTCTAGCGTGCTAGGTGTCCTATGATAGTCACCTCCTATGTGTTTAAATGTAAACTGTATATATATATATAATATATATATATTGGTAAAACCGGTAAGATAACAAAAGAAAGCAATAGACCTCAATATTATGTAAATAGAGAAAATTTATCTATAAATTATATGTCACAATTACTCAAAGTCAAGATAAAATACTGAGTTTCAGATGCCGAAGTGGAAATCCACAACACCATCTCTTCGGTTATCTGAAACTCAGAGTTTTATCTTGACTTTGAGTAATTGTAACATATAATTTTTATATATATATACATATATATATATATATATATAGATAGATAGATAGATAAGAAAGCTGGTATATATATATATATATATATTCATATACATATATATTTGCACGCATAATATGCATACACATATAAATGTGTGTGTATGTATGTATGTATATGTCTGAGATTGTATGTCTGATTGAGAGTCTATATATATGTATGTATCAGTTAACATGCAATCAGATTCAGACGAAAAATTGACACGGAGATATAAGCAGCATTGTGAAAACTTTTAAAAGAAATGTGGACAAAATTTTGAGATTGAAGTAGTTACACAAAGTATCAAATTTCTTCATTCCGTTGGTTTTTCATTAAAACTGAATCGGATATGTCTAAAAGGACACCGTATATTTATTAATTGTGACAGTCGAACTTCATTAAATGTTATGTGCTCTGGTTTCTAACGAATGGATTTATTGTGTCTTTAATATCTGCGTCAATTTTCATTTCCTGTATCATACAAAAATAATACTAAAATTTCTTTGATGCTGTAGTATGTAAAACTGATATATTGTACCATTTAATTTTATTAAGGTATAAAAATATTTGTGAAATTATCTTTCGTTTCTAAATAATGATTAAAAACATCAATAATCGAAACACTGAATACAATTTGTTCATTTTATTTCAATGTATTTATGTTTATATATACGAATGTTGAGGTCTATATATGTGAATACTGCAAACGGGCAGTATATAGTATAGTGTTTGAAGCAGGAGAATCTTGCTTCACATTTTCCCAACATAAACAAAAAATGCATTATAAATATAATATAACCTGTATATAAATATGATATATTCATATAATTAAAGCCAAGGGAGCATTTAATTGTTTTGGTATAGCAGGAAATATAATGAAGTTTCATATGAATGTATGATATATACACATATATCTGTGTGTGTATGTGTGTGTACGTATGTGCGTTTTTGTATATATGTGTGTGTATGTGTGTATGTGTGTGTATCTGCCTAAAAGCGCGTGGGTGTAAATACATATCGAGCTTAAAAAGGAAGCAATTCGAGTTACTGCAGGATCATAAGATTGGAACTACGTTGACATTATAATAGATTATATGATGTGCAATATCTATGATACGCGGCATAGGAAAGGTAGATTCTCGTAATAAATCTAACGCGTAATGTAATATTTCAACTGTTTAGAAAATTTCCAAAAAAAGAATGATATAAATTTACATATAAAGGATTAAGACCCAGTCTATCTTGTCAGAAATATTTATTCAGATTCATATATTAAAGCTATGCATGTTAGACCCATACGCTTATATGCAGTAAAAACCACTCTCGCATAAATATATATGAATGTGACGTTTCATTGCACTCAAAAAGTAAAGTAAACTATGTATATATATATATATATATATATATATATATATATGTCTGTCTGTCTGTCAGTATGTATGTATGTATGTATGTATGTATGTATGTATGTATGTATGTATGTATGTATGTATGTATGTATGTATATATGTATGTGTTTAGACACACACACATAAACATTGTGCAATGAGTAAATTGTCGCCATTTTATACATTTAATTTTGCGCGTTGATTCATATTGCTTTTTCGACTACACAGTATAGTATTAGAGTCAATTAGGCACCGTCACCAAGAGAAACAGCACCATGAGGCAATTCACTCTACTAGCAATTTGAAAGCAACATGCTGTACTGCCTGGTGTTCGCGCCGAAAACTCCAATACGAACATTACAGAGTTCTTTGGGTGTTAATCTGAGCTCCGTGCACAGGATTCGGAAAGAGTTGGATGTGCCCAATGGTGATTACGTAGTTACCTATCCTCGGAAAACTCACTTTGATCATTCTTGATAAAAAAAAAAGAACTCCTGAATTCGTTGGAGTGATCCAGGCCATGATTGACAACAAAGCATCCAAGTCAATCAGGTTTATCATCTGGGACATGTGAAAGTCTCAGCGTCTTATCAGGCAGGCAGTGCATAATAACATTCGGTATTCCGCACACAAGATGAAAAAGGGTCAATGCATATCTCAAAGTATCAAGACGAAGATCAGATGACGAACACACAGAACAACCGTTGGCTTGCTGCATCCCCAAAGCATGTACCGAGAGTGATAAATTTCAAGCATCCAGTCAACATCATGGAGATTTGATTGATAGTTCGTGATGCCGAATTTATACCTCTATTCATCTTCCCACACACCCTCACACACAACACGGAGTTCTAAATCAAATGCCTGGTGGAGATTATGCTGCCCTGTGTAAAGAGGGTGGCTGCTGGCAGATCCCATACTGGCAAAAGGACTCTTTAATATTTCAAGATATTTTTGATGTAATTTTGGTAAATATATCTGTTAAAATGAGATGGCAGTGATATTTTCCTTTTTGCGCAATTCAGACTACAATTCATTCACAGCAAGCCATATATATATATATATAATATATATATATATGACTTGCTGTGAATATATGAGAGGTAATGGGGTCAAGAAGATCGAAAGGGGCTTCTTGGCACCATTACCTCTCATAACCTCAATATGTATGTATGTATATATATATGTTTAATAAAATAGATGGAATGTGTAATATATTTTATTGGGCACAAAACATGTTTCAAGCTGACTCAAGAAATCTCTAGTGAGACTCTCTATTGATGTACCAGAGGAATCCCAGAAAGGGTCGAAACATGTACACAATAAAGTCTGTTACATATTTCATCTCCTATATTATTAATGCTGTTACCCCAGCCACCACAACGAAGTTCCTGTAGTAAATCTACGGTTAACAACAGGTAATTGAATTTGTGCCGGTGGTTTACTCAACATCCATTTATAGATTTTGTACAATTTCTCAATTATATATATGAATAACGGAAAAGAACAATATAAACTACGTTGCTAATAGAAATATTCGTGACTTCTCGGTCAATTATTTTAGATCAATTTGTTTTGACAGCATAGGCACTTAAAATTTAGAATTTTGGTATTTCCCATTGTCTAATTTAACTAAGATCTTATATTGTTGGGAAATGTAAATTGAAATATCTAAAATTGGTATCAACTGTGAGTTATAAAATATCACAGAAGTTCCAAGGAAACAGTAGATTAGTAAGCATTATTCTACGTATAGTGAACACCACCCTACGTGTAGTGAACATTACTCTGAAAAATCACAGAAATAATTACTTTCATATCCTACATTCATGTGAAGTTAAGCAGCTATTTCTGAGTTATCAGTAGTTTTAAATAATATATATGAGACGTTTATTATAATATTATGAAGTCTAATACGCTAAATTAAGAGACAATTATAGGCGGCAAATTATAGAGGTCATAGCACAATCGTACACCGAAAAGACACTTAACTATCTTTAATTAACCATAGGAAAGGCGCTATGAAAAGATAGAAAAGCTCCTGGAATAATTCTATTTGACAGACTAGTGAAAATTAATCTTATGTAGCCATTACTATATGATCAGAGTGACTACATTATTTTTTTCTGGAAATCACTTGTAAAATTATGTGCAGCTATATCATGAAACATCCTGCAGATTTTATATATATTTTATGTACCTCTATGTGGCAAAAATGCAAAGGAGGGGAAAATCTATTTAAATATTTTGGTAAAAGTACATGAAAATTAAAAGCGATTTATTGTTAAATACTATGTACAATTTTCTCAGGTATGCAAAACAATTTATTGGATAAATTGTACGAAAAATCACTTAATCATTAGGTTAACATTGTGTGATTCCTTTCATTCCGGAAAACTGTCTCGATTCAGTACAATAGTACAATTCATGAACCATACAGAGACGCCATTTCACGTACGATTTGTTGTGACGAACGGCTATTCACAAATTAAGGCAACAAGAATATTAACAAATTTGTGAACGTCTCTTGAAGAATTTCAGCTGTTAACTTCATTTCTTAATAGCTGAAGATGAAAAAAGAAATCTCTTTCAAGTAGTTTATTGGCAATATCCAATAGTAAAAAGGGGATAACAATGACTGAATACGTTGGCAACAATGCAAATGTCTTCAAATAAGCCTAAATGATGTTGGTTTAAACTTAGATGTGTGAGCGTACGTACAAACCCGCATATATACACACACACATGCATATAAACACACATATACAGATATACATGCGCATGTACAAATATTTGTAATTGTATGTCTATATCATTGCATACACACATAGTCTTTATGTGTGTACAACTGTGTACATGTACTTTGGTGGAAATAGCTTAGATTGAAATTCGCAAAGACTATACAAAACAAGTAGTGATATACACAAGCAACAAAGTTCTTAGTTGAGAATGTAGTGTATATATGTATATATATATATATATATATATATATATATATATATATATATATTATATATATATATATATATTATATATATATATGTATATATATATATAATATATATATATATTATATATATATATATGTTCTCTCCTGTTTTAATTATTTATAACCTTCCCCTGAATCACATACGAATTTGAAATGTAGATAACAAATACAATCTCAGATTTTGAACTTGAGAAAAGTCTTGCATTTATTTTACCGTTCCACTTACAGATTTTATTTGTAATGTGACAGTAAGCTGGTTGATTTTTTTCTGAAACCCTCCCTAAGCCAGACTGTCACATAACCTTTGGTCCCCCGTCGGTCATGGCTGACCATAGATGATGTCATCCGCCCGTTGAGTTGTCTATTCAGTTTTTGCAACGCCTCATGTGTCTGTAGAGACCGATACAAGAGTGGCAGTCTCGTTTGAATCTCGTCTGTAACAGCCACATAACCATACACTCACAAAAGCAAGTGCACCAGTTTTTATTTGTATAAATGTAAATTTGTAGACCGGATATGAAAGGTAGATGTTTCAAAACAGTTGTCCATATTTATTCTCTGCCTCTTTATTTTCAAAGAGATATTCACATCTTTGTCCTAGCTGATTTCTATTACCGTTCACAATTTTTCTTTTCCGTCGGAAACAATAATATCAGGTCTGCTATGCTTATATTTGACAGATGTTTCGATGGTAATTTTCCAACTTTTTCCTTGTATTTATGTTTGTATATGTTTTCAGTAACAAGGGCGTCTTCTATATTTATTTCAGGACAATTTTGTTTACGATTGGCATTGTATATTGTTTTTGCGTCAAAGTCGTGTTGCATAGGGAGGTCGCATATTGATGATAATTTTAGGCAATCTGTGTTTTGTAGTAATCTGTTTTTCTTATATTGAAAATGCACAGCCATCGAAATCTGGTGCGATGCGGCGGTAACGACTCCAAAAGCGGCTTTGCCTCATTTAGATAATACTGTCTTCTTCAATGCTTCGAGACGGATAACCGTGTATAGTTTTTTTGAAATATTCTGAGCGATTTGATGTATGATGATCCGGCTGATTTGGGGTTGTATGTGAGGTCATCAGGAATATAATGGATCTTAAGGAGCTCTGCCGACACGTAGGATACTGTTCTCTTCACGTTTTATCATGAAGATGGTGTATTTATATTTGCCGCTTTTGTTTAGCAAGTGATGTCTGAGAAAGACATGACATTCGGATGTTTTTTGTCGTTGCCTTCAGGCTTGTGCTGCCTTTATCTCTTCTTAGAGACTGTCGATATCAATGTTTTCGTGGAGATGTCCAGTTGATGTCAGTATCTTGTGGATTTTAACGCCTCGGGTGCGGATTTCTTCTACAGATCAGTAAAGAATCACAAATGTTGGTATCAGCACTGGTACGGCAAATGCATTGTGGGATATTGACTTGTAAGAGGAGAGTTACTCCTGTCACATTTTTCTAGGCCTTGTATAATATTCGCGGAACACTCTCTATTCACAATACCTTTATGTGATATTTTTTCATGAATGCCTTGCAACATGTAGCATTCTTTTTGTGGTACACAAAGCAAATCTTGGAGCGAGTAGAGAGTCACGGGTCACGGAAAAAGTTTGTGAACGCAACCGAAGAACATTGGCGCACAAACAAATGACGGATTGTTTAACCACTACTTAAACAAATTATCGATCTGATAGTTGGTTAGATATTTAACTAATTGATAAGTGACGTGGAATTGAAACTGTTCGTGCCTTATTATTTTTGGAGTAATGACACTCCGAAGACACAGGAATTTTTATAAAATAATCCTTCTGACTAGTTTCTTACTGAATTTTTTAAACATTTCCTCTGCTAGTCAATATGATGTTTGCTTACAGTACTACCTGTTGTAGTTATCATATCGTTATTATTAAAATTTAAGTTAAAATCATTTTTAATGTTGTCGCTATTGTTGATGTTACTAGTTGCAATTTAAACATATCTATTCACATAAATAAATAAAGATTTGTTCAAAACTCATTTGTATTTGCATTGAACTCCTAACCAATTCCTCTTCACTATATAAATAGCATTTTTTGTATATAACTTAACCTATATTCAGATATTATTGTCAATAAAAATAAGTATGGTCGTTGTAACTGGGACAATGCCCTGAGAATCTAAACAGTAAAGGAGATTATGAATCTTTTCAACATTATTTATTGAATATAAGTGCACCTATGTATATTTTCAACAAATAGCATTCCATTAATCATATAAGAACTGGTACAATATTTACAATAAAAAAATAATAATATATAAAGTCATAATTCTTTATACTTTGTACGAAACTTTAGGCCTTATATCTCTCTTAATCACAAGAATACTGAAAATTATACAATCCACATTTCTAAGGAGTTGCACCATGTATGATTTATTTTTAAATGATCAACTATACAAAAAATAACTTTATAAATATAATTTCCTTGTTAGCCTGTAAAGTAAAATGCTAAGTATATTTCCTAATTAAGATCTGAAATATCAAATTACTGTAGCGTTCGAAGCTCTGATACATAAAATGAAGTATCTGTGGGCACACTAAACTAAATACTGGAAGACAGAAATTGAATATTTCTTATTCAGTTCTTATGCTAATTTTATTTCATTCGTTTTCATAATCTGCCCACAATTTCAGAATAGAATAAACGCACACAATTGCTTTTCTGCTTGTTATCCTTAAATTTTTCTAATTGCAGACAAGTTGTACTTAAAAATACTTTGATAATAAATCATATTATTTGTCACTCAATATCAAAAACACTTCTATTATTTAGTAACATATATTTATATTACAATCCCGTAACAAATACAATCTCTCTATGTCAAATGAACATAAAATATAATCTTCGACACTGATAAATTGCACAGAGACATTCTGCTTATAGTATACCATAATTTAACTGAAATAAACTTCCAACTATCAAATACTCAACAGATGTAGCGAGTAAAAGGCAGCATGGTCGTAATCATACCGAATCAAATGGTCTAAATATATTTAAATCGGAGATGAAAATTTATTGGTAAAAATTTATAATGTAAGCCAGAGATATTATTTCACTTATTTTGTAAAGTAACGCGACATAATTTACATAACGAAGCTATCATGTTCAATCCGTTTACAGCGAGTTAAGAAAAGTGGAAAGAAAATTTGACTTGATAACGATGAAACTGAAATCTACCGGGAAATATAGTCTGGACAGTTTTCGACTACCGAAGTTTTTCACTAACAGTGATGTTGAAATAATTTCGTTTGTTTTCTTTCCTATTCCCTTGCGCAGCTAAAACGACATGTTAATTATTCTCTTTCTTGGTACAAACTAGTGCGTAGTTTTGTAATACAGCTTATCAGTATGCCTATCAGGAAATTAATACGTTATAGCACAAAATTCAGAATAATGCGTTTAAGAGTATTTGTTGAGAAATCAATAAAAATATATTAATAAATAAATGTGTAAATCTTTTTTCACGCGTACGTAAAGCTACATATAGACACAGACATATGCACAGACCATCATACAAACAAAGAAAAAGAAAAATTCATAAACACCAACACCGATTTTTATCATAAATAAAACTTTCTTTTTAGCGTTTTGTCTGGAGATATGATGAAATATATTTCATTCTCGACAGTGAAGAAATGAAAAACAACATGATTTTGTACTTTACACACAATGGTTGTGCATTACATATAACTTCTACTTCTGTATGATGTCATATAATTACATCTCTTCATTCTATACGTTTTGTAATTACACATATGTATATCTATCTATCTGCCTGTCTATATACACTACCGTCAGAAATTAATTAGCACCCTTGATTTGCTCTTCACTCAAGGTATGTGCTGTCACCTAGTGGCCATATCTCGAGCTATTGCTTTGTTGCGAGTTCACTGTTGCGCAGAACGATGACGTAACTTTGTTTACAGAGCAGTTTGAGAGTCTACAGCCTTATGATGTTGACATAGCAGTGCAACAACAACTTGGAGTGCGGATGCAGACAAATCTTCCTTTGTTTAATAGATATAGGTAGCGCCTCGCAAGGACCGAAATCACACCATACTAAGTTTTCTCATCGCGTAAGACGTTTTGAACAGCTCATAGGTTAATTGATTTAACCTATTTAATGTAGAAATTTGAGAAGTGCTAATTAATTTCTGACGCAAGTGTATTATCTATCTTTCTTTCTATCTATCTAATTTATATATATTCATGTATATTAAGGCGTGGAAGCGGAAAATCTTATGGTTCGCACCACCTTTCTCTCTCCAAGTTAAATCTATACCTAAACCTCTCTTTAAAATCCTAAAATTGAATTTTCCGCCATAGCATTGATACTAGCCTATCTTTATCAAATCATCAGTGAAAATCACTTACTCCACTACACTTAGTTTAGGATCCATAATTGCCTCTTCGAAAAGACCCGGACTCCAAAATCAGTCCTATGAACACCTAAACTCTCACACTGTACCCTAAATTAACGCACATATTAGCAATAACACAGCCCTCAATAATCCCACAGGATTGAATAATACTAAACTCGAGCCATCATTCCAAAATTCAACCTACGCGACAACAAATACTAGCTGCGATACCATGCCCCAATCAAATACCAATACAGATTACATTTCAGATTCTCCCCCACTAACAACAAACCAACCGAGTTCAAACTCACTGACAGTAAACCCAATCCACGGAGCAGGTAGAAACTCTTGCAACTGTCGCATATCTCAATTATGCCCTCTTGGAGGCTCCTGTCTACGCCAAAGTATATTCTAAGAAGGCTGTGTTATAACATCACGTCCCACCAAGCAAGGGTATATATCGGCGGCAACGTAGATTTCAACAGCCGCTACCGTGCACACAAGAACACTTTCACCAATCCAAATTCTAAATTATTAACCTCTTTACAATCGTATATACACAAAACCCTGAATAATATATACAGAATAATGGTGATCTGAAACTACTAAGATCAAAAATAGTATTATCATTTTTATATCGTAGAGATAATAATAAGAAAATTTGAGATTTATAATACATGAATTTGAATCTTTGAATATTAGCCATTCTTTTTTTTTTATCTTGGATAATAATTGCATTATTTTACCTCGCGATCGTATAAAAACAGCATTTAGCGCGATACAATATCAGTTAATATCGAATAAACTCAAAGAACGCCACTAGTTTGAAGATCAGCAATTATGCAGAACTGAATGATTAGGCTTTGGTAGTATTTGTAATTTTGTGGGCCCTTTCGGCCGCTGCACTTCCCTCTGGGAGAAGTTTTTACTCTATAAATTTTGTAGTATACGTTTATCATTTAAAACATTGCTTTCTGTTCTGTCACTGCAATTATACTGTTACTTTCAACGCAACACTATTTCTTCACACACGTTATGATAATAATATATACTAAACTGAAGAAAAAAACTCCACGCTGATTTAGAACATTAAATAACAACTTATTCGCATTTACAAACATAACATACCACTCAATTGCTAAGCAAGTATATTGTGCTTATGGAACGAAATAACTAACGAAATGACATTTTGGCAGGTATCACAGCGTGTGAATAATGTTTAATTTGCTTTTCGTAAAAACTTAGCCTTTAATTTAAACAGGAAATTACTGTCGTTTGTTGATAAGTATCTAAGCTAGGGCTGGCATTCTGACAACGCATTTTACTATTTTAATAGTCACATTCATCTGTCGTCTTGGATTGTTAATGCTATTGAAAATATAAACATATATATTTTGGTTAAAAGCGCATGCCGGACTCTATAAAATATAATTAGGTCCCAAAGCAAAAGAGGTAGTTTGTGGTGTTTATTAACTTTGAATATATTTGCACAATCCTATTACGGAGTTTGTAATGACAGGTTAGATAAATTATCTTCGAAAAACAAATGCTTATAGACATGGGCAATGTATCAATAAACAATATGTTAGTAATCCTACATCTTGGAAATGACAAATATGATTCTGTTCGAAAATATCATTGTATATAATGGAGTTTAGGACCAATATTTCTATAAATAATAATTTGTCTGAATTGGAATAAATAAATGGATACTTGATTTGATTACATTCAGTTATATCTAAAGTTAACTTCATATAAAAATCGTCGTAAGTTAGTGGAAAATAAAATTGTAACGAATAAATTCTGCCTAATGCTGTCTGCACTAGGAAAAACAAATTAATCGGAAATAGTAGTGTAGTCTTAAATATAAAGTGCACTTCTGAAAAATAGAGAAAATACTAACGAAGAGATACATTGAACTGTTTGCCTGAGAATACTTCATAAATGTGCATTGTACTTAACTGAAGTACACAATAGCTATAGCTACCTATGTGAGTGTTTGCACTTACATGTATGTGGATTAATTTATCATAACAATAAGTAGAAAAAGCCGCCAGGAGTGAGATTTACTGCTACTCACAAAATAATTTACACATTTGATTCCCAGTTTGTGTAATTTCCCTTTCTTACCATTATTCATTTAAATATTTCTCAGTCACTCAGTAAATATATTTAGAATAATATTTTGCATTCAGACAACGATACAATTTACGAAGAAAACTAGTATCATATTGATTTGGCTTAGCTACAAATGGGTAACCCTACTGTCACTAACACAATGCCATATTATATCCGAGCGAAACAGGGTTCATTTAACGAGATGCCTCTTATAACATTACCTGATGAGACGCTTCCGTTTCGAGGGATGCATCAGGACAAGTTGTATGGTTTCCCACCTGCGGAGGATTAATGCAAGAAGTGTCGAAACGATTATTGTAAGCAATGAAGCCACCCGTGTATTCCATTATTCGTCCTTCTATATAATGCTGTGTTTACGTTCCCGTAACTAAGCGGTTCGGCAATAGTGTACGATAGAATAAAGACCTGGCTTTTATAAATAAGTACTTGGGTTGATTCATTCGACCAAAATAACTTTATAACATGGCCGCAGTTTGATGAGTGATGACACTATTAGAATATAAAATTTATTGTGGTTTAAGCTTTTGTGTACATATGAAAAAGAGCGTTGGGCTTATGATTTTAAAAGTTAAATATCTATGTAAATTATGTATATATATATATATATATATATATATACAACTTATAAACAAGAGCAAAAGAAAATTATTTCTATGCCAATATGCTGGTAACAGACATTTAAGTCGTCAATTTCCACATATTATTATACCCACTACAGAACACAGATACACAAGCATATATATATATATACATAAATACATACGACGGGCTTCTTTTAGTTTCCGTCCGCCAAATCCACTCAGAAGGCTTTGGTCGGCCCGAGGCTATAGTAGAAAACACTTGCCCAAGGTGCCATGCAGTGGGACTGAACCCGCAACCATGTGGTTGAGAAACAAGCTTCTTACCACACAGCCTCTCCTGCGCCTATGGATATTAAAGTTATAGTAAAGTAAAGTGTCACCTTGTATTCTTTTACTTTTCTTCTCTTTCAATTTTCATAATTTTAATTTTCCCTTTAACTTTGTATTTGATTTCTTTATCTTTTCTTCTCTCTTTATCCTTAATTGTTTCATGAATCCTCTTTCGCACTACTCGAAGTAAACTATAATAAATTATCTCCTACAACCTCGCCCCAGTCTACCAAGAAACTAGCCTAGCAGACCCCCTTTAACCTGGTTCACTGACCTTGAATACTATATTATACTCTTTTCTTAATTTAAACGGCTAACGTAACTGTTCTTTCTCCCTTTTCACAGTCGGCCTGGACATATTCTTGCCACATACTAGTTGGATTTTTGGGCTATTCCTTTGCTTTGTAAAAATTACTACACATCTGATGAATGTTCTTATTCTTCTATTAAAAAGTTATGTATGAAACAGCTGTAATGAGTTGGCAAGTATCCACCATTTGTTATTATTCATTTGATTATATATATACATATATATATATATATATATATATATATAATATATATATATATATATATATATATATATATACATATATATATATATATATAATTCATACATGTGTGTGTTTGTTATATATGCGTATGTCTGTGACGTACGGGCTTACACATAGCTTCCGACTACTAAATTTACTCTCAAATTATTAATCAGTGAAAGGCAGAAGACACCGTCCATGTTACCGTGCGTGATACTGAACCCGAGCTATGCCCGTACCTATTGAAGAACTTAGGAAGTACGATTCAGATCTTCCTTAAATGGAATGCATAGTGCATTTTATAAATATGGAAATATTGTTCGTACGATTTTATTGAATAAGCGTAGCACTTATACGATATTTTTTATGAATACACACACACACACACACACACACACATATATATATATATATATATATATATATATATGTATATATATATCTGACTACTGTCACTAAATAGATCGATCAATCGCATGTTACCAGTTTTTGTTCAAAACTATGCCTGGATATTGCAAGGTATTATAGTAGCTAAAGCATAATTCATGATGAAATTGATGTTTTATTTTGCAGTATATTAGTTAATACGTTACACTCTCTGCAAACGTTAATATATTAAAACAATGTACATATCATAAAATGAAAATTTGTTTTTGTCTTTATGGAGCAGAAATCTTTCAGGTCATACATTTGCTAAAATCATTCTGTCTCTGCATTATTTATGGATATACGTAGGAGTGGCTGTGTTGTAAGTAGCTTGCTTACGAACCACATGGTTCCCGTTTCAGTCCTACTGCGTGGCACCTTGGGCAAGTGTCGTCTACTATAGCCTCGGGCCGAACAAAGCCTTGTAAGTGGGATTGGTAGACAGAACCTGAATGAAGCCCGTCGTATATATGTATATACATATGTATGTGTGAGTATATATGTTTGTGTGTCTGTGTTTGTCTCCCCAACATCGCTTGACAAACGATGCTGGTGTGTTTACGTCCCCGTAACTTAGCGGTTCGGAAAAAGAGACCGATAGAATAAGTACTAGGCTTATAAAGGTGGTGCTCCAGCATGGCTACACTGAAATGACTGAAACAAGTAAAAGAGTAAAACGAGGAAAAAAAGAGTAAAAATATCGATTCATTCTCAAAAGAAGGGAAAAGATTTTAGGAATCTGCATTTTAAACAGTATTTCTACTGATCTTCTGATGTTACTGTGAGCATTACAGACTTTTTATTATATCTATTTATGACGTCATATTTATCATAGGGAATTTTTAAAGTACACAAAATATGTAATAGAAATTTAAAAGGCCAAATGATAACCTTGCATTTTGAAACCACAATGAAACACGGCAATTTTAAATACTGCTCATATTTGTGAGTGTTTGAGCTAAAATTTCATACGAATCTCCACAGTTTCATATACTAATTATTTCAAAGCTACTTTAATTAGTACTATAGACAGTTCATATTTTAAATTGAAATATATTAGAACATATTTATTGCATGTGGAATTCTATTTACATCCACTACTCGGTAATCCCACCCATCCACATTCTATTTAATAAATTAATTTCAGTAAGTGCCGATTCATTCATTTAGTGAGATGATTGAGTCAGTGGAAAGAGTAAAAATAAACGATAATTGCAATTAACATTTGAAAATGTCCATATTCCCAAATCTCATTTTAAAATGTTGAATGAAATTTTATTTCCATTCTTCTATATATGGATTGGAATATTGAATCAATTACGCAAAACGTTCAAAAGCATATAATAGAAATTGAAATTTTAGGTATTTTTTTACAAATTTTATTAGCTGAGGCACCATTTATATTATACTGCCTGTTCACTTTAAAAATAAGATTATTTATGTAAGGCCATCAGTAAATCTAAAAATAGCGGCATTTGTATAAGTTAATCTATGTTATAGTCCAAATCGTAATGTTTTTATGAATTTTTTTTAGATAATATTAATTCCAGTTATATTCTGCAGAATAAATATAATATTTTCAAATTAGATGTATAAGAAATTAATGTCTTATCAGGTAAATACATCGAAAATTTAATTTAAGTGGAATTTTATATAAAAGTAGAATGTTTACGGAAATATATTTTTTTTAATATTAAAGATCCCCAAGGCGGTGGTCTGACAGAATTGTTACATCATTGGTCAAAGTAATTGGCAGCGTTTCGTCTGTCTTTACATTCTGAGATCAAATGCCGCCAGAGACGTCTTCGATTTCATCCTTACGGAGACGATGAATGAGGTACAACTTGAGCAGTAGGGTCGATGTGATCGGCTTACTCCAGCCATGAAACCGCTGACCTAGTCCCAACATTTGAAACCATTATTAAGGATCTACGTTTTCGGTGTAGAGAATGTGCTCCGAACAACAAGGTAGTTGAGAAATGCCAAATAATTTTAACGGGACAATGAATTCAGTTTTCTGAACAGTATTGCTAAATCCTTCATCTACTTTTATCAAGCAACTGTAATAAACGTAACACAACACATGATTAGTAAAGTCTTTCAAAAATATCTCTGATATAAATTGGAAAAAGATTTCCGTAAAATATTCGTGTAATTCTAAACTTAAATTTTCACATGACACAATTTCTCGTCACTTCTGTGGTGTATATTTCAGATTGTAAGTATTACGCACATTTACATATGCCATCGCTCAACTGCGATGCCGTATTTATATTCTATATACATTGGAAAATACATGCGAAAATTTTATATTCCTATGATAATAACGCTACTACGAAATGATTTTTAAAATTCTGGCCTTTGTTTGGGGCATATTAGTGAAGCCTGTAAACGCCTTTGATGCACTTATCCAGTATTGAAATATATGTATCAGTTAAGTGTTAAATAATTACAACACTAGGTATTGAGTTATATGAATAGGAAATTTCTCTTACATATTTTGTCAACAAAACGAAACTGTCTGCGCTTCTTATTTAATGAATTTTCCCGCACTTTATCTTCCTTCATTTATCATTGAGTAGGTATTGTCAACACTTTGAACGGGATGCTAGAACCACCAATTTCTTCATTTGTGTTACGTCTGCTGATATGAAGTGCAATAAAAAACAATTTCCCTACACCTTGCTAATCTGTGTTAATTTTTGCAAAGGTTCGATATCAGGCTTTCTCTAGATTTCCCTGTACTTTGCATACGTCAGCTGGCAGCCACGATAAGGCCATAGAATCTATTGAGATTTTTGCACCTGATTGAATTTCGACGGATTTTAGAGGTAATGACAGTTACCAGATTTAGCTGTACGTCGAAGAAGATCGATCATTCTTTACAGATATCATACCCCAAACAATCCGCAATATTGATCTGAGATTCCGATTCATGGGCAGCAGAATTTCGTCACTTAGCTAACCTTGCAAATGGATTCGATAGACAGAAACTGAAAGAATCCCGTCGTATATATAAATATGTGTGTTTATCTGTGTGTGCGTGCGTATGTATGTGTTTTTGTTTGTGTGTTTGTCTCCACTGCCACCGCTTCACAACTGAGCTTCGTGTGTGTGCGTCTGCGTAACTAGAAGTTTGGCAAAGGAGACCGATGGAATAAGTGCTAAGCTTAAGAAATAAGTCCTGGAGTCTTACCAGATTTTCTCTAGTTTTACTGGTACTTTTCGTGTATCAGCTAGCAGCCTCGGGAATCTCTACAGATTCTAGTGATATGAGTTTCCAGATTTTTTGTACTCCAGATAATCATGAATATTGTTCTGAGGTGCTGATTCACAACCAATATTCTAGAACATTCTGCAGATATTAAAAGCAGAATTTAAGGCAGATATTAAAAGATTTTTGTAGAATCTTATGATTTTTATATAGTCGTGTACTAAGTATAACAAGAGTAACACAAGAATTGTGCTATATTCTGCGTTGAATTAGAATTCTTAAATAAACTTATAATATGTTCAGAAGAAATTTGATTTCTCCCTACACGCAGTTTGAATTTATTGAAATGTATTAATGCACGGAATAAAACAAATAATTGAACAATCTATTTGAGTTAATAGATTTCTTGATATGTATTAATATTCAGAATTGCATTATCATAAATGATGAACTTGATAAACATTTTTCATGATTACGTTAAGAAAGAAAAAAGATTAAAACTTAATAAATAATTGAATAATTTCATGTATGCCAAGTCATGAATAGAAACTATTTCAGATATGCAAATTAGACATCACCTACAAAAATATTTAGCAGCTGAGAACTTCTTTTCTAGAAACAAACATAGGCGCAGGCATGGCTATGTGATAAGAAGCTTGCTTCCCAACCACACTGTTCCAGGTTCAGTCTCACTGCGTGGCATTTTCGGCAACTGACCTGCAGTATAGCCTCGAGCCGACCAAAGACTTGTGAATAAATTTGGTAAAAGGAAACTGAAAGACGCCCGTCGTATATATAAATATGTGTGTGTGTGTCTATGTCTATGTGTGTGTGTGTGTCTGTATTTATGTGTGTGCATCTTTGTTTCTGTGTTTGTCAACCCACCATCGCTTGATTACTGAGGTTTGTGTATTTATGTCCGTGTAACCTAGCAGTTCAGAGACGAGGGCCGATGGAATAAGTACTAGGCTTGAGAAATAAGTCGTGGGGTCGATTTGTCCGATTAAAATCTTTCAAAGCGGTGCCCTAGAATGGTCGCAAGTAAAACAATAAATTACTGAAACAAGTAAGACAATAAAAGAATATCTTCACCCACAGAATCACAGATTTCTGCTTGAATTTGAAAATGTTCCCTGATTTGTACACCAATGTCTTCATAGGGATCACAGAGGTGACGAAAATGAATAACATGAGAAGGTGGGCGAAAATAGGGCTAGAAGTTTAAAGCCAAATTGTCCTGAACAGGGGTGTGTTCTGTGGAAGCACACAGACAAATGGGTATGAAGCTTAGTAAGTACTACACGTGTGTCGACAAAAAAACTTTTGATAGTCATTTGCTCTGAAGAAACAATGAGAATATCAGATGTGCAGAAGAGACGAAGAAACCATAGAATTGCTCATATGACCGCAAAAATAAAGCAAATATCAAAAGATCTCGACGGTACAGTTAAACTATTTGTATCAAAATTCTCGTTGGCTACTCCATAAATATGTCGGCAGGAAAACAAATCACGTCCGTAATATTCATTGTAATATCTAGTTTTTCAATGTTAACAGAAACTTTGAAAATGATCCCCAAAATTTGCGTTTCATGAGTGTCAAATTTTGCTGCCTATGATTTTTGATTTTGATTTTTCCAGTTTCAGCTAATGAGCTGTGGCCATGCTGGGGCACCGCCATTTAAAAATTATACTGCGCTGCCGTGACCAGGATTATATGCATTATTGTCGACGTTATTTTTATTCCTGCTTTTATTGGATTGGCAACACTGTAAAAAATATTCATACCGGCGAAACTAATTATTTGCACGTTGAGAATTTATTATTTCTTCCTTCATATTATGTTGGTTATATAGTTTCTTTAAACTTTATAGAATTCACTGAATTTTGAGATATTATAATCATGCATAGTTAGGAGATAATACATATCTGAAATTTTAAAAAAATCCTTACGTTCTTTCACATAAGTATTGAAAATACGCAACGTTTGCCAATAAATAATAAGAAAATTCTATTCCAAGCAGTTGGTTTTCGTTATATCTTGGAAACTATTACTCTCGTAAATTGCCTCTTCAGACATCCATCTAAAATTTTGGTTTAATTTTCTATAATGTTATAAAATATTTTCCGTGTTGGTGGGTATACCTTATCCATATCATTGCAGGTGATATACATCATTTTCTTGACACATTTTTACACTCTGTGTTTTGTAGCGTGTAAATTAAAAATTGCATTTGGTGGATGAAATTTTTGTGCATACAATTTCAGAGCTGGTAGATATAGTTCTTACCATCAGAATGGAAATGCTATATAGTACATAGGCGCAGGAGTGGCTGTGTGGTAAGTATACGCGCAGGAGTGGTTGGGTGGTAATTAACTTGCTTACCAACCACATGGTTCCCGGTTCAGTCCCACTGCGTGGCACCTTGGACAAGTGTCTTCTACTATAGCCTCGGGCCGACCAAAGCTTTGTGAGTGGATTCGAGGGATTTGGTTAGTCCCAAACACAAAGAAGCCCGTTGTATATACACATGTATATATTTGTGTGTATACGATGGTGGTGTGTTTATGTCCCTGTGACTTAGAGGTTCGGCAAACGAAGCCGAAATAATAAGTACTAGGCCTACAAAGAATAAGTCCTGGCGTCGGTTTCTTCGACTAATACTATTTTAGGATTTGCTCTAGCATGGCGACAGTCAAATGATTGAAGCAAGTAAAATAATAAAAGTACTACCAGCCGCATGGCTCTGGATTCAGTCCCACTGCGTGGAACGTTAGCAAGAGTCTTCTACTATAGCCTCGGACTGCCCAAAGCATTGTGAATTGGATTGGTAGACGTAAACTGAAAGTAGCCTGTCGTATATATATATATATATATATATATATATAATATATATATATATATATATATATATATATATACATATATATGTGTGTGTGTGTGTTTGTGTGTGTGTGTGTGTGAGTGTGTGTCTGTGTGTGTGTCTCTGTGTTTGTGTCTCTGTGTCTGTGTGTGTCTGTATGTGTGTTTCTGTTATAGGTTGTAATGCACGCATAGTTTAATGCTCGTGTAACAACCTATTGCTTCTTTATACATACAATCTCCATACATACATCGTTAGATGTGTATGACCGTCGCTGACCAGTATCTCAGAAAAGGTCTCAGGAATGTCCGTGAAAATTTTAAAGCAGTTGCGGTTTGCACAACACCACAATGACTCATTAATTGAGATAAAAAAAGCAAAGAGCGAGATATTTGATTGAGTATAGCAACGTGTGTCAAATACGAGTTAGCTTTTCCTTAGATGGATGCCTTGACAAAACCAGAGGTCCTTAATTCTCAGTTAGCTTACGGGAACCCTCGGACGCTATCCCTCCATCGATACACAGTGAACTCTTGAACACCATCCATCGATAAACACGCACATACATACACATACACAGGCGGCGAGCTGGCAGAAACGTTAGCACGCCGGGCGAAATTCGTAGCAGTATTTCGTCTGTCGTTACGTTCCGAGTTCAAATTCCGCCTAGGTCGACTTCGCCTTTCATCCTTTTGGGGTCGATAAATTAAGTACCAGTTACGCACTGGGGTCGATGTAATCTACTTAATCCCTTTGTCTGTCCTTGTTTTTCCCCTCTGTGTTTAGCCCCTTGTAGGTAGTAAAGAAATATATGTGTATATGACTGCACGTGCATGTCTGTGTGTGCGTTTGTATTGGGAGCATAAAGTAATAAATGAATGTGAGAGCAATATATCATGTTGTCACTGGTATATAGTCACATCTGTTTTATTTATAAAACCTTTTATAAACACAGTAATTGTAAACTTTTGAACATGTTACTGTATGTTACGCTTTGAGGTAATTTTTTCCACTATACTTTAGTTTCAGAAAATACGTCCTAAACAGAATATTGCGTTTCGTCAGAGAACTTAAAAGAGAGTATGTTATATACTATACTATGTTCTGGATAAATATTTCCTTCGAAACTCATACATTGCTTACTCAGCTACTGAAGCATTGCATAAGATAATAAAGGATAACTACAGCGTTTTGCTACTAAGTCTGTATTGCAAATAGCATCCTATAAATTTACAAATCAGTCTTGTAGCCATTAGATTATTCAATATTTCCCCTAACTGTTAATGCAGAAATATAAGGAGGAAAACTTTTTCCAAACATGGCATTGATATGTTGTTCAATAAATATTTCGCTTCTACGTTTGTTTTCAAAGATGAATAGCGGAACATGTTTTGGGAATTTTCCAGCATATGTGAGATATTTAGTTTTTATTTTATTGCTTCTTTACTCTAAATACCGTAGTGAGCTGTATATAATAACAAAATACCAGGATTAAATCTACAACCATTTATAATGAAACCTAGGTGTTTCCTTTCTGTGTTTCCCATGAGACTGACTTTGTGCTAAATTATTTTTATTTATTTCGTACGACAGATGAATATGACATGCAATAAGAGATTGTTGCTTACCACGACACGATAGTTTTATTTTATGATGGAGAATAATATAATATAAGTCATATTTGGCAGTTTTAGTTCTATAATAATGCTACAATTTAATATCACTCCTGTTATTTGGAAATCTGTTTTGAAGCATTTGAGAAATTGCCAATTTTTGTTCGTAATACTTCGTGAGATTCCACAGGGAAAACATGTCCATGTATCTTAATTTTTTTCCTGCAACGCTTTACATATAATAAGTAAAATAAAATATGCTCGTATCAAGTGAAGCAGAATATATTCATATTTGTGGCAGCAATACATTCATATTAATAGATTGTGAAAAAAACGTATTTTGTAAAGATTGGATTTTTTGTCATAAAAATAAGGTACCGAAAGTTCTGAAATTATGTATATAAAAACATGTTATGTAAGTATGTATGCAAGTATACATTGACATACACACATAAATACACAGACGCACACGCAGACGCACACGCAGTCGCACACACACACTTATATCCTGTGTGTATGGGCGCCAGAGCGTAAAATAATGTATATAGATATATATCTATATATATGTATATGTATATATATTTATACATACATATATATACACGGCGTGTATTTAAATGTGAGTCATGGTGTAAAAAGTTGTATATATTCATTGTTACACATGTTTATGCGGATATATAAAACATATATGTGTACATATGTCTATTTATGCATACACACACATGTATATACATGAACATTTATAAACATAAATATATGTAAATATAGGTACGTATATATATATTTATGCATATATATATATATATGTATATATCTATCTATCTATATATATATATATAGACACACATATATACACATCTACACACATGTATATACATATATGTACGTATTTTTACATATTCATATATATATATTCAGTGAGTATGTAGCATAAGATGCACTCCCGTGTAATATATAAGGTAGTTCATGTATGGCATACTTATAAGTAATGTATGTAATTTGTTTAAATATACTCAAGCTGATTATCCTTAAATATAATCCAGTAACATCGTTGAAACAAATATACCTATTTTGTTTAATCTCCAGGTACCATACCTTTCTTTATAGCACTCAGGCTTCTGGACGTTTCCGCTGGATTTATTTTCTCGTCGGTTCTATTGAGAGTCATTGGGTTTATATTTCACATATATATCTAATTCTCTCTGCCTGTGTATGTATATATAAGGCGGCGAGCTGGCAGAAACGTTAGCACGCTGTCCGAAATGCGTAGCTGTATTTCGTCTGCCGTTACGTTCTGAGTTCAAATTCCGCCGAGGTCGACTTTGCCTTTCATCCTTTCGGGGTCGATAAATTAAGTACCAGTTACGCACTGGGGTCGACGTAATCCGTTTGTCTGTGCTTGTTTGTCCCCTCTGTGTTTAGCCACTTGTGGGTAGTAAAGAAATATATACATATATATATATGGGCGTAGGTGTGACTTCGTGGTACGACGTTTGTTTCCCAGCCACCTGGTTCTGGGCTCTCTTTCACTGAGATTTACCTTGGGCAGGTATACCTCTGTCCAAAGCTTTGTTTGTGTAGTTGCCAGACGGCACAGAATGGAATATGCAATATATGTCTTTAGCGATTTCCAATAACCCAGAGTTTCAGAAGAAGGACACCAATAAGGGTGAGAGGTGAAAAGGAGGAAGTACTGCGGTCTAGATCATGTACAGGCCAAAACAAATTCAATATATCTATATTTTATTGCTGCTGCTGAGATCCCCTTCCGTCATGACAGACCGTGGGATTGCACCGACGAAGTTACCCTCCCAGGCACAAGTCTGGGCAAAGTTGCTAATGGATGACCAGCAGTCGTCCGTGCATACCGATCTCCCCTCTCCACGCCACCAGTATTATCCAAGGGAAAGGCAAAGGGGACGATACAGCCTGGCACCTGTGACGTCGCAACTTATTTCTACAGCTGAGTGAACTGTAGCAACGTGAAATAAAGTGTTTTGCTCAAGAAGAGAACACGCAGCCCGGTCCGGGATTCGAACTCAGAACATCACGATCGTAAGCCCGTCGCTCTAACCACTAACCCATGCGCCTTCACAATATTTTATATTGCATGATATTCGATAAATCTGTATATGTCATATGATATTCATATTCATGCTAATGATTACTCCGAGTTTATTTCTGAATTTTGTTTATTGAAGGTCTTAAATGTGTTTGAGATCATGTTGGACAAAAGTATTACTAATAACGCCTACTGATGCGGAAACCCGTATGCACTATTGCACTCTAAGACCGGTTCTACGTCCTGAACTGAACGGTTCTGTTCTTTTATAGAATATCAAATTTGGAGAATATATTTCAACTGCGAGATTATCACCGTTTCATACGAAGCTGCAGCATTGTCATTTGAAAATTTATGGGACATTCTCCTATCTTAAATATTTATATTGTATGTTATTTAATATAATTGTATATTAGACAGAAACACACACAAACACACACACGCATTCACACTAAATACAGACATATATTTACAGGTGTGTGCATATATAAATATATGTGGGTGTGTGTATACAAAATAGTTCCATTAAATGCGAACACACACGAACATACATGTAGGCATGTGCATTCCTATGGATCAGTATGTGTGACTGTTCCCGATTCTGTTTACAAATCCATAACAATATATTGCTGTTTAAATCGTGGCATTGTTGATGTGGAAAATGCATATTCCAAGGTGAAAAAAAAATCACGTCACATTCATTCAAAAACTGTAGAGCATATTATGGTTGTTGTTGTTGTTGTTGTTGATATCATTATGTTTATTATTATTATTATTATTATTATTATTATTATTATTATTATTATTATTATTATAATTATTATTATTATTATTATTATTATTATTATTGTTACTATTATCTTCATCATTATTAAATTTATTTATATTTTTGTTATTGCAATTATTAATTTCACAATGTTGATGACAATGATAATAATAATAATAATAATAATAATAATAATATAATAATAATAATAATAATAATGATAATAATAATAATGATAATAATAATAATAATAACGATAGAAATATAATGATAATAATAAGAACATCAGCATAAAATAACAATTATAAAGAAGTAACTATAATACCAATAAAAAGTAACAATAATGAAACAGACAATAGGATGAAAGCAATACAGGTTATATTATTACGCTAATGGATGATGCGCTTAAAATAGCATTAAATTCTTGGCAGTAATTGATCTTGTTTAAGGGTAACACAAAAGGAATATTTTCAATACCTGAGCAACGATGAAAAACAGGTTAACGTATATAGTATTTGATGAACGAGAATAAATATCGACGGCATATGAAGGTTGAATACTTAAAAAGAATAATCATTACGTTATTCACTCACGAACACGCACACAAAGCGGTCTGATATAAACACATACAGAAACACACACATATTTATGCATGTATGGATGAATGTACAAATACACACATTTGCATGTGTGTACGTATGTATTTATTGCATAAGTATACATATATATATACATCCATATAAATATGACAATATATATGTATATATATATATATATATAAATGCATTCATACATACATGCATGCATACATTTATACACATATATGATGCACAGGCAACGTTTATTTCCAACCATGTGGCAGAAAAGCTTGCATACGTAAAGAATATATATATATACAAAATATAAATTTAATTAACTAAGCATTTTATATAATGGAAAAAAATTATACGATAAAAAGTAGTGAAATGGATCACATAGGAAAAAATATTAATGGATAACGGGACGTAATATTTAAAGGGAAAACAAACATTTGAAATTGTAAAATTTAAAGCTTGGAAGTAAAAAATAATATTAATATATAAATTTTCATATTTTCGCAATTCGACGATCAACGAAGCCAATGATGTGGTGATGCTGTGTATCATTATAGGTTAAAAACCAGCATGTTATTATTATTATTATTATTATTATTATTTTTATTATTATTATTATCATTATTATTTTTATTAATATTATTATTATTATTATTATTATTATATTATTATTATTATTATTATTATTATTATTATTATTATTATTATTATTACTATTATTATTATTTATTATTATTATTATTTTTATCATTATTATTATTATTATTAGTGGTGTTAAATATTAACTTTTTAATAATAATGATAATGATAATAATAATAATGATAATAATAACAACAACAATAACAACAACAATAATAATAATGATGATGATGGTGATGATAATCTCAAGAGCATAACAATGAATATTTCGTTTTAAGGTTCTGAGGCTACAACTACTCCTAAATACACGTCTGTTATAAATCTAACACATTTGAACAGAACATTCGAGAAAGAACCTAAAATTTAATAAAAATATTACTTATGATATTAATATCAATAATACTGAAGCAGTAATGACAACAACTATAATAAAAAAAAAAACAATAGTAATAACAATGAAGATAGCGATGATAATGAGATTATGGTGATGATGATTATGATGAGGATGATCGTCTTCGTGGCCACGACTACTGCAAATGAGGAAGATGCTGCTGCTGAAATTAACCATTTATTTCCTACTTTGGCACTAGACAAGCAATTTTGTTCGAAGTGGCCGTCTATTAGATGGCTACCCGTTCTTACCCGGTACGCATTTTATCCACCTGAAGGAGATTAAAGGGAAAGTCCTCCCCGGCATTATTTCAAGTTTGAACGTAAAATGCCGGAAGAAAAATTGCTAACGAAATTATCCGACGGCCTAACGCATCCAGCGTCTCCCTAATATAATAGATGATGACGACGAAGATGACGATGTGGCTTCCGCTGATGATGGTAATGACGATTTCGTTTTAGTTAATCGCTGACTCGTCAGTTGGACACGAAGACTTGACTGGTAAACTATGAATTTTGCGATGTCCTTACAATACATGCCTCCAAAATAATAGTAATAATAATGATAATAATAATAATAATATAATAATAATAACCACAACAACAAAAAAAATAATAATGATGATAATAATAATATTAATAATAATAATAATAATAATAATAATAATAATAATAATAATAATAATAATAATAATAATAATAATGGGGGAGCATCATAGCCATGTGTTGAGAGGGATTCTTTGGGTTTTGAATAATTCACATCTGGAAACATGGGTGTTTCGTTCAACATCCTTAAACAACCCTTTTTCAGGTACCTGTTGAGCAGGATGGGTTACTCGACCAGAAGAAAATTCTAACTCGGCCTCACCAGAAAGATCATGTGCTGTTTATCACAATGTCACGCATATATGGTTGTGATGCATGTGCCTAGTGTACCCTTATCAGACGGGTAGTCATGATGGGTATACTGGGCTTCGTATATTTGACCCCAGTGTCACTTTGGTGGCATGCACTGCTCTCTCACTCAATAATAATAATAATAATAATAATAATAATAATAATAATAATAATAATTAATAATAATAATAATAATAATAATAATAATAATAATAATAAGAATAATAATAATAATAATAATAATAATTAATAATAATAATAATAATAATAATAATAATAATAATAATAATAAGAAGAAGAAGAAAAGAAGAAGAAGAAGAAGGAGAAGAAGAAGGAGGAGGAGGAGGAGAAGAAGTAGAAGAAAAATAATAAGAAGAAGGAGAAGAAAAATAATAAGAAGAAGGAGAAGAAAAATAAGAAGAAGAAGGAGAAGAAAAATAAGAAGAAAAAGAAGAAGGAGGAGGAGGAGAAGAAGGAGGACAAGGGGGAGGAGAAGAAAAAGAGGAAGAAGGAGAAGGAGAAGAAGAAGAAGAAGAAGAAGAAGAAGAAGGAGAATGTGTCATAAAAACTTTGAGACAAATACATGAGAAAAACACCTGGACCTGCATGCACACATACATTACAGAATATAAAACTAGCGGGGACCGCACACATCCTACGTAAAACATTTTCAATGCATTGATAATTAGAGCACCACAAAATACCACAGCATACAGATATAAATCTACATACATACATACATAGCCGCAAGTGTGGGTATATGGTTTCAGTCCCACTAGGTGGCACCTTGCGCAAGTGTCCATTACTATAGCCTCAATTTCCATATAGTATATCGTCTTTAAATCAAAAAATAGGTTACTGATTGCACAGACATAGGACTATTCATAAAAGCAATATTAACAAACTGATGAACAATATTATCGAGCGGACAAACCTTGTAGTGCGAAATCCTGAGCTGTGATCATATTCTTTGACTTGTTTTAGTCAGTTGACTACGGCCATGCTGGAGCACTGCCTTTATTCGAAAACATCGAACCCAGGCCTTATTGTTCGTACGCTGGTAGGGGAGAAACACAGACACACATTCACACACCCAAATATATACATACACACAGGCATACACGCACATATATATATATATATATATATAGCACGGATTTCAGTTTCCATCTAACAATTCCACTCACAAGGCTTTGGTCAAACCGATGCTAGAGTAGAAGACGCTGGCCCAAGGTGCCTCGCAATGAGACCGTGCTTGAGAAGCAAGTTTCTTACCATAGCGCCCCTTCTGCGGATTCATTTTCATACAGGTGACTTACATTCCTCAGGCAACTAGCATAACTGAAATTCGGTCATCCATGTCAGAGATGACGGTATGCTTTCGATATCAGAAAGTGTATGCAAAAGTGAGTGCCTTGCTGGTTTACAACTGATTTGACGGAAAGAGCTGACGAAAGTTGTTGTTATCTAGAGGGTGCAAACTGATTCTAATAAATTCAATCCGTTTTGATTTTGCGGAAGGTGATCATAAGATGATCAGAGAAAGTTGGAAATGATATTCTAAAGTTCAATTGAAAAAATCGATTAAGACCTTAAAACCATACACAAACAAAATAAAAATCCGTAAGAATCTTGCAACAGCAAATTTTATGCAATTGTCAGCTAACAAGTCAAATGGAAATAAGGTTGATCAAAAGGACCCGATTCAGACTACCTTCCTGATTTGGCGCACTCTCCATTTCACATGTTCACACAAATTAATAACAATCAGCGGGAGCAAAGATTTGTTCAACCAAAAAATAGGAAAGTCAATATGTTAAATAGTGCATAAGTGAAATCTGTCATGGTCTGTCGCAGGGTTCGGTTGAACAATAGTCAAATGAAAATAATCGCATGGAAACAACGCTTAAGATAACATGCCTGTGGAGGGAAAAAGGCCTTAAAGATTAGGCTACCTATATCAGCTAACGAGAGTTATGCCTACATTGCATGACTGTCATCACACGATACACACACACATACATATATAGATAGAGAGTTACATAGATTGATATATATATATATATATATATACATGGAGGCGCAATGGCCAAGTGGTTAGGGCAGCGGACTCGCGGTGATATAAGGCGGCGAGCTGGCAGAAACGTTAGCACGCCGGGTGAAATGCTTAGCGGTGTTTCGTCTGCGTTACGTTGTGAGTTCAAATTCCGCCGAGGTCGACTTTGCCTTTCATCTTTTCGGGGTCGATAAAATAAGTACCAGTTACGCACTGGTAAATGTAATCGACTTAATACCTATGTTTGTCCTTATTTTTCCCCTCTGTGTTTAGCCCCTTGTGGGTAATAAAGAAACAGGTGATAGGATCGTGGTTTCGATACCCAGACCGGGTGTTGTGAGTGTTTATTGAGCGAAAACACCTAAAAGCTACACGAAGCTCTAGCAGGGGGTGGTGGCGATCCCTGCTGTACTCTTTCACCACTCTTTCTCCCACTCTTTCTTCTGTTGGCCTGCTCGTTTAGCCAGCGGGGTGGCGTCATTCAAAGGCTAAAACAATGCGAACGCATTGTGACCAGCGATGTGTAACAACATCTGATGGTATGGTCGGTCACGTGATCACGTGACGTATATATAAATATATATATATATATATATATATATATATATATATATATATATACATACATATATATATATATATATACAAACACATATGCATATACATACATATATATATATACACGGTGCGTCATGTATTTGCGGACATACATTTATTTGCGTCATTGCTCCATTTTTTGAAAATTTTGTAGAATCTTTGTTTCAGAAAATGATAATGGTAGACCTTCATCTTACGCAAGAAATGAAGAAGAATGCTGTTATTGTGGCTATAAAGCTTGAGTATTGCGATATAGAAATATCTCGATTTTTAAATGTTGCCAGGTATTTCGTCTCCAAAGTTTGTAAGGAGTTAGAGACTGAAGATGGTAACGTATCACCAGTATCAAAGCATAAAAAGCATTCCAAACGCTCTGAAACCATCAGAACAGTTGAACTAATCAAATAAGTTCAACAGATCATTGATTACAATCCTAGAAAATCCATGAGGTCAATTGCATGTGTCAGAAGGAAGAGTCAGAAATGTTGTACACGAAGACATCAGATATATGTCTTATATGATAAGGAAAATGTCAATATGTCAGAAAAAGCTAAAGAAAATTACAACATAAAATCTAAAAGGATCTTAAACAAACTGAAAAATCCAGCAGAAGGAGATTTGATTTCGATTTTCTCAAACAAGAGAAACTTCGACGAAGATCAAAAAGTAAAAATAAGAAATAACAGATGGTTATGTGCAGAACCTTCTATAGTTCCAAGTGTTCTGCATAGGAAATTTCTGCAACTGTCATTGTTTTAAAGCTTGTGAGCAATGAAGGACATGTGATGCATCCTTACTTCTTTGCACAAGTTCTTAGAGTTAACTCTGTCGCCCACACCGAAGTCCTGGAAACAATTATGAAACCCTGGATAGTCAGTGTATGCAAAGGAAGGCCAAATGTCTCAGTAAAACTTTACTATCAAAGATGTCTCTTGTAACACAGGAATCGATGACTGAAAATTTTCACAATCACATAATCTCTAACATTTAGCCTCCTAATTGCCCCGATCTTAATCCATTGGACTATTACATGTGTACCGTTGTTCAGAGAGAGGGCAATGAACACGCCCATAACACCAAAGATTTTTTGAAAGCGTAATGTCCAAAATGAGCCAGGACTACTTAATTCGAAGATGATTTGGAACACATACAGAAGCAGTTATTGAAGCTGATGGTGGCTTAATCGAATAATATTATAGCAAAGGTCTATTTTTATCCTCATAGCATTTTTTGCTAAAGATATCTATTATTACATATATATTTATTTTATAAATATATATCTCTCGTCAAATTTTTTACGCGCCGTGTATATATATATATATATATATATATATATATATTATATATATATATATATATAATATATATATATGCAAGTATCTCTCTCTCTCTCTCTCTATATATATATATATATATATACATAAATGCATACATATATATATATGTGTGTGTGTGTGTGTGTGTGTGAATTGATATATATATATATGCATGTATATACAAATGCACATGTATATATACATACACACACACACATATATATATGTGAATATATTTATAGAGATATATGCACATATATGTGTGTGTGTATTGACATGTTTGTACGTCTGTATATATATATATATATATTATATATATATATATATATATATCAATATCAATATATATATATGTATATATATATATATATATATTATATATAAATATATGTATATGTAACATATACATTGATGCACAAACATAGTTACATATATATATGTGTGAGTGTGCATGCGTAGTCATGTATAAATATATAGTTGTGTGTTTGTGTGTGCTTTGCTATATGTGTGGAAGCAATATTGACTTTACTTTAGAGACTGCCGAACAGAAGCCTTTGATATGTTTGCTGACACATTTTGCACAAAGAGATAGATTCAGTGCAAATCAATTTTTATAGAAAGCCTAGAATCTGTACTGATTTCAGGGATTAATCACTTGATCGACTACACGAATGAGAGAATCATTATGGGATGACTGCTTCTAAATCTGAAAACCTCAATTTTATTTGCATTGAAGCTCTTTCATTTTCAGTAACGATCGTCATCATATTTTATTCATATTCCACTTGGATTTAGCGCTTCTGTAGTATTATTGATTTCACTATTAATAATACTAATACTATTAAAAAAAGTATCGTAATTATTTATAATCTTATTGCTATGAGTATTTTAGAAATGAGAATAATGAAATTAAAATTAGCAGTGATGATGAAATTCGTACAATCGTCATCATTATCACTATAATGAAAAACAACTATTTCGATTAATATAATCTATTTGTAGATTGTTATCACCATATCTGTGTTTGATCGCTTGTATACTGCAACGACTCCTATCGGTTTATCTTGCCTCGTATATTTTCTGTATATGGAGCCAGAAAATTCTTCATTACATGTTTGTGTGGATTAAGGAAATCATCTTGTTTTGTCTTTTATTATAGTGTATCAACTCAAACATATACGTAGTTACTCATATACACACACATCTATTCTCTCTTAGGAAACAAACTGTAGTAGCTCGCTCACACCTACGTAAATATACGCATACACACTCAAGAGCATGCATGTAAGTGCATATATAAATAAATACGTTTTACTTAAATATATGTATATATGATTGTGTGTGTGTGTATGTATATGCGTATATAACGTATGCGTTTGTATGCATTTATATATATATATGAGACATAATGTATGTATATGTATATTGTTTATTCCTTCTCGAGCCACGCCTGGCTCATAAAGGCTGGTTCCTGGTGTCATTGACGTATAGGTTCTCCACATGGAGAGGACGCCAGCACGTTGCAGGTGAGCTGCAAGAGGGGAAAGAGTGAGAGAAAGTTGTGGCGAAAGAGTCAGCAGCAGTTCGCCATTACCTTCTGCTAGAGCCGCGTGAAGCTTATGTGTTTCGCTCTTAAACACACGCATCGCCCCGTCTGAGATTCGAACCCGCGATCCCTCGACCGCTAGTCCGCTGCTCTAAGCACTACGCCATGTGCCTCCACATTCATACATATATATATATATATATATATATATGTGTGTGTGTGTGTGTGTGTGTGTGTGTGTGTGTTTGTTTGTATTTATGTACTTATGCATGTGTGCTTATGGATGGATAAGTTTATTAAGTTTCATATCTGACATGAACAAGTACAAATTTATAACATCGTATTTATGTCTTGTTAGCTGGATCAGTCCTGAATAGTGTGACCTAGGTACTATAGACGAGAAACCATTGATACATCCTGACATAACCTTCAACGTAGCATGACGCTTAGAAAAATTAGAACCGTTTAAAAATATACGCCAATAACAACGCATAGCTCATCTTATACGTCTTTGTTACATATATACTCTCTTGCTCTCGTCCACTTTCTTTCCCAACCACACAGAAAGGAAGATACATATCCACAGAGATGTTCCAAACGGAATAGTCTGTAATGGTGAGTTATTTTTTAATTGTAGCTTTAGGGCAAAATTATTTACGGAATTTCTGTCGTTTCATCTCACAAATTCACGAAAATGAAAGAAAGCAGGAGAAAATCTAAATTGGTGTAAATTCAGAGTTACAGTGAAAAACTTTTAGCTGTTAACGTAGAATAGTAAACACCAATATAAATATATAATATATACAGCGATACACACATTTATGTATATATGAATATATGGATACCTACACTCAGAGACACACACATATACACACCTATCTATAAGCATATACATTCCTATATATGCATGCATACAAACATATGTATATATACATAAACACACACACACACACATATATCTATATATATATGTGTGTGTGTGAGAATGTATGCATGTATGTATGTGTGTGTGTGTATAAATAACTATACATATAGATGTCTAAATTTTATGTCAATATTTTAATGATATAGTTTATGAGTGACTTTAGCTTGTACAAGTAGAAATCTTTATACAAATTAATTATAATAGGGCTAAAAAAAGATGTCTTTCTTCTCTGTATACCAGTTAAATCTTGAGGAATTGGCATTACGTATGAAGTTTTGAGACTTTCGAGACTGGTAAGCAAGTTACGTTTTAACCATATTTTTACATCTCTTTGGTTCAATTCTACAAAGAGAATTGTCCATTGGCTAGATCTTCTAGTGAGAAAATACTGAGCAACAAAAGGGCAACAAAAACGATTTATTTTCTGCTACCCAGAAAAAAATAGTGCTGTACTAAGCTAAATTGTGTACGCTGATTCCGAATCTACTGTAGCACGTCAGGATTTTCAGTTATGCTCTTAATTATATATTAATCTCTCTCTATATAAAGCAGAAGTTGTCTGTGTATGGCAGGTTTGGTAGCCTTCAACTAACACTATATCCTCCGAGTCCCTGCGAGGCAAGTTGACCAAAATTGAGAGTATGATAGAGAGTATGTTAACATCGGTCCATATTAACACCAAAAATTATTTACATCAAAAAGGTGCTTTTTTTCTATGAAAATCCCTATTTTGTAGGTATTTTGACTGCTGTGTCGCCATCTTTCGGTGTATTTTAACCAGAAAAATGTTCACTTAAAGAGAATAACATGCTACATAATGCGAAAGTTTTACTTTTCAAAAACTCCAATTCTAAAGAGTCGAAACAAACCCGAGCAACGCCGGGCGATACTACAAGTATTATATTAGAGTCAGGAATAGTTAAGTTCATAGTAAATAAATATTATAATAGTAGATTAATACTCTATATAGTAAATTTATGTTCAAGGCAAATAATATTATAATACAATGGTACATAATATATTGATGTTAAAGGAATACTCACTTTATTTTTGATATGCTCAGTTCAGAAAAGTTTGAGACACTTGCTCTTGTGCTTATGTGTGGCGCTGGTCTCCCGTTGTAGGAACAAGGAATAGTCATCCATCATGTGTGGATGGAATCGGCTTTGATACCTCGTTTCCGTCTCAGATATTTCCTAGTGGAACCTATCACCATGCTCATAAATAAGGTCACCAAAATCCGTTCGAAAAGATCGAAATGAGAATGCAAGAAGTGCATTTTAAGGGAATTCGGCATCCCATTATTTCGTACGCTGTTACCACCTTGTTTATTAAATCAGCATAGTTTTCAACTCTATAATTTCCAAAAAAGATCCGTACAATTACCACAAATGAATCCCATGCCGTCAGCTCAACTGGATTCAGTTTACCTCCGAATTTGCTATCCAATGAAAATGCCTTTCAGTTTTGCGTCACTTTTCTCAGGACTAAAATTTACTTTTGGATACTGGAATCCACAAACATCGTGTGTCATTGCTTTTACGAATTTTTTTTTGCTTGTCTACCAGTAGCATATGCAACACATTGTACCGACCAACTATGCATTCATCTCTTTTAGGCCAGTCTTTTACAGTGTAATGATTGCTGTCGTCAGGGCTGTTACAAACACACAAGAAGTACATATTTTTGGTATATTCCAACTGCAGTCCAATGAGGAGCGAATTACATTTAAATATTCTAATTATGAACTAAGTAATTACCTCCTTTCAGAATGAGTTCCATCGATTCATAAGTTTCTTCCCTACCGACAACGGGAATGGAAGATTTTTCATTACTATTCCATACCCACAGAAACGGAAGGTTATTCATTACCATTATGTGACAACACAGCTTTGAGGCTAACATTACTCAACTCCATAAACAATCTCCATTCGTTAGCCACATGCACGTGTCCTACTTTTTGCACGAGTGCATTAACGTCAGTACAGAAACAAGCATTATTTTCTTGCTTGAAAAAGACAGATACGACTTTGTGGTGGGAACGGAAAATGTATATTTTCGTACCTTGCTGTAGTAGATTCCGTTGTTGAACTTTGGACCCTCAAACTTCTGCCCTCTCCTTTGACAATGCTAGGTCTCTTACTAAATCGTTAACATCTTCTAGATGAAACTAACCTGGGTAATTTTTCTTAGAATCAACTACACACTCTTCGTTGATAGGAGAGTCAGAGGGTTCATCGTGCGACGTTTCAAGATTTTCAAGTGAAGCATCTGAGAGGGAAACTGGGACAGGATTCTCGAAGTCGTATGGGACTGATTTTAGAGCCGACTTACAATTCTCATACGCAATTTTTGCTTTGGTCTTCTTTGAGAAAACACAACTATTAATCATGCAAAAATAACAATTAGAGACATGACTGGCTGGCTCACGCCATAACATTAGTACAGCAAAATACATTCTCTTCCGTTTTACATTCAGCGACTGTGTAAGCTCTGAGTAGCAGACGGTGCAGCATATATGAGGTGTCCTCCTCTTGTCTTGATCTCCAACTTTACACCCGAAATAATATTTATAGTCAGTTTTTAATTTGCTGAGAATGTTCTTCTGCTGGTCACGCGGATCAAATTTTTCGCAGACATATCAAAAATTTGTCTGGATTATACACACTCATATTCATGATCTAATACAATAAAAACAGTTAAAACGTCGAGCGAGAGATGCACATACCACACGTGACGGCAGCGCAAGCAACACTGAGAGTTACCAAGAACAAACGGACGTATTTGGCATTGCACACAATGTGTCAGCGCCATCTATTGCTAAACTAAATAATGAACTTTCTCATCGATTGTTTTATTGCTGTTATTTCTTTAACTTTGAATTAAGACTGCTTTCATTTTAAAAATTTTTATCATACTGCCAATATCTAGCTTAAAATAGTGTTATAATACTTATAATACGGCCTATGTCTAGCCGAAACTATAGTTATAATCTTGCGCATGTGCATAACTCCAAATCTTAAGGTGCTGGTACAATTCTGAGAGTGGATTCGGAATCAGCATTCTCGATTTACTCTAAAACACATGCTTTTATCCCAGTAGCAAAAACTTATATATGTAATACTATTTACTGAACCTCAGCATTTTTATATGCTAGACCACTTGTGTTAAAATTGATGTTATCGAATTAATATCCAATTTTTCACCCTCATTTTATTTTTAGTTTTAAATTATATATATATATATATATATATTATATATATATATATATGTGTGTGTGTGTGTGGTGTGTGTGTGTGTGTTTGTGTGTGTGTGTGTGTGTGTGTGTGTGTGTGTTTTGTGTGTTTGTGCATCTGTGTTAGTCCCCCCAACATCGCTTGACAATCGATGCTGGTGTATTTACGTCCCCGTAACATAGCGGTTCGGCAAAAAAGACCGATAGAATAAGTACTAGGCTTACAAAGAATAAGTCCTGGGGTCGATTTGATCGACTAAATGCGATGCTCCAGCATGGCCGCTGTCAAATAACTGAGACAAGTAAAAGAGTAAAAGAATATAA
>NC_042998.1:13332582-13360082 GCF_006345805.1 Octopus sinensis
TTTTGTTATTGGTATTCAAATCGCAATTAGTTTTGCTTTATTCGCCATAATCCTGATAACTGATTCTGGTATGAGAAATAGTCGTCTCTGTTTAGACAAATATTAATCAAACTACTCGGACCCGTGAATATTTCACAGAATTAATGGTAAACCTATTGTGTTATTTATAAAAAGTTTATCCAATTATCTTGAAAGCTTAGCCTGTGTTGTGTCTATATGGAACAATAGTCTAATTGAGATGTGAAAGAAATTGGAATACGGTGATTACTTAATGCACTTTCTATATATATTTTATATACTTTATGCACAATTTCATAGACGTAATACACAGCATTCATAAAATAAATATTCACTCTTATTCTTCCCGTTTTCTCATAAACAAAAACTAAAATTATCCCGTACATATGATACATCCTTTATTTAAATCACATATATCTGCCACCTAAATAGCGTGAATATTTCGCGGAATTTAACACCTGCGCATGCGTTAAATGATAAGTCATATAATAAATAAACTTTTCACTATCTAATCATCACCACCACAAACTTTACCACATATACCACCACCACCACCACCAACACCT
The DNA here is from genome assembly GCF_006345805.1 of Octopus sinensis. NCBI lineage: Eukaryota > Metazoa > Mollusca > Cephalopoda > Octopoda > Octopodidae > Octopus > Octopus sinensis. Next base: position 13,333,167 of record NC_042998.1, read on the forward strand.
CTCTCGCTGCTCTCTCCCTCTCTCTCCCCTCTTTTTCAGCGTTCCATTTACCTCACCATCAGAACATTACCCCTTTGAAGTACGGCCGTACTTAGTGATGTAAATATAATGTACTCCACTTTTAAAAGAAAAATGCATTTGATAGTTGAATCGCCGAGTTCCTGTACATAAGAAACATTGGGAACGGACAAATCAGAGGTCTTTCTTCATTGAACTGCACGATCTGTTTCTCTTACGAAGAAGCGTCAAGCAAAAGAAGCAATTTTTTCCCTCAGTAACTACAAAAATATCATAGTTTATATGCAAATAGCTTTCGTAAAATTTTATTCACATTAATAGTGTTCTAACAATATCAAAATCGTAATTTTCTAACAATATTAAACACATTATTTTCTAACAATATTACAACCTAGTATCTCAAAGAGCTTCAAATTTTAATGAAGTAGAAACCACAGACTTTAGAAGATATATCACCAACAAATTACATTCTATGAATCATCCGCTTTAGAAGTTCTAAAGATACAATGTTTTTTTTATGGTGATTGACAAATATTGTCTAACAATAAACATGATAAATACATCTTCCATCCGGTGTAGGGGGAATGACTAATGTGTTTAAAATGATGTGGCTACATAAAAAATGCTTCTATCATTGCATATGGTGGGACGATTGTCAAACAGAGTTTGCTTCTCGAAGACTTTTGAATATAATAATATCGATATTAGTCGATATGATGTACAACTATGCATTAGTATTTAGCCGTCTAATCTTAGCGTGCTGCTTTTAACCTTCAGAACACAATTTACGGATAATTACATCAATAAAATAACTAGCCAATTAGATTTTCATTTCGCTTCTATTATTTACTTTTGCTGTTATTTTACATTCTTCTCGTTCGATTTTCAAAAATTTTTGCTGTTTGTATTCTTCTACATTTTTCTCATTTCTTTCCTAATCATCTTAATCAACTTCTTCTTAACCGTTTATCAAAGATATTTCACACTGAATATTCACATGAAATTCTCTGATTTTATTGATTAAAAACATAACTTCGTTTTCCATGCGTAACTACGCATGTTTACTGCTGAAGATATTTATTCAAGTAGTTAGGAGGGAGCGTTTCCAAGAAATGTGCTGAAATAGCTTATTGCTTTTCTATTGACACATCACAAAAGCATAGAACCATTATTTTCTTTCTGTTAGTAATTGAATTATTGTTAAAATTTCCGTAAAACTAATAGTTGCAACTGCTGATTCCAGAGCAACTATTGCTGCAATTCGGTTTATTCAAGATCTTGAAGTCTGAACCAAATGAATTCTTGTTGACGTGGCACTATGATTGTATGATATTTCAACCTTCGCCATTTCTAAAATGTTACTGAAAGCCTAGGAATTACAATCTATGGAATTATCTGGGAAGGTTTGAAACGTTTCTGAGCATGTGTGTTTTTGAAGTATATGTATGTGTGAGTTTCTGTGTTTGTTGATAGTTTCAGTGAATTTTTTCAGCTGTTTTTGCAACAGTAAAAAAAGCATTAATAATATCTAGCTTGTTTTCATGTATTTTTTTAAAAACATTTATCATTTGTTATAAATATAGTTCATATCCGTTTAATTTCGGTAGAAATTATACCTATCAGATGTAGATCCATCAGAATTTTCCCAGTTATTTTAGTGTCGGTAGCGAGTAAATTACTAATAATATTATCCAGTGGTTGTCTAGTTTGGTTCCTCTGTAGTACACTTTATTTTAGTAAGGATTTCTCATTTTATTTATAGATATATAATTTTTACACACATAGTTTTGGTGAGAAATATTTTACAAGTTTTTTCATTGTCTTCCGGAGGTTTGTATCATCTCTTGAACATTTGTAGAAAGGAACGATGTATCTGTCATTTCCCCATATTTCTAGGTGCTTGCTCAGCGGAATCTTACGTAATTTTTTTGTGTTATGTATCATCTGAGGATTCTTAGATGTTGGAAAAGGTAATCGTTGGCTTCGGAAAAATAATTGGGGCAGGTTATGCAGTATATTTGATTCTGTGTTTTGCAATCCATATTTGCATTTATACGGAAAGAGAATCTACTTTTAAATTTTATAGGGAAAGCAGTGTCCAGATATTGAGTTGTTAACACTACATATTCCACATCTATTTTCTCAACACTCCTACAAGAATTATGAACTATCGTTAGGCAACAAATATAATTTATCATAATTTATGTAAATATAACTTACTTTGCAGCGCATTCACCTGTGTATCTTATGATGTATTCTTCAGTCAGGTTCAGCTGACAAAAAGGCCAATCTACAAAAACCTATACTCTTGCTCAGCTTATTCCATTCTGTTCAAGCAGAGCAAGTACAGAGACGAAGACGGAAAGTGATCCTATAGAAGTCACAGATGTGTGTCGAAAAATTCCCGGGCAATGGACATGAGTTAGAGTAAAAGCAGTAAACATTGGACGGTTTAAGTTGCTTTGCTGGTATTTTTCCACCAAATAATTGAACTACCTAGAAGGTTTATGAGTAACACGGCAATCTATGTACGATTAGCCTAGAAATGGAAAATGAAATTGAAGGCTGGTTAATGTGGAGGTAGTTGTACTTTAATGATCATAGAACATATAAGTTTGCAAGCGATGCAAAGTAGAGCTACTGAAGTGTTTTGGATATAGATTACGGATTATGACTACAAAACATAGTTGTTTTGAATGAAAGCAAAGTTTCTTGTCAGAAATAGCTACATAAATGGTGTAAAGAAATTGAAGAAAGTCGTTGAAACTTGCCCTTTGCGACTTTATTTTATTCAACTGCAAAGAGAGCTATGAGCTATGGTTTTGGAGAGATAAACTAACAAAAGCCCCTTTATCCTGTCTTCCCACATAGCCTGCGCATATACTAACTGCGAATGTCGCATAAAGTTAAACTATTATGGAGCTTTCTGAAAGATACTTATAGCTTTCGGTAGTGGATGCAAAAATCAAACGTCGATTCTTTGGGACAAATCATATGCGATTGTTTAAAAAATGGCTAGAATGACAATACTAAAACGTAAATGAAACAATGGACCAACAGTCGTAATACGCATCTTTAAAATGAAACAACAGTATCAAAGATAAACAAAGGTATCAACAAATAGAAGGGAAGGAGGCATCACATTTCAAGTTATTCAGAATAGGTAAATGTAAACTTGCTAAATTTTAATGCAGTTTAAGTATGTAGAGTGTGTCTGATATTGCATAGTCATCGTGTAAAGTGTTCCTAGTCAATTGAATCACCGTCGTAGGTGGACAGCGGAAAAAAAGTAGACAAAATCCTTTCACTTCCGTAAATATATTTTAAAAAGTATGGAAAAACCTACATACAAAATAAACTATGTCCATTTACGTTCATTTACACGGGAGCTCTGGGCAAAATGTTATAGTGTATGACCATCCTTGCGACATATATAATGGGTGCGTAAAGTTTGGTGAAAATCGTTTGAGAATTGTGAAAATGTATGACTTAGTCATTATACAAACCCATACCGTGATTTATATATATATACAAACCCATACCGTGATTTATATATACTAGATATATAATTATGTATGCTGTTTTTCCTGTCCGTCTTTGTATCATCTATCTGCCCGGATGTTTTATTGTCGACTGTTGCGTTCTTGTTCCATTTTGGGGATTTATATACACATATATCAGCATAGGTACTTTTTTGTTCACCTTGTAAGTATGTATCTAAATTCTGTACGACTATTTTGTTGTTTCTTTTTATCCCTCTCATACTTTGTTTTTTCTTACCCCTTTTCGTGTTCTCATATGTAATCTATAATCTTTACAGCAGCAGGGTTTACATAACTTTAGCAATTGGGCATCCGCCAGCAAGGTTTATGCCATATATGTGCGTTAGCATTGTTAAAATGTACACCAACCGGATACTACTGACATGGGCTTATGCTATACACTGTGGTCTAATCACCGTGGTTCCGATTTCTTGAAATGATGAAGAGTCACTGATCGTATACTCGAAACCAACTTTAGGAACATACACATTTAGTTCTCTTTAATAAATTCATAAATCATCTTTATTTTCGCAGGTGGTCTCTACGACAGTGGTTGTCATGTTTTAAATTACTATTTTCATATTGACTAATCATTTCAACTTAGGCGTTTTGAAAATGTTTCAGTAATGGTTTACAATATAAATTATTAAAAATAAGCCAAACTCATAAAAAGATTTTAACGAAACAGTACAACATTCTTATCTATTTTCCAAGTTGACTGAAATCGTTTGAAACATTTTGATATGTCCAGTTACATACGTGATGACATCTACACTTCCGAACATATATAATCTAACAGTTATCAAAAAATACATCCAAGATAAACGCAAATGCGCGCATGAAACACAATTTGCTTCTACACACTGAAAAATTAAAATCAAAATTAAGCCACGGAATGCGGACAAATTTATGAGAAGCGAATGTTACTGAATATATTGGGAGACTCGCATAATATAGGATGTGTGTATTCAAATTGAAAATATTAGGAGAGTTCTCAAATAGTATCAGTTAATATTCCTAATTTGCTTTGTAGATAAATAAATGATGAGTATATTTGTTAGTTTCAGATGTACACACAAAGCGCACAAAATTTGATGACCAACAAAGGAGTGAAATTAAGGAAAATCTATAATTGCTGTTTCAGCCAGTATTGTAACATAATTTCTCTTTTCTAGTCCTTCCTGTCATAATCTCCTACTTTAATATAAATGAGTTTATTTACAAAGACGATAGAGCAACAAATTATAAACACAACAGGAGAAATGCATAAACTGGTCTTAAACGGGTCGAGTTTGAGACTATAGAATATGAATTTTGTTAATAACCGATTATTCGTCTCGAAGAATATAGTTAGTCTGAAGTACGGTACTCATATAATACTCGCTTGCATTTCAGGCACATACTTAGGAATCAGGATTGAATGATTTTAAATAATATTTAAAATGTTCAGGTGCATAAAAAATTGACTGTATTTATTTGGGTGACAGATTTAATCTCACTCCTATCGTAGCCTTAGCGATGATACTTCCTTTTCAGGAGTTCTGTCATTTTCAAAAGCTCAAAAAAGTTCTAATAACCCACATATATTACACCCCGCTTTACATAGCAGTAATTCATGTTATTTTCCTCGTTGTAACCTTGGAAATGCAACAAAAATCGCTATGAGCTCATCTTACTAAAGCATAGCAATTTTAAATGATGAAAACTGCAGCTTCTTATTTACCAGCCATACACTTTACATAGATACAATACTATCCTCTTCCTAAACACCTGACGATAATCTGCTATTAAAAGTGTTGTTGCTCAGAATAGCTTTTCTTATTTCTTATATCAGAAATGATTAGTTTATTTTCGTTGCGAAATATTGTATTTGAGATTATATGATAGATAATTATTAAATCTGTGTTTGTTAATCTGTTTCAGATGAAAGAAGTCTCAGAATCTAACCACACATACACACACACGCATAAACACACACACACACACAAACACACACACACACACACACACACACACACACACACACACACACACACACACACACACACACACACACACACACACACACAACTCATACACACAATTCATATATTGCACTCTAAAAATATTTCATTTTCTCATATCGAATATCAAAAAAAAATATTCCTGGAAATTACTATTGACTCAGAAAATTTTAAAATTATATAGTTTTATAATGCGATATTTCTAAGAAATTTAGAAAATACTATTTGCCATTTAATTGAGTCCGTTATACATTACTTCTGATATTTAGCAGTGGCCATTTCGCTTGGAAGTTTAGTAGGTGCTTACCATTCTCTGTTATAAGCTATTCACCCAAGTTTTCGAATTCCTTTGATATTATTGACAAAATACCTAAATATATGTTTTGTCGTCTCCGACATTATTTCTTTAGTCAGTCAAAGCTATATGGTTTCTTACTTCATTGATGTAAGCATTTGCGTAATTTTCTTTTTTCTTAAAAAAAACTACGAGAGTTTCTTAAGTAGGTTGTTCATATTTCTTCTATATAATTGCTTTTTTTTTTTTTTAAATTTCCTATTATGCAGTGTCTAGGAATGGGATTTCTTTCATGTACACTAGCCCATTAATATTTTCCTTCATCTTTTGGATAATCATAATAATTTATTTTCATGTCGAAGTCAGCAGTAGAAACTTACATTTACTACTCTTTATTAATACTTTCAATATATTTTTTTGCATTTCAGTTGTTATGTATTGACTATTAACCATCCATTCATGCTTTATGTATTCGACAAACATTCTTTTACGAACACACTGACATTCATATAACGCCAGACAGGCTTATATATGTAGTCAAAATATGTACATACATAAATACACGCACATATATGTATATTCTATGTATATATATATATATATATATACATTCAGATGCACATATATATAAATTCATATATATTAGTTTACTCTCATACATATGTATATATATATATATATATATATATATATATATATATATATATATATATATATATATATACATATATAAATTGATATATATGAGTTTATACTCATACATATGTATATATATATATATATACATATACATACATACATATTTCTACATATACATATTTATATATGCATATAAATATTTATATGCGTATAAATATATGCGCACGTGTATATGTGTAAATATGTAAGTATATATTCCAACATACACATTTACATGCGTACATATATATATCAACACATATCGTGCTATTCTGATCTTATGAAATGAAATGATTTTTTATGAAAACATTAAATATAAATTCTGGTGTAATGCATTTTGGAGCCACGCTTGTATTGTATTTTGCATTTCATTTTTAAGCCAATTTTGATCGAGTTATTTTTTTCTTTTCTCATAATAAAATGCTTTAGGTTCTTTTATGTGGAAGAATCTCAAACTTATTTCGAATAAAATTCAAAAATAAAAGTCGAACTCTGTCAGAAATATATAACATATTGAATATTGAGCATTAAAATTTATGACATAAATGTTCCTGGAATTTCTAAATAAATTGTCATAATTTCTTATGCATTTTTCAGTGAATCGAAGAAATTAGAAGGAAATTTATGACGAAACATTTCTGCAATTTTCCTAAGTATTGTAAATATACATTGGTACGCTTGTGAAGTGCAAGTAATATTTTAATCGATAGTGTCTTGTACTGTAATTTGATTTGCACTCATGCCATTGTTTTCGTAAACATATGCAAATTAGGCTAGAAGTAAACAAATATTAAGGAAGTAATTAAACTAAAGAAATATTTTCCGCAATGGAAATTCACTTATTCTATTCTCAAAAAAGCACAGGTATATATAGATATATGTTATAGAAGAAAACATAGGTATGCTAACGGAAAAAAACACATATAACAAAACCCATACGTATGTAAATACACGCTAAGTCTCTCTGAGGAATATTGTGTGATTTCTCGTGTCTGTACAGTGCTCAGCCAGCTAGACGTCAAGTTCACGATCAGGTTATTTGCTTAATACAATAAATTGGAACAGTCGTTGCCAAATCAACCAAACATCCTGTTCAGGAAATTAATATGGAAGTGGCGGAGCACTCCACAGACACGCGTAATCACAACATATTTCTCAGGAAAATTGGGTTTCACAGAGAATGTGACAAAGCTGGCCCTTTTTATTACAAGTACAACTTATTTATGCCAGCTGAAAGGACTGGACCAACGTGAAATAAAGCGTCATGCCCAAAGACAAAAAGCGCTGCTGGCAATCGAGCTCACGCCCTTACGATCCTAAGACTAATACCTCAACCACTAAGCCACACACCTTCACACACACGCACACACATACACACACAAACGCACGCACATACACATGTATAACAGTAGGAACGTAAAACCCCTTCCCAATGTATATGTGATCTTGGCTAAAGCCCAAGATGTTTGTAAAACATGGATCATGCATGAATCTAGGTAGCTATCGTCTATGTTACGTTTACATTCATAAAAACATTCCTTGCACTGTATGCACATTGTAGTGAGAGGGATGACGATGTGTATGTTTCTAAAGCGTCCTCGGTTATTTTGTTTGCACATGTGTTCTTGATCCGCATGAAAGTAATCGCAGAACATGATTAAGCATGGTAAAGCGCATTTTTGTCTTTTGTATTAAAACTTAAAATCTACAATCGGATTACTCTTTCTGAGAACTAAAATATATGCCAAGGGTATTGAATGGCATTTTACATTATTTTCATCAACCTTTTAATAGAGTTCGAAATGGACAAAAATATTAGGCTTTTCAGAATATTTCTGTCCATTTAATGTAATAACTACATTTGCAGTGTTGGGCATTCTATTTTAAGTGTAGCTCCTTTGATCATTTCAATGTCTTCAACGATCTCAAACGAAACTGTTCTTGTTCACACAAACTTGAGATCTTTCTTGGCTGTGCTATTGAAATATAATTTCGATAACATAATTATTTTGCAATATCTATTGTTTGTTGGGGAACTTCCTCTGAATGATTTGGAGAATTTTTTAAGCATTTCTTTGGCTGTATATCCTTGCTGTGGGAATGCTTACTCCTTTCCAACTTTCATATTTGCTATATCTGATAAAGGTGCGGTTGCACATAACATCGTGCACTGCATAGCAAATACAGAGATCAGTACCTGATGCACAACTATTGTAGAAAACAAAAAGCTGTTAAGTACTACACGCTAGCCCTTCTATGCATTGCAAGTTTCACAACTATTGCACAATTGATATGTTTGCCTAAGTCCTATCCACATTAACAAACGTGTTTCCTACCTCGTTCTAGAAGTACCCAGCTACATCTGAAACAATATGAACATTAGATATATAGAACATTTCATTACACACACTCACACACACACACATACACACACACGCACACATACACACACACGCGCGCGCGCGCATACATGCACTCACGCACACTTTCAAACAGAATCATACATTCGCACACATATAAATGAAAGCACGTTTTGCGTTTCCAAATATTATGAATGCCGTATCAAACCATAACACTGCGCAACCTGTCTGAACTGAAATACAGAAAATAGTTACGTCACAACATTCAGGCTGCTCCATCGCAGAATATATTTGAACGGGATATCATTTGTGCGATGGTGATTAACTTGAGGCTGTTAGTAAATTTTAGAAAAGTTTTAATAAAAGCTCTTGAATGACAAATAGGATAACTCACACAGTAAATGAACAATGTGATTGACACACTTGAAAAGGATTTCACAAAACTACATGAAAAGACTGATTCTGTCATTGATGATAGTCATTAGGTTATATATGTAAGTACGTTTATTTGAAGCGTTTAATATTTTTTCTACGACCGTAAATGATGTTGTAGTGAACACTCCCAAATTTCATAGAGAGTGTAGAATTAATTTTGGCAGTGCCTCCTTGCTTGAATGAAATGTTCAGTATACACAACTCTCTACATATATTTTATGTGATTAATAAAAAAAGGTAGAATACAAACAGAAAATAATGGGTCAATTCTTACGAGGCTACGTCGTGTCTGGATATCGTTATGTTGAATGTGTAACATCTGAAGATTATTTCTTTAGTAATATGGAAGAAACATTATCAGTCGAGTGAGGATTGAAATACATATTAGATATTTTTAAAATTATATTTAAAGCGGATACACCTGATTCTCTTATGTGGAACATCAGTCAACCGACACGAAACAATTCATTTTAAAACATAAAATACTACATTGGGGAGAGATTCATAGCGAAACAACATTTACATTAATTACCATTGCCAAATTGCATTACGGAAAATACCGCATTCTGTTTCTATGGCAGGCGCTACAGTTTTATTTAAATGCAATATATCAATTTTAACTAGGTTATTCTCGAATTTAAATATAGGTTACTGCTAAGACTATAAAACAGATGCGATATTTGAAAACTACGATTTGGCACACACTTTTACCTAGATAAAATCTATATCAATTATAATAGTTGATGCAGTAAACAATTTCAAATAATCTAAACATCAATAGAATCACCCCTTTTAAATTCATTTTTGAAAAAGGAATAAAAAAATTATATTTCAAATATAGAAATTGAAAGGAATAAATAATTTTAATCATGCATAAAGGGAAATTGCATCCCTCAAGATTTATGAATAACACGTTTCAGATACGGAATTACTGAGAAGTCATTATATATAAATGTGTGTGTATGTTTGTGTGTATATATATTCATACAGATATATATATATATATATTCATACACACGCACACACACATAGGTATGTATGTATATGCACTTATGTATTTATTATTGCCGTTTTATATCTGTGAGCAACAGAAACGGCTGATAAAATTAGGCCAATTTATATTTTATAACGGGATATTGCTGCAAGTAAAATGAGCAGCAGCAAGCCAATAAATAATCTATGCGACAATATAGCGAGTTTGTATTAGTGAATTGTAAAGAATATATGCGTATATATACATCACGTCAGCTCATAAAAAGTGAATTTTAATAATCATCTGTATGTTAATATTAAGGCGGTGAGCGATCTGGGTAAGAAGCTTAACTGCCTTTTATCTGTCATTATATTCTGAGTTCAAATTCCGTCGAGGTAAACTTTGCTTTTCCTTCTTTCGGTGTCGATTAAATATGTACCAGTTAAGCACTGTTATAGATTTCATCGACTTATTCATCCCTCAAAATTGCTGGTCTTGAGCTAAAATTTGAATTGAATTTCGCTTGCGCATCGAAATTTCGTGCTTCAATATTTCAGCATAGATGTATCAAAAGAATAATATTTCCGAAGTAACTTATTGTACTTAACTTACATGAGTATGTATTTTTGATGTAAAAACTATGTCCTTATTCTGATAAAAAGAAATGCACAAATTCCTATATTTGAAAATTATCTTAAAAATTTTTGGACAGATTCTTTCTGAATTTATTCTGACAACTCTGTTTATAGTTGGAAGATGTAGCCACGCAACTCCGTATATACATGAGGTTCGGAAATAAATTCCAGATAAGAAAATGTATATAGTTATTTAATACTGATTTTTAGAAAATATAAATATTAATATTTATATATAAATATAAATAATTATATTTCACCTGTACTGTATAATTAATGAGTGTGTGGCCAATTGAACGATGGAATATTCATATACAATAATAATTAAATACAAAATAACTTTCCTTTTGACTGTCATGTTCTGAGAATATAAATACTCTCGCATATCCCTGGTCTGATATGATTTTGAAAATAAGTTACACGATTCGAGGCATAGTGTCTATAATCAATGCAGAAAAGTCTAACTGAAGATATACTATATCTACATCCAAAAGAAGTTACTTTACAAACTATCATAAATGCTGAGCTGTACGAGTGCTCACATTTGCGTCGGTTGTAGAGATAATACTCGCTGACTTGAGTCAATTTATATATGAAATAGTCGATGCAACAGAGGGGTGAATATGTTGGTGCAATGAAGAATACGTTGGTACATACGTTGGTCCTGTATATTTGTCTATTTGCTTATGAGTACGATGGTACCATTGGATGTGTGTTCCACTGTAATGAGTTTAGAGCAACCGCGTTTGTTGTGTTATTCATGGTGTAGTAAATACAAATCTGGGTGTGTGTGTGTGACTGTTTGTATGAATGCCTGTGGATAAATTATTTTTTGTGTCTCTGTATGCGGCAAAGAGCGTCAGTCTTTTATTCACTCAAGCGCGCACACACACTCATACACTTACACACTCTAAGATTCATTCACATGCATATGGTAGTATCAATTTCCACAAGAAAATAAATTGTTCCTATTATGGTTAAACAAACCCAAAGTGAATAGCCTGCAATCATGACTAACGGAAGCTGCGATTGCTATTTCGCTTGCTATTCTCGTATTATGATAATCATAGCTATTTATCGACTAATTTGTTTTGTTTTTTTTTCTTGTGTAGATTTAAATACGTTTATGTGGATTACGTATCTAATCTTCAAGCATTATTTAATTTATGGCGAAGTTTACAGAACTTGGACATTTTGAAGACATTATGAAATATGGAGATGTTAATGATATACACAAAAGTCGCTCATATTTACAGTTCATCTTCAAATATTCGACTCCCAGATATCATCCACTCAATCTGTCGTGGACGGCCGAATTGCTTATCGTTTACATCATGTTTCAATTGTCAAATAAACAAGTTAAATCTATGGCGTACGTAATTCGTAATAAATACAAATTTCCGATGCAAATAATTATTCAAAGAATTTTTTAGGTCATTTCAAATTCTTAATTGCTGCATTCAAACATTGAAAACCTACATATTAGATCGTTGAGGTATTAGAGGGCTCAATGTCATTACTATAATCCAGAATGCCTGTTGATTGGTTGACGTAATAACACAAACTGGTAACAGAATTCTAATACAAATTCTGAAAAGATTACTAGACCGAAAATTTGAGAAAACTAAGAGATAAAGTTATGATGGTTCTTGATAAAGTGCGGAGATATCTAGCAGTATCAGTATAATATATTAAGGGATCGTATACAAACTGAATGCATTAGATATTGAGATACAATATACTGGATTTACTTAATACTATAAAATCACCCCTTCATTAGAAATTAAGTATATGTTTAATTGTCTTGGAATAAATCAATCCAATATTTGTCTACGAATCAAGAGGGGGACTGTGTAGTATCACAATTATTACCTATATGCCGCTTGTATATTACTATTTTCATATTGTTTTAGTTGCAGAAAAGATTGAAGCGAAGAAGAAATTATAGTAAGAAATCGATAACTTTGAGAATTGCACATATCGTGATTGTAATATCCGTGTTATGTTACTTTTGACATTTTGTAAAGCATACTTGTTATCTAAATATATGGAACGATGGTTCACTTGTCTCGTGAAAATTCTAAATTTCATTCATTAAAGTTTCAGTCCTACCAATCAAGTATTAATGGTCATGAAAAACAATGAGACTTGTCATGATATAACTGGAATTACTTTCCAACTCCGCAGATTAATATATACTCGGCAACATATCGAACACAGACTGAAAAAGATTTTGAGCATGTTAGTATGAGAAAACGGAATCATAATTTTATAAAGTCGTGATATCAAATTGAGATCTAATATATAGCATTTATTTTGTAAATAGTCAACATTCCGAAGCATTATCATTATCAGCAAATTTGTGCGCGTACAGCTGTCCGAAGCAGAAGGTATATTTCAGTGAGATTCGCGAATCTAAAATCAAATGTGTATTCATTTTAAATGAATACACATTTATCAAGAGATAAATGAGATATATAATACAATCATGCTACAATTTCCATAGAATAGTTGACGTATAACTTCATAAGCACTCCAGGCATATATTGAAGTAGATTTACACAATTTATATAGTGCATTATATGTACTTTAGTTTTATTAAACATTTGGAACACCACCCTCTATTTGATCCGAAATATCTCGCGATGTATATATATAATCTCCCAAAACCGAGATAATTCAAAAGAATAAAGCAACAATGCGTAGAGTTGGTACATGCAAAGTATTAATGAGACGCCCAGGGGAGGAATAAGTGGGTATTATGTGTTTTGAACAAAGCTCTTCTTCAGAAAACAGGAGACAAGAAAGCCCAAGAGAAAAGAAAGACGAAGGAAAAGAATCGCCTACAATCCACATGTAGTTACATTATATACATATATATATATATATATATATATATATATATATATATATATATATATATTATAATGAGGGTTTAGAAATAAATTCTGTAGCCTATATGCTGAGAAATACACGCTAAATCGTCTCACTACTAAAAAAAGGGACAAATACATGTTGAATTCGACACAAGAAGCAAACATAAATTATTCATAATTTGGTTTATTATGTCGAATTCAACACGGATTTGTGACTTTTTTTTTAATGCTAAGAAGATTTGGCGTCTATTTCTCAGCAGATATGCTACAAGATTTCTTTTTTTTTTTTCGCCTTATCATAATTATACATATATTTCACCTTAATCGGTCTTCTCTTTTATATACTGACCACTGATGAATTTAATAAAAAAAGTTTTATCCATTATCATATATATATATATATATATATATATATATATATATATATATATATATATATAATATATATATATATATATACAATTATATATACAAATGTATTTATTTATTTGTATGTATATGTATATACAATGTATATATATGTGTATGTGGATCTATCTATGTGTACGTATGTAAATTGTATGACAAAATTTGCCTGCTATAAATTTTGCCGCGTACACAATGCAAGAAACTATTAATACCTCCTTTATTTTCTTTACCTACTGTGTAAAATAACCTAACTATGGACTCATAATAAAAGATGCGAGTAATAGCACACGGAGTAGATATGGTGTTCTGAATATTCTAAATTTGTTGAATTAAATTACAAATTGCGCGAGATGATTACATAGATAGATAGATGGCTAGATAGATAGATAGATAAATGGACACGTAGATAGATAGATAAATAGACAGATAGACAGATAGATAGATAAATAATAGATTCATCAAGATACACATGTTAGTGTATATGTAAGTATGTGCACATATATGCATGAATGTAAACTTATGTGTATATAAAAATCTGCATATATACATACATATCTATGTAAAACTGTTTATCTATTTATTATCTATCTATCCAGGAATATCTACATTAAACAAATGACGTGGTAAACGGGAGTGATTGGCAAGGAATCACTCCAAAGCAATATTGTCATTCGATATTTCGGTTTGGAATCAATAGTCGTGGCATAACCGTGCACTCCTTAGCGTAAACACTGTGCGACGATTGTGAGGATAACTCAGCTCGTTAAACGAAAACAGCTCTGCACGGAGCGTCGGGGTGCGCTGTGTCAAATTAAAGAGACGGTTTCTAATAAACGTGGTTGGGTCACGTGACGCTGGGTGACTGAGGTGGTTGGGAAACAACAGTCGTCGTGGCTGAACTGTGTATTCCTTCGTGTACATAGCATACGACCATTGATAGGACAACCCACCTAACAAAATATGATAAGTCATCATTTGGGAGTTGAGCATGCAACGTGGGGGTACATAAGGTCACATTAAAGACACGGTCTCTAACAAAAGTGGTTTTGTCATGTGATGTTGGGTTGTAGATGCTGTTGTGAATCAATTGTCGTGACACAACCGCGCACTCCACGTAAACAGCGTGCGGTCATTGTGAGGACAACTAGCTTCAAAACGAAAAGAATTCTGCATACTGCGTCCAGGCACGAACGGTCACATTAAGAAAATGGTTTTCTAACAAACGTTGTTGGGTCTTATATGTATAGTTTTGCTATTTTTTAGTCGGTTAATGTATATACGATATATCAATTTGAATCAACAGTTGAATAATATTTGTATGGGCTTCGTCTATGCTCAGAAGGAAGACTTTGATACTGAAGCTAAAAGAATATAATTGAATAGTACTCAGGATATAACATATTCTAGTATATTTGTTATAATAAACATAGTGCATTCCAAACCGTTTTTACTCCAGCAAATAGCTACCTGTGGCACTACAGGAACAGTCTATTATCGCTACCACTTAGACAACGCAGTTTGACGTCTACATCGGTTCATCCATTTAATACAACCTAGTTATATCATTTCAGTAACTATTTTTTCAAGTTTGAACAAAAGCAATGCGTGGACCATGCGGGCATTCGTACGTACCCCAGGAAGGAGGCTTTCTGCTCCCTTGGTCCCATTATTCATTATGTGAACACTTTTAAGAGTCTAAACCCATCTCTGGAACACAAGTAAAGTATGTTTCCAGTTTGCAGAAAATCGGTCGTGGACTTCAGAAATTTTACGGGTTTAAGCGCAAGCGCACACACACACGCGCACACACACACACGCGCACACACACACGCACACAAGCACATAGACACACACACACACACACACATGCATGCACGCACAAACCCAGTTTTATATATATAAAGATCGTTATTATTCAGTGTATTGTATTGGCATATATTCTTCCCTCAAAGTTGCTAAATTTTGTCTAAACCAGAACTTATATGCACCTGTATAGGGAATTATACTTAAAACTTGATTATGAATACATGATGGGTTGTTGCTGCTTAATAGCAACAGAGACGAACGGAATTTATTCGATTCCTTATTATTTTTCTTCTTCCGTATAGACTCGAGTATTGAATAATCATTAGGAAATATATACGTGATAAAATTGAAAGCTGTGATGATCCACAAAGCTATTTTCAGATCTGCAGCTAAATCAACTGCCACTTAGTTATTACTTGAAACTGACATATTGCAACGTAAGCTATGATTACCTAAAACATAAGCAAAACAATACATGAAACTATGACGATAACGATAATTATATTTCAAATATCAACTATGGAAATATCGAGTACTATAATTAGATATGACAGTGGTGAGTGACTGTTTTCAATAGCTTTTAAATATATGAAATCTAGATTTACACAGAAACAAACATACTTATAATAACAGAGTATTTGTCTCTGTGAATAATATTTCGAAATATTTGATTATAATGATATTTGTTTCGTAACTTATCATTAATAAAAGAATAAATTGAAACACAGTTTATTAAAGAAAACTTAAGCAAATGTGAGCTATCTGAATTATGTATTAAACATAAATGCTCATGCAATCATAACACAAGTGACTAGAATTGAAATGAAACAATTCATGCAGTTTTACACATGAAACGAAATATTTCAACAGATTTAAGCAAATTATATTCGTTTGCTACTGCATGTTCTCGATATTGTGATCACACGAAATAAAATTTTGTGTGATCTCAATATGTTTTATTTTCATGTCGCTAACTAAATTATATTTGATAATTAAAAATAACGCTGTGCACATGCTTTAAATAAGTAAGTAGAGTATTTTCAGTAAACAGTCATATAATACCTAAAAGAAGTGCGGCGAGCTGGCAGAAAAGTTAGCATGCCGGGTGAAATGCGTAGCCGTATTTCGTCTGCCGTTACGTTGTGAGTTCAAATTCTGCCAAGGTCGACTTTGCCTTTCATCCTTCCAGGGTCGATAAATTAAGTACCAGTTACGCACTGAGACTGATGTGATCGACTTAATACTTATGTCTGTCCTTGTTTGTCCTCTCTATGTTTAGCCCCTCGTTGGTAGTAAAGAAACAGGTATATAAGACCTAAAAAAATGTTTTCTTTATCTAAAGGCTGGAAGAAATGTTAGCGTGCTCGGTAAAATGCTTAACAGTATTTCGTATGTCTTTACGTTGTGAGTTGAAATTCCGCCGAAGTCGACTTAGCCTTTCATCCTTTCGGGGTCGATAAATTAAGTACCAGTTGCCTAGTGGGTTGAATCTAATCGACTGGTCCCCTCCACAAAAACATTGGGCCTTGTGCAGTTTTGTTGAGTGTCATTCTGTTATTACTTTTGCTCCGTATTCGTCGTATGTTTTAGAGTTGTGTAACCAAACATACATTTGCTTTACGCCTAAAGATAAATCTGTGTAATTAGAAAACGAGATGAAATCCTATTAATGAGAAAATGTAACAAATTATATAAAAAAGAATCGTAAGGAATATTTAATCAACTTTAAATCCTTTATACCGCAAAACATTTATTATGCAACAAATCCTAACATCTAAAATTTATGTCACACATTTAATAATGAAAGCAATTCGTTTAATTCGACATATTTACCTTGAGATTCATGTTTGATACAGAATAAAGGACCCCGAATAAAATTATCAATGTTTATGTTGTGTGGACGCCCCCAGACGATGAAGTAGACTAGCCCAATACGTAGATATAGAGCGAGAAGACTAGACGTCGTGAAGGAGTAGAAGTTGAGACTAGAGCAGAGAATAGAATAGAGTAGAGTGGAGAGTGGAGACGCAATGGCCCAGTGGTTAGGGCAGCGGACTCGCGGTCATAGGATCGCGGTTTCGATTCCCAGACTGGGCGTTTGTGAGTGTTTATTGAGCGAAAACACCTAAAAGCTCCACGAGGCTCCGGCAGGGGATGGTGGTGATCGCTGCTGTACTCTTTCACCACAACTTTCTCTCACTCTTACTTCCTGTTTCTGTTGTACCTGTATTTCAAGGGATCGGCCTGGTCACTCTCTGTGTCACGCTGAATATCCCCGAGAACTACGTTAAGGGTTCACGTGTCTGTGGAGTGCTCAGCCACTTACACGTTAATTTCACGAGCAGGCTGTTCCGTTGATTCGGATCAACCGGAACCCTCATCGTCGTAACCGACGGAGTGCTTCCATCCAGAGTGGAGAACAGTTGAGTAGTAGAGGCATCCGAACGTGCGACGTAAGAGTGTCGACGGGTATTTCATAACTCCCACAGCCACTGTTTAGTATTGCGACATATCAGTTAATCAAATACAGCATGTATCTTCATAATAAATCAGAAAGAAGAAGAGATAATATTCACATATATTTGTTTAAAATTAGAAAGAAAATGGGCGCCAGAAAATAACATGCCTTCAGTAGGAACAGTTAATTGTCATAGGATACATTGTCAACTACTAGGCAGAAACTATTTACGGTGCATATATCAGTATACACATGAGCGTTGACTGGTGAAAATAAAAATAAAAAGACTTAGTGTATTCAACGTTATATATTAATTAAACTAATATATATTGCAATAATAAAGTAAATGGTTTAGATATTACACGCGACTAATAGCAAGAAATAGTCCACAGATGAAAACGAGAGAGATTAGCTGATAGTAGGGATATTCTGGTAGAGCTTACTGTTAATCCTAAACCATTTTTACATTCTGTTGTGTCTGGGGAGAGTCCATTTCTTTTTGTACCTTATAATGTAACACACTCACCGGTAAAATGTCCACTTATTTCGGTGAGTATGTTACATTATAAGGCACAAAAAAACTCTCCCCAGACACAACGGAATATGCTTCAAGACACGAACTCATATAAAGAATCTTGCAAACCAAATCCAAAAATGAAACAAGTTTAGATTAAAATAATGTAGAAATGATATTTGTTGTTACAACCGGGCATATAAGGCGGTTTAAACTAGAGAAAACAATAAATCGAGGAAATGCGCATCCCCGGAGAGATAAACACGAGTCCCAAAATCGCGGAGCTTCAAAATTATATCAATTTAAACTGTATGTAAAATATGCAAAAGTGGAAGAGCGTGTAGTATTTAGCGATTATAAGTTGAACGCTAAATTGATAAAAAAAGTTTCTTTTATGCAGGGAAATATTTCTAAGATCCTCTGTATTACAGAAAAATATAACAGAAAATTACAGCAAGACGAGGTTAAAAGCAGAAATATTTTGCTGCAATATATCTTAAACGGGAGTAAAGTGACCTTTTATTGACTGCACAGTATTACGTAAAAAAATGTTTTAAAAAATGACTCGTTCTCCGCATTTTGATTTGTAAAATTGCTAAAAAGCTGTGCCATATCAGCTTGAAAGCCTTTCCGTATAAGAAATGGATATTGAATTTAAACCATATTTTTACTTTTTAGAATACATGATATGGTCGCTATAAATAAAATTTATCGCTGAATGTTTGTATTATCCCTTGGAAAAGCTGTTTTCTCTCAATGGAACATAGGATTGATTTCAAGAAAAAAAAAAGCTTTTGTGTAAAACATAACGGCTTAAATGTAGTCGAGAAATACCGACACTTGGTTCATCGATAATACTAGAAAAGTATCGATCGGAAAATTCAATTGTCTATAATATTATATATCAAGCATGTTTATTTTATAAAATTCATAATAAAACAGTTATTGATACACATACACGTGCACCCCACGCACATCACACAAATGTATATGCAGTCATGCATTTCGTTAACCGAGAAACACAATTATTACACACAGCTTACAAAATACGCAACGTACACAAATATGAACACCTTCTACCAAACTTTATACCTTCTATTTCCATGACTGAAATTGCACTTTCTGTATGTTACGATTGCTGAATGCTTCGCAATCAATGTTCTCAATGTATCAATAACAGTTTCAAATAAATGTCAATGTTACTGCAAAAGATCGCATCTTGAACGAGTAAATCAGATGATAATCGTAAATACATACATCAGGTCACGTGTGGGGGAATCCATCGTTACAACGCTTGTGGTATTCAAAATTTGTTAGTATATTACAAGGTCAACGCAGTCAACCCGTGAAACGGGGTTTTAGTAAGTTCCTATCTCCCCAAGATACCTCCTTATCAGCCGTAAACATGTGTCATGTGGTCGAATAACACGAACTATGAACCCAGATGAATTCACATTGAAGAGAAAACAGCATGGTGTTCTAACTCGAAAATTCGAGCAACAAAGGGAATTAGTCTGAGTCTGCGCCCCAAAATCATACAGGTAACATGACGCATCCCCGATCTGTGTCGAGTTAATGGCTGAATACGAAATCCAACCAACTATAAACCATTATTCTGTGAAGTATTCTGCTACCGAAGGAGTGAAGGTGTCTCCTAAAGCATCTGAGAAGTGTCCAAGTCCTACAACTATTGAGCCAGAAAGAGAGGACCAGTGACCTATAGACACAAACATTTTCCTCCTGCTGAGATATCGACAGCGTCAAATACCTCTGTTTAATGTCTGCACAACTGTACCAACTCGTCCAAGATTTTTAGAACATCAGACTCTCAGCTAATGCTATTATAAATCTCACTGCTGAGAGATGTGAATCGGTAAAGAAATATACGACATTGTCACCCGCAACAGAGACAGACGAGGTAGAACCCCATTAGAATCCAAAGAAAAACTGGTTACTTGTGTTGATCCAAAAGAGACTTCATGTCCAAGCCTTTGTGATTCTTCACTCTGTGGAATTATAGCATTATTTATGACAGCTAGAGATCCAGCAAGAATTACTCCATCATCAGCAATATCTATGTCTGTAATCCTAGTGTCACCAAACAGCCCACCACATCTCGATTGAACCATCATCCGGCCAAATGCCCAACCCATGCAGACATTGAACAGAGTGGAAGCCAAGACACGACTCTGACGGACCTCAGTTCTTACTGAGAATGAGTCAGATGTTGAGACCCCAATCGGAACCACACTGAGTGTTCCGGTGTCCAGGGTGATTATCAACTAGACGTTTGACTCGGTGGCCAGAGATATGCTTTTGAGGACTTTGAAGTGAACATACACGTATATTTAAATATGCACGAGGTGAGTTCATACAATCTTTTCACTACCTTCGTTTGCTCACATGTTCTCACCGTACACGCGTACGCACATATGCGCACGCACAGAGCCACACACACAAATAAATATACGAAACCATGTATGCAACCAACTACAGGCAGATAACGAAATGCATTATAATGAAACCAATCGCAACCGAGTTTACTGAGCGAGGTACTTTTTGAAATATCGTCTGTCGAGACACATCTTCAGCGGTGGATGCACCATAACCCGTTTTCCAGAACCTCATCTGCGTGAGACCAATGCAAGATGAGACGAAACGACGTTGTGATGAATAATGAATCTCATGAATTCCATTTCTTCTTTTTTATGTACACACACACACACACACACACACACACACACACACACACACACCACACACACACACACACCACACACACACACACACACACACACACATATATATATATATATATATATATATATATGTAGGGACAGCTGATGAAGGGGATTTTTCCTTGTGTAGTTTGTCTAGTTCTCTGTTTTTTCTTTGTAAAAAAAAGGTTCGTTCCATGCTTGTTTTTACGTTTTCGTTATCTTTGAGTTCTGCGTCTATTTGTGGTGTCCTGTACTCACGTATATATATTTATATATGCATGTATATATACATGTTGTTGTAGGTACGTACATATATGTTTGTATGTATGCATATATTTTATTTATTACACTACATATATATATATATATATATATATATATATGTAGGGACAGCTGATGAAGGGGATTTTTCCTTGTGTAGTTTGTCTAGTTCTCTGTTTTTTCTTTGTAAAAAAAGGTTCGTTCCATGCTTGTTTTTACGTTTTCGTTATCTTTGAGTTCTGCGTCTATTTGTGGTGTCCTGTACTCACGTATATATATTTATATATGCATGTATATATACATGTTGTTGTAGGTACGTACATATATGTTTGTATGTATGCATATATTTTATTTATTACACTACATATATATATATATATATAACCAGGAATAATTGAATTTTACTTCCAATTATGCAATGTAATATCAAAGGAAAATGTTATTTTTTTATCACGATTGAATAATTAATTAAATGTTCTCAAGTGTTATTTGTTACGCAAGTCCGTATAAATGAGGACAGATATCATAAGAACCTTATTTCGATACTTTAACACTATTAGTACTTCAACTCACTCAATGGCGATGTGACACACTCATTAACACAGCGGACAATATGATTAGCGTTATGTCGTCTGTCTTTATGTTCTTAGTTCAAAATCCTGCTGAGGTCGATTTTGTCATTCATCCGTTCATCCTTCGATAATAAAAAAAAGCACCAGTTCAACACTACGGCCAATGTTATCGACACATACTCTCTCAACATTTCAATCTTTATGCCTATAATGACGTGATCACGTGACCGACCAGATGTTGCTACACGTCGCTAGTCACAGTGCGCTTCGCATTGTTTTAGCCTTCAAATGACGCCACCCAGCTGGCTAAGCGAGCAGGCCAACAGAAGAAAGGATGAGAGAAAGTTGTGGCGAAAGAGTACAGCAAGGATCGCCACCAGCCCAATCCGGAGCCTCGTGGAGCTTTAGGTGTTTTAGCTCGATAAACTCTCACAACGCGATCCTCCGACCGCGAATCCACTGCCCTAACCACTGGGCCATTGCCCTTCAACTTGTGCCTATAATATAAGTAATTATTACTTCAAAACTATTTTCTTTTTTTATATGAAAACAAGCAATACTCAGGCATTTAAGCATTATAAGTGCGTAAGTGAATCTTACTGTGACACAAAATGCAATATTTACATCATTGTTGATATATGTACGCTTATAAAAAGTTCTGTAGAAAGATGTTTCAAGACGCAAAAATCAGAAATAAATTTGCCTTCAAATAAGAGACCAAATATATGGAAATTTACATAGAGAGGGCAAACGTTCGGAGATATTTTGCTATGTGATAATTTCGGATATCGTATATCACTCCAATCTGATAGTTTCTATTCTGTCTTCGGGAATAATGTGCTGTGAACCTCAATAAAGTTCATAATCTTTAAATCTTAATAACATTTGTAACATTTTATTTTCTGAGAACAGAAAAACGAATGATTAATATTAGTATCGGTTCAATCAATTTTCAGCTCGTATATGTGTTACAAATCTTGTCGTATTTTATAAATGGTATAAAATAATTCCAAACCATGACTGCTTTTAAACAGTGGAACAAGCTGCAAGTTTTATACATGTACGATAGCCAACATTGTTTGTGCAAAATATGTATATATCACGTTAAGATTTTCTTGCGAGAATTGTGTATGAACGATGGCTGCAGAAAAGTTAAGATATTTTACGTTCTTTCAACATTGCATTAATTATAGTAATTGTAAATCACATTAATCAACAAGCGGAAAAACAAATTTGAATTTAAAATATATTAATATGAAAAAAAGCTATAAATAATATCTCAATGACTTTTACAGGAAAAAATCTATATTGTCGATCCAAGCATAGAACCAATGCTATTTAACTCGGTAAACGAAGACATGATAGATTAATTTCTGCCGACGAAGATGAAAAGAGATTCATTTGGAGAACTAAAATACCTTCAGAGAGAACGGGATTGTCAAAGTTAACATTCTTATCCACAGATCTGACAGGTTTGACAAACGTGGTCAAATAAAACCATGATGTGAAAGTTTATGCAATGATATGATCTGCCTGAAACAACAGTAAATAGTCCAGCAATTCATACACAGGAATTTTCTTAAGAAACAGAACTTTCCATTATATCCTCTTAAAGGAAAAGTGTTTAACAGAATACGAGGAGGTTGGTGAATACACAAACGGTATTCATAAAATGTTCGCTCGATCAGCGACCTAGGAATAGGTTTAAAAAGAAAAAGAAATGTAAACAACGAATAACACTTACCGAATTATATCTGGATTCATAAATATTCAGGTAGAAATTTATGAATATTAATGTTTATTGAAATTTGCAAGAAAAATTCGCTGTTCCCTGATATTTTATATGATTAATCAGCAGAGTATGTGTTGGTTACCATAATATACATTTATGCATATAATTATCTATGTATCTATACGCACATATGTGTGTGTCAGTGGGTTCGCGTATTTTCTCTGAATATATCGTTATATCATTGACTTAGAATTTCAAATATACATTGCAGGCTCAGATATTTTGTATGAGAGACAGCTGCTCCCACGTATATATATTTCTCCTCTCTACACCACCAAACATATCTAATCAAAGGGAAATTCTAAAAGAGTTTGACTCTTGTACCGTAAAATCATGGCAGTCTCAGTTCAGAAATAATGAATAGTTACCCAAACACATACACTCCAATTTTTGTAGGATGCTCTGTCAAACGGAGTACCATGACTGCTAATATGGGTATTAACACCAACATAATAAATAACAGATTTAAACTCATATATTTCAAAGTTAGACAACGGAAAACTGGAAAAATAGCAACTACTTTAAACCACTGACAGCATCGCATAAATGGATTTCCATGTATTTTAGGTTTCTATTTCAGGTTTAGTAAGTGGTTGAAAATTATAATTGCGGCGTGCACATCTAAATTCTATATTGTTAACTTCATTTCTGTTTGTATAAAATTCTAGAAAGGATAATGATTGGAAACTTCCCAACGGACTACTACATCGCTGCCACACAGACATTAAAAGGATAATTCTTATTATACGGACATATTTCTTTCTCGAGAGCTACATCAATATCTATGTCTTTGCAAATTTCTCTTCGCTATTTCAACAATTATAACACCACATATCAAACAACAGAAGACATGGAAATTATTGCAAATAAATAAAAACAAGAAATGTGTTTTATGCTGACTTAAAGAGGAGTACTTTAGTATTACTGACACTGGGCCTCAAGTTCTCTCACTCCCAAGTTGGAAAAAGATCGGAAAAATAATTTTCACTTTCTTAGACTATAAAGGATATTCAGCTGTTTGAAATAGTAGAGACTGTTTTCTTCACAGTTTTGTTTTCATGCTAATAATAACGTTTTTTGTACATATCGATGATGAACTCCGAAAGGTATCCCATTTCAGCCTAAATTTCCACATTATTTCCTATTAGAATACATATCCTTTAATACCATACGATGGGTAAAAATCCATTTCTTAAATGCCAATTTTACCTGAACAAAACCTCTAATAACAGGCTACTAAAGTAGTATTTCTATAAAACTTTGGTTTCTAGCGACCATTTGTATGTTGCCGTTGTCATATGATATTTCAAACAAATTAACTCCTATGCTACAAAATAGACCAGATATATAATCATATAAAAGAAGGTTGCATGTATGCGTGTGCATATATGTATATATATATATATATATATAATATATATATATATTATATATATATATATATATATAATATATATATATATTTGCATATATTTTTTTACTTTATTGTATTTCTGTACGGCTTCATTCTCCAAATTTGATTATGTATATATGTGTGCGTGTGTGTGAGTATTGGGATGTGTGTGGGGGGAGCATGTATGTATGTATGTATGTATGTATGTATGTATGTATGTATGTATGTATGTATGTATGTATGTATGTATACACACACAAATATATGTATATATGTATATCTATATAGATACGAACATGGCAGTGTGGTAAGAAGCTTACTTCCCAACAACATGGTTCTGGGTTCAGTCCGAATGTGTGGCACCGTGTGTAAGTGAACTCTACTACAGCCTGAAGCCAACCAAAACCTTGTGAGTGGATTTCATAAAAGGAAACTGAAAGAAGCCATCGTATATGTATGTTTATATATATATATGTGTATATGTATGTATGTATGTATGTATATATGTATGTATTTACATGTGCTTGTTTCCGTGTTTTTCCCCAATCATCGTTGACAATAAATGCTGGTATGTTTATGTCCCCAAAATAAGTACTAGGCTTACTAAGAATAAGTTGGGGGTAAATTTTTTCGAATAAAGGCGGTCCTCAAGCATGTCTGCAGACAAATGAGTGAAAAATAAAAGAATATATAAGCTTTTTGTATAAGTATATTTAGGGCTATATATATATATATCTATGAATATATATATATATCTATGAATATATATATATATACATGAATATATATACATGAATCAGTTCTGCTGACGATCATTAGACGTAAAGTTGAATGTGAAATCACGGTGATACAGAACTAAATTCATTTTTTAAATGTCTTGCTTTGAAAAACTGCATTTGGGTATGATTAGTATAATTTTGGTAGTAATGACTTTGTCCCTCCTAGTGTGAGGCATTTATGTGTAATAATGCCCTCTATACAATATAGATATATACATGAATATATATTTATATACACACATATATATGTATGTATATATATATATATATATATACGCATGTCTGTCTATATGTATATATAGGTGTATGTTATATATATGCGTGTCTATGCATGTATATATATATGTATGTATCCATAGACACACACACACACACACACACATACACACACACACACA
>NC_042998.1:13362582-13370082 GCF_006345805.1 Octopus sinensis
ACATTTTTTTCTTCATATCTAATATAATTTTTTTTATACTTAAAGAAATTCATGGAATTAGCAGGACGACTAGTATTTTATGACAGCAAAAAATATTTTGGAGTGTCACATGTTTATGAAAAATAACATTCTTTGGATTTCAAAAGAAAATAAAATTGTTCAATTACGGAATGAAATGCTTATGTTGTGTAAAGCTCGTATGGATGTTGCATACTTAAACAAGCATTTTCTGAATTTCATTGAATTATTTATGCTGTGGGAACAAAGCAGTTCTTTTAAAATTAATTATTTATGGAGACCTTTTAAGAAAAATAAAGGCTTGTGTTATGCCAGCTGCCAACATGCAAAACATTTCGGCCTGCTTCTTGGTATTACGTAAAGCATAAGAATTTCTTATTGTTGTTATGCATGTTAATATCTCAATGTCAATATGCTCTCTCACGCGTTTGTTATCTGTCGATTCTTATGTGAGAATACAATTTGTTAAAGAAAACATGAATCGTGTTAAAATTTTCTTGTGAGACTATAGCTCGAAAATGCTGAGGTGAATGACTTAGTGCAACAGCTGGTTGAAAATTGAGAAATATCTGTTTGTGTAGCCAAATGATATAGTAGTAGAGTGTTGCAGCCAATAAAAGTGGACATTGCAAGCAACAAAGCCTATTAGCTTAGAGAAGTTTGCTTTAATGGATTCGCACTATACACGTTGTTATATTCTAAAAGAAGTGAACGAGGTTAATTGGTTTCTGCAATCGATGAATGTAAGAAGAAAGAATTTTATCAGACATTTGCAAGCAAATACAGAAGAAGACTACAAAACACAATCTTAAATACAATTCGTGTATGAGTTTAGATGTTGTTATTATTATGTGGTCACGATCATTCCTGATTAATCAAACGTTTGGCACGTACGCTTTCACATGATCCAGTGTATCGCATGTACCACATATCTGCCTTTTTTGATGCTCACACAAAAGAGAAAGTAAACAACGTTAGTTCTTATAAGAAGCGGTGTGGCAATGTGGGTGTAGGGTGTGTCTCCTCTATTGTAGCCACTATTCGTTTGTTACATATGGTAGGCCATAAATTTGACTCTGCCGCACAGTGACAGGTGTTGCTACTCAGGACGGACATCAGATGCAATACATTTTGGTACAAATGTATATTTTAATGAGGTTCTTATATTGTTCTCTAAACAGCAAATTACGAATAACGAAGTTTGATTACTAAAAATGTTCCTTATGTGACTACCACTTCTTGTATTGAACAAAGAAATAAAAACTGTCTTCCGCTTTGACCAACACTTCAAAGGTTTAAGTGTAGACATGTACTTGGCTGCTATTTTTAGTAGACCCAATTTATCAACGTTGTTGCTGATAGAATTAAAAGTGCAGTGCATTTTATTTCCCTTACATCCATTTCAAATGTCAGAAGTCATTGATTTCTCTGATTGGCTTATGAGCCGTAGGGCACACATAATTGTCAAATAATGAAACAATCAAAAATTATATCTGATAAATGAAAACAAAATTTATAACGGTTTTTCTTATTTTCTTTACTTTTAATTATCGGTATACTTTTCATTTTACTCACGATTTTCATTCCTGTAAATGAGAAATTTGTTAATAATTTGAGTGCCGAAAGTACTCTCGTTATTTAAATGGAACTTTCATAAAATTGTACTTCAGGAGCAGTTTTTAAATGTAGTCAACTCAACTTCAGTTAGAAAATACAGATGAGATAAATGTTTGGAAATTACTTTGAGCACTACAGTTGACGATTTAAACCAAAATATGTAAACTAATTTCAATGAATGCTATCAAAGAGGATGTATCTTTTATGGCAATGTCTAAGTTGTTTCTGACCATATAGTATTTCCGGAAACAATTTCTCTTCTCTAATAAAACAAATAATGAATGTTTCCCATAAATGGGTTGTTATCAGCAAACTCTTATGGCGTATAGTGACGCATGTCATTGTAAGAAATAACTCGCGCTCCAAATCTCTTAACAGCTAGCAGTGTTATATGGTACATAAGCAGTTGATGACATGGAATGAAAACAGTGTGAAATGCTTCTGGCTAAAGTCATTGATCAATATCTGAGCATTAGAGGTTTGTCAGTAGTTATGAAATAATGACCTGCAGAGACATCTTCGTTCACTTTAATTGTTCACCACTTACGCAAACACAACAACATAAAAAGTGAATATTTTCCATTCGTAACAGATAGTGCAAGAAAATCGTCCAAGCTAATTATACAAAATATTTCAAAGGTATTCTGAACCAAGAAGTGCACGATATCATTGACCCGTCCCCGAAAAGAACTGTTATATAAAATGTGGAACTACGCGAACGTCTGCTTCCTTAAGTTATCTAACTTAGTGAGGCAACTACCATGGTTGTTATAAAATCAGATGTACATATATATGTGTCCTAATCATTAGATCGAGTTTTGACCAAAGTACAGATCCACCACACCAACAATATTTTATGCTACGAAAGTTCCTAACCCATGGCACGAATATGTTTAGATATATTTCCAATATACGAGGTAAAATGCGAAAAATATAGGTAACACTCTATTGGCAATAAAATGCAGAGCCTCCATACCTGCATTAAGGAAGAGCTACAACTATATACTTCATTAGTTGAGAAACACTAAAGTTTCTTTTTCGACATGGAAAAACGTGTCTTAGATTTTGACTGGAATATTGGTAATCTGCATTGCTAGTAGGCTATTCTGAATAGCCATCTTAAAACCAAAGAGTCTCCATACCTGCATTAAGGAAGAGCTACAACTATATACTTCATTAGTTGAGAAACACTAAAGTTTCTTTTTCGACATGGAAAAACGTGTCTTAGTTTTTGACCGGAATATTGGTAATCTGCATTGCTAGTAGGCTATTCTGAATAGCCATCTTAAAACCAAAGAGTCTCCATACCTGCATTAAGGAAGAGCTACAACTATATACTTCATTAGTTGAGAAACACTAAAGTTTCTTTTTCGACATGGAAAAACGTGTCTTAGTTTTTGACTGGAATATTGGTAATCTGCATTGCTAGTAGGCTATTCTGAATAGCCATCTTAAAACCAAAATCTGCAATAGAACCAAACTGAGTGATATGAACTACATTATCTAACTTCATTGCTTTATTTACATTACATTTGTTTAACTTTTCTAAAACTTCTACTTTCCTTTCACGCTTTGCAAAATATTTTACCACACCAAAATGTTTGGCATTACCTATCATATATGGACTTAGTTTTTCTCAAATTTCATATCTACTGACAAACAGTATCTTAAAATGAGGATTTACATGTTTTAAAAACCCGCATTATCTTGTTAAACGATGTCACCTACGACTTATGCAGTTTCCACGCCACATTAACTACTACTGCTGAGGCTACCTAACTAAAAACTCCACAACTTTTAATGGAGTCTACGTACAACTAAAGCCAAGAGATATCCTTCGAACATATTAAAAAACGCCGTTTCTCCAAATCCTGAATTTTCCTTTCTTCTCTTTATAATTCCAACTGTACTCAAATTTTATAGTATCATCAAATAATCAATATAAGGCAACATAATATCGGTTTTGTTTACATATATTCACATTCGTTGCCGTAGATCATTTGTTTAAGTTTTCACCTGCAATGATCTTTGTTTATGCAATGTTTATCACTTTTGAATAGAGTGAAAATCTTCAACCGTATTAAAATACTAAGAACAAGAATATTATCCTTCCTGATACCACCGCAGAGAAATTTGGAATTGCGGAATTTGCATAAGTTATATATATATATATATATAATATATATATATATTGGTAGGGATATGTTATGAATAATCCATTATATACATGCACTTTCGGATCAGGTAAAATATGAAAGTTTTATCTTTGTCGCAACTCTACGTAACTAAGAAAACTTTGCTTTCCTTATGCAGTATGAAATAGAAACTAATGAAACTTCAGATATACATCACTTATGTTGCGTACTTTTACAGAAATGCTATTCCGGCCGTAACACTATTCAATGGTCATGTTGCTGTCAGGGTGAGAGTTCAGCAGAATCGCAGAAGCGCAGAATAAAATGCATTTTATTTGCTCTCCTGGATGTAAGCGTTTGATTTCGAATCTCACAAGGATGGTATTAGCAAGTGAACGGTATAGAAATGATCAAATAAAGTATCGCTCAAGTAATTGGTCAATTAGACTAATTAAGACTTATCAAAATAATTGCTCTTGCGTCTGAATTACATACAATTACATTTCTTGTTATCGTTTAATCCCAAAACATCATTAAGCAGATATGCTTGTGATAAAGTGATTAGAAGAAGTAACCATCGCATAATTTATTCGCACGAAGGACTACATACAACACATCCCTAAGTTAAGGCATTAATGTTTGATTTGATCGATATTCGAGTGATATTTCGGCAAATCATCGCCTTGAGGATTTCACGATAAGTAAGGATGTTGCCTGTCGGGATATTTACTCGTAGTTATTAAAATTTAACTTCCGGTAGAATGTCAATGAATATATTCGTTTGATAACTTGTATAATCTTATCGCTGACTATGTGAAAATAATACTGTCTTAAAATCCTTGAATTACAATTATAATTATATTGACAAAGCGAGTTGCTTAATTGCTGGAAGACTAAGGTGATTGATTAAGTGTTAATTAAAGCTGTTTCTATGTTCCATTTAGAATTTTCTGTATGCGTCTATATCATATTGTACTTCGCATTTATCAGTTTCATTGTCTGTTGAACATTCGTCAGTCACTATCAAACAAACACACATATATATAGATATGGATACACAATCACTCTCTCACTCTCTCGCTGTCTTTATGCATACATATACATACATACTCACATTGACATACACACACACACACACACACACACATATATATATATATATACAAACACATACAGACACATATATGTATATATATATATATATATATATATATATATAATATATATATATATATTATATATATATATATATATATATATATATATAAAAGGAAATGAAGAAAATGCTGACAAAATAATTTAAGTAATTCAAGTAATTTAATCAGGTGATAGTTCCTTTTACCGGTTGCGCATTTGTTATGCTTATCAAAAGATGTTTTTTTAAGAGAGATAGAGTTACTTTCTGATAGATTTTTTCCTCTTATCAGATAAGAGGAAAAAATGTATCAGAAAGTAACTCTATCTCTCTTAAAAAAACATATTTTGATAAGCATAACAAATGCGCAACCGGTAAAAAGAACTATCACCTGATTAAATTACTTAAATTACTTAAATTATTTTGTCAGCATTTTCTTCATTTCCTTTTTTATATATCACAACTCGTGTTCCACATCTCCTTTTTTAAATAAATAAATATATATATATATATATATATTAGAATAAATGAGGTACTCAGAAATTCGGATGGTTTTATATTTATAGATATTTATTTGTATCTTACATGTTTTTATACTTCATATATCATATAGCATATATTATATTATAGCGCTTTCGTCCATTTCAGAGGAGCTTTCAAATTTGAAATCTCCACTGGAATGGACGAAAGCGCTTTATATGATATATATTATATGATGTATAAAAACGTGTAATATACAATTAAATATCTATAAATATAAAACTATCCGAATTTCTGAGTACCTCATTTCTTCTAATATATATATATATATACTAATACAATTGTTTGTTTTTATTCCACCCGTCTTCGTCTTTTATTTATTTTCATAAAGCTTCCCGTTATATATATACATATATATATATATGTAGAAAGCAGTGAACAAAGAAAGTTTCGTCCCATGCATTTGGAGTTTTATTTACTAACAGGTACATTGCTTAAAGTACTGTGGTTTAGACCACGTCGTATCATCAGATATTCAAAAATAGATTATGATGCTGTATATCTAATATGGTGAACATGTTCAATAGAAGGGTTTCTATTTACAGAGAGCGTAATTTAAATAATGGAGATATGGTAGGAAGAATAAACCATGATGAATGATCATTTGACGAAATATTCGGAAAAATTGGAATATGTAAAATAGGCAATTTTGATTTGTAAATTGTTCCCTCAAATTCAATTCTGCAAATTCTGTTGTTGTTGTTGTTGTTGTTGTTGTTGTTCTTCTTCTTCTTCTTCTTCAACCCATTACTCCTCCTCCTCCTCCTCCTCCTCCTCATCTATTTCTACTTCTTCTGCTCTTTTCTTCTTCTTACGCATCCCCATCTTTATCATCGTAAGCATCATCATTCCCATCATCATCGTCTTCTTCTGCTTCTGCGTCTGCTTCTTTGTCTTGTTCTTGTTCTTGTTCTACTACTACTTCTTCTCCTCCTCCTCTTCCTTTGTCTTCTTCTTCTTCTTCTTCCCTACTTCTTCTTCTTCTTCTTCTTTTTCTTCTTCGTCTACTACTACTACTACTACTACTATTACTACCACCACCCCTAATGCTACTGCTATTAATACTACCACCACCATCACCACCATCACCACCACTACTACTACTACTACTACTACCACCACAACCACCACCACCACAACTAGCACCACCGGCACACCACCACCACTACTACTACTTTTCTCATCTGTACATTTTTCATTCCTTTTACCTCCGTTTCGTTTTCACTGACACCGGCATCATCACTCGTTATATTTATAGCAGCAACATTATTATTAGATGTAAATGCAGCAATAGTAGACTGCTGCGGCTGCTGCTGCTGCTTCTGCTAGTAATATTAATAGTTTTTCATAATCATCTCTCCATCTTCACCATCATTGCCGTATTCTCGTCGTCGTCATCGTCGTTATCGTCGTTGTCGTTATCATGAACCACATCAACATCATCATTCTCGTTTCGCCGTCATCATCATCGTCGTCGTAGTCATCGTCATCATCGTAATCGGCCCCCTCCTCCTCCTCCTCATCATCATCATCATCAGCATCATCATCATCAGCATCATCACCGGCATTACCGTTCCTCTCTTTCTCACTGTATCTCTAATTGTTCAATGTTTCGCTTCATCACCTGCATGCACACTTTCCATTTCACTCTCACCATTCCTCACGTACTCTCTACCACAATTTCCAGTTAACTACTGGAGCGTGATATGCGCTTACACTGTATTGACCAACTCTAAAGTAAATTTTAATGTTCTAAGGTCCAAGATAAGCGGTACCATTACGGCAGTTCTTTGAAGATAGCAATTCACATATTGATCTTTAACATTAATGATCTAATCGAAATTTGTAACCATGAAGGTATAAATTTATATGTATTCAGGCTTTTACATATACTTCTTGCTCGCATCATTTCTGTTACTTGCAAGCCGAAGATTTATCAAACAAACTCGTATGACTTGTAAAATCTATACATGGGAGAATAACAATATCTCTAAACAAATGCATTTGCTTGTTAACTTATTGATTTAGAAACAAGCTATTTCCTTTCAAAAAAAC
>NC_042998.1:13375082-13385082 GCF_006345805.1 Octopus sinensis
CTATCTATATATATATATATATATATATATATATATATATATATTAAATTAGAGATAAAACCACTTTTAGACAAATCAAACTGTGAAAAACATAACCCAAAACATAGAAATAAAATTAATTAACATAATATACAATATATATATATATATATATATATATATGCATAAATATATATATATATATATATATATATATAATATATATATATATATATATATATATACATATATGCATGTATGTGTGTGTGTATGCATAGTCATGTTAAGTATATATAAATATACATCAATATTCTGTCTGTCTGTCTATATACATAAACAGGTGCGTAAAGATATGTTTGCAAAAATGATATTATAATAATTCTTTCTGCTATAGGCACAAGACCTGAACATTTTTTGGGGGTGGGGCTATTTGATTTCATTGACCCCAGTGTTTCACAGGTACGTAATTTATCGACCCTGAGAGAATGAAAGGCAAAGTTGACCTCGGAGGAATTTGACTCGTCAGTTTGTGTGGATCGCTTTTCCTGTAAATATAACAACAGCAACAATGATAATAACTCTAATTAGGTAATGTTTCCTCGAAACAAGAATTTCGATCAAAAACTAATTATTCGCAAGTTGTACAGAGATGTATTTATCGACCAGTCTGGATATACTGTTTTGAGTATGAATGGAAACATAAATTCCGATTCACATACGACTTGAAATCCATATAACCACGCGGATATGCGCACACAGGCATACACTCACGTGTGCACACTGTTCTCTGTGAATAAATAATTATATTTCCTAAGTTCTTGAAAATGATATTATGTACGCACGAAAACAGCAAGAGATATTGAAATATGCTACCGAGTTGATAACAGATGTATGTACAGAAGTCATATTAATTACTATAGATTTAATTAAACATATTTTCAAAAGCAAAAGTTAATTATGTTCTATGCATTCATTTACGGTATATATTAGAAAGTTTCTATATTTGCTAAAGTTAATGAATCTGTAATAGCATCGTCATTTGAATAGTTAAGATGCAACACTTTCCAGGAGGACATCATAAATAGGTAAACTGGAGATTGTAAGCAAAGATTTGAATGACGTACTAAAAAAATATTGTGGCTATATATAATCGTGTGAGTGTGTATGTGTGAATATACGCAGACGTACATGTATGTTTATATTTACGAATGTCATTATTTAGTTTTATTTCAAGATTTCCTTCCAATAGACATCAACGGGGTATTTCTGTATGTAGGTATTTATATGTATAGATATATATGTTTCGTTTTATTGTATGTATTCTTATGCTTATAGTTGCATATATAGACATGCTCATTTATACTTAAAATGTATGTATATCATTATTAAGTTTATGTCAAGATTCCTTGCCAATAAAGAAAGAACTGGTTTCTAACCTAGATCTAAGGTTGGAATTTCAACATCAACAACAAGGTATTTTTGTATGTATGTGTGTATGTATTTTTGTATATACGTATGTATATATATATATATATATATATATATATATATATATATATATATATGTATGCATGTGTATATGCATGTATGTATGTGCAGAGTTGCATGTTTTGTGTATTTATTCTCATGCATATATTTGCATATCTAGACATGATAATATATATTTAAATGATAAACTTCTGGAAGGTTTTACAAAGTTTTCAGTTCCAGTGATGGATTGGATCTGTAGTCTTCGCATTAGCTTTCTTCTTTCTTGCATTGTATGTATATATGTATATATGTATGTATGTATGTATGTATGTATGTATGTATGTATGTATGAACGTACGTATGTATGTATGTATGTATGTATGTATGTAGTATGTATGTATGTATGTATGTATGTATGTATGTATGGACGTACGTATGACCGATGTATATGCCTTTGTTTCCAGATGAAGCTCGCCGTTTTCCAACGAATTGCCTGAAGTTTCGTGTAAAGCTCCATTTCCAATGAAATGTGTCAGGCTTAGAAATGTTCCCATTTTCATTCTGTAGTAAATAGTAAATGCCTGTATCACATTTGATACATAAGCGCAAGAATAAATGTGCGTACACATGTGAGTTTGTATATTTGTTCATCATATATACACATACATATACATGTATAAATCTGTGGATGTATAAATTTGTGTATGTGTATAAGTAAATGTAACCTCACACAATATGCAATATATGTGCATATGTGTGTATATGTGTACGTGTGTGTGTGCGCGCTCGCCTACACATATATTCTTTATCTTAAGAGACATTTTAGGAGAGAACTTAAATATACACAGAATTAATATATTCGATCATTTATCTTAGAAAAGGAAATACATATTTTACTTTCCATTTAATTTTGCGGAAGCTTAATTTAATTTCTGCATAAGAATAACCATTTAACATACGTCACAATATTCTCCACAAATTTTCAAACCGTTTGTAAAGCTAATGTTAATATTTCTCTTATTATTTTTAGTAAGACATAAAGTGTATCTGGAGAAAATATATTCCACATCAAATTAAGCATAGCAATGATTATGTGTTTTTAATTCTATACATATATTACACACATGAGTAAGGTTATATTTCATCGCTTTGATTTTCCATATTTCTTTTCCTACAACCAATTCTCTCGGTTCACTTATATGCTAGAATTTAGATAATGGTATGAAATTGAAAAGGTTTCTGCGATAGAGTATTTTACCAGAAAAAAATATCATCTTTTATACAAGATATTTAAATATGTTTCTGAACATATGCGTATGTGTATATCAAATATCTATAGAAAAGATAATCAAAATGTTGAAAGCCATAAGTTTTACCGTTGGCTAGACGCCTGTACATATAAATTTTAGTAAAATAGATCAGATCACTGAAGAATTGAAATCCATGACAAGTGTAATTAACTTTGAAGAGAAAGTTTCATTGCCTATAATTTTGCTTTGAAAATGACCATTTCATGAAAGTGCTTGGAATAATTTATTAGACAAAAGACGACAATAGCTACCTAACCACAGGAGTTAATAATAAAACCAGATTTAATAATATTCAATATCAATGGCTTCCATTTCACATTTCATTTCCCTTTTCTCTCTTCAGGATATCACTTAATAGAATCATATAAAATTAATTGCAGCTTGTAGCGTTCATCATTGTATCATGTATTGATTGATTCATGTACTTACTTGTTTTAATTACACGTATCCAGAGAAACAGAACGTCAACAAAAATCTATTTTACTCTGCATTAAAATCAAATGTTCCTATTCTATATCTCTGAGGAGACACGATTCTTAGTGCCAAATTTATGACTTGAATATATAGAAATTGAGGTTCTTCGGGAATATCAACAGATATTTTAACATTCGTGGTCTCCAACATTTCATTAATTCAAAATTGGTGATCTTGTTATTACATATGCTGGGCAATATTTTCCTCTAACGGATAATGATAGTCGATTAAATTATCACCACATTAGGATATTGGTCGAACTTATAAAGAAAATTTAAGGTTCTAGTAAATGTATAAAGGAATGGCTCGTTTCTAGCAGGGAAATCTATAATGCAATCATTAAAGATTTATCGTATTCCGGAGTCGTTGACGGTAAGAAAAACGTAAATGAATAGAACATGAATCCGATAATATCAATAACGATACAATAGATAGGTTTAATGCACAAGTAGCATGAGAAAGTGTAATAGATGTACTTTTCCAGAACTGACCTCGAAATAAGTAAGACCATCATAGAAATAAAATGCAAAGAAGGATTAGTTTGATGTCACAAGCAAGGCATCTGAAAAAGAAAAATTTGCTGGCAGCAAGAATTAATCTTCACTTCCCAGCAAAGCATACGTATATACACGGCGGTCATATATCCATGTACACATGTACATAGATAACATCACATACTTAGACAGAACGAAACCTCAGATATATTTACTCCGCAACACATATCTTGACTTACATATTGACATGTAAATTAAGAAAAAAAGACACATACACACCTGTACACACGCAACTGTACACACACAGCTGTATACGCACAAACACAAACGTATTCAGAGGATAATGCTATTTGATTTGATAACGGAAATTACTTTAAAAGGAGAATAATATAAATTACAATTGAATTTTATTAAGTTTATATATATATATATATGGATGTCTCTGTGTAAATACATATACATGTATGTGTTGTTGTATCTAACTATATCTATATGTAATGAATGAAGGTATATATATTTAATAAATCTCTGCATGTATATGTGAGAAAATTCGTGTGTAAATGTGATTGCGGATATAAGTTTGTTCCGTTGTTGTCCATACGTAAGTGTTCCTGTCATATATGAAAATATGTGCGTTTGTGTATATGTGTATATGT
Source organism: Octopus sinensis (assembly GCF_006345805.1). Lineage (NCBI taxonomy): Eukaryota > Metazoa > Mollusca > Cephalopoda > Octopoda > Octopodidae > Octopus > Octopus sinensis. The sequence continues at coordinate 13,379,466 of NC_042998.1, forward strand.
GTGATGTGGATTTTCCCCCTAGCGTGGGGATATATATATACCTAGCGGTTCGGGGAAAATGGACCGATAAAATAAGTATTAGGCTTCCAAAGAATAGGTCCTGGGGGCAATTTGTTCGACTAAGGGCACTGCTCCATGGTTGCAGTCTAACGACTGAAACAACTAAAAGAGTAAATGGAGGTGCAATGGCCCAGTGGTTAGGGCAGCGGACTCGCGGTCGTAGGATCGCGGTTTCGATTCCCAGACCGGGTGTTGTGAGTGTTTATTGACCGAAAACACCTAAAAGCTCCACGAGACTCCGGCAGGGGGGTGGGTTATCCCTGCTGTACTCTTTCATCACTCGTTCTCCCACTCTTTCTTCTGTTGGCCTGTTCGCTTAACCAGCGGAGTGGCGTCATTCTAAGGCTAAAAAAACAATGCGAAAGCATTGTAACCAGCGATGTGTAACTACATCTAATGGATTGGCCGAAAAAATACACACACACACACACACACACACACACACAACACACACACACACACACATATATATATATATATATATATATATATGTATGTATGTATATATGACAAAGTATCAAACGAATTGAATCTCTCTAACTTTTTATATAACAAAGTATAGTTTAGGGTTATCTAAGTTTTGACGCCATAGACGATACACGGAGCCTCATACTTTACTTTTGGAAATCTTTTCAAATAAGTGAATCTGGTTAAGCTAATAAGTACTTGTAAAACAATCACAGCATTTTCAGATTCTTTTCTTCATATATATATATATACAAGCATTAAAGACCCATCGTTTCCGGGTCATAGTGCTTGTATATATGTGTATATATATGTGTATATTTTACATGTACATCTATATATATACATCTACACATAAAATACAAAAAAAAAATTATATCTTGATATCGCTATTGATAACAATACTCAAAATGTATAACAGACTGGAATTGTTAGCCCGTCTCTTGTAATTTCGATCAATTGTATCTTGTCCTCCCTCCTGCATTGAAGTGTGGCTACAATCCAGCCTACCTCTACTTGGGGGGAGGGAGGCATTTAAAATTTTTTTCCGGGACGTCCTACGTCCCAGATATAAGGGTAAAAATAATATATTTCCACTTTGCAAGTTCGAGTCGAGTACTCCCTTGCACGCTCCGTTGACTCGAACCTTGCTTCTATTGTGGGGAATTTACCGCCTCTGATTAGATAACTTTCATAGTCGCAGCAAGACACTTTTTGATGGTGCTTTCCTCCATACGTTGTATACTATATAGAGAATAGTCTTTTTCTTTAATTTAATTTTTTATTTTCCATCTGGACTATTCCATTTCTGCACGCTAAGTTTATTTTAAATTTATTCCCATTCATGTGAAACCACTTATTCAAGTTTAAGTCATTGATGCAATTTTATACCAATTGCTATGTTTACTTATTTTTATGTTACGATTATATTATACTTTAGTTTGATTTTAATTATTACTTACGAAATATAATTCAATTGCTATTATTATTTTTATTGTTAAAGTGAAAGTATCTGACATAAAATAGAGAAACGTTTTTGTTTCACTTTTAACACGTAATACTGAAATGGTGAAGATATGATATTGCTATGGGCTCGCTCTAGGCAAGAAGTTGAACATTTTTTTGCCCATGAAATTACATGAACCCTAAGTAAGGCATGTGTAAAATTTGAATGGAATTGGTTGTGTAGTTCTCGAGTTTTAGGGAATCGTAGTGGAGAAGATATGATATTGCTGTGGGCTCGCCCAAGGAAAAAAGTTAATTTTTTTGGCCGATGACACTCCCCGAACGCTAAGTAAGACGGGTATAATTTAAATGAATTTGGTTGTGTAGTTCTCAAGTTTTAGGGAAACGCACAGACAGACAGGCACACATTCTCAGTTTTATATATATAAAGATATATATATATATAAACTTACTTGGAGGAAACGAAATGACGCGAGGGCGCTCAGTCATACAATAGTGCAATAAATAAAATATATGCATACATACATACATATATGTACGTACCTAAATCTACATGTATATATACATGCATATATAAATATATATATACGTGAGTACAGGGCACCACAAACAGACGTAGAACTCAACGAGAAACGAAAACGTAAAAACAAACATGGAAATGGACCTTTTTTTAACAACGAAAAAACAGAGTACAAGACAAACAACACAAGGAAAATTCCCCTTCATCAGCTGTCCCTAGTACGACTCCATGCGTGTTTCGAGGGTGAGGACAGAACACGACTATTCGTGGTGTCCTGTACTCACGTACATATATTTATATATGCATGTATATATACATGTAGATGTAGGTACGTACATATATGTATGTGTGTCTGCATATATTTTATTTATTACACTATATATATATATATATATATATATATATATATATATATATAATCAATAGTAATAACGGGTAAAATATTAATCAATTAATGATAAATAATTTTACCAAGTAGTTTGGTATTTTAAAAGAACCATTATCGGTAACCTTATACAAAAATTCTATAATTATAAGCATAATTATAATTAGGGTTCAGCAAAATTTGCTGAACCCTAATTGTAGTTATGCTTATAATTATAGAATTTATATATATATATATATATATATATATATATATATATATATATATATATATATATGTATGTATATTTTAGCAAAACTGTCCGATGAACGGCAACGAGAAACTCAGAGTAACAGATTTCGTTGAATTTTCTGCTGATTTAAATCAATTATATGTATATATATGTACGTATATGTATGTATGTATGTATAGTCAAAACAAGTAAACGAACTTTAGAAATAACAATAATAAATGAGAGGACGTCCACATGGATTGCATTAGCTGACACTCAAAATAATGAATAAGTTCCCTGACCATAAACCTGATTGACTTGGAGCGATCATTGTCAACCACGGCCTGGATCTCAGGAAGTAATTCAGTTTTTTTTTTTTATTTCAGAGTGATCAGAATGTGTTATCCCCACTGCCGTACCTTCGTAATCACCATTAAACCTATTCGACTCCTTCCGAATTCTCCTCACTGTCCTCCGATTGCCGCTGAAGACAGACTAACATGATTGTTTTGGAGTTTCCGGCGTGAATGCCACGCAGTGTCGCTCGTTTCCTAATCTCTGGCAGAATGAATTGCGTCATGGTGCTGGTTTTTTGTCATAGACGGTGTCCAACCGACCCTAGTATATTGTGTAGTGGAGAAAATCAAAAACAAACAAAGCGCATGCGAAAAATGAAAAATATCATTTAAAATATTATGGCGACAATTTACGCATCGCAGGGTGTGTGTGTATGTGTGTGTTTGTGTGTATATATATATATATAATATATATATATATATATATTATACACACACGCACACAGACACAACCACAGACACAGACACACACACACCACACACACACACACACACATATATTATATATATATATATATATATATATATAATGGAATGAGATAAAATATCCAAGGCTGTGAAAGTTTTCAGAACATATACAATGTGAAAGTCTTACAGCTGTTTCCGGGATATTTTAGATATCCCTTCATGAGAGAGACGGTGCGAGAAAATGTTTAAGTAGTAGTTGTTGTTATAGAGAAGATACGGAATACAGAATGAAGTGGAGGAAGGAAAACAGACATGAGATACGTAAGGGTATTGTATCTGAAGTTCCATTATTTAAGAAAACTGGTGTCTATGTAAGTTTCCTCTTCCTTGTGTGTGAGTTCTGCAAGGTACACGAAACTTACATATACACTGTAAGCTGTACAACCTTCACTTTATAATTGCTCTGAAAACTTTCACAGCCTTGGATCTGTTTCTTAACTCATTCTGTTAATATTGAACCTACATTGGACTGCTCATTCCTATAATCATCGACCCTGGAGTTTAACTATAGTCTGTCCATAGCACTTACTCACCATTACCTGACACCTTCGGATCTTCTTGACACTATTACCTCTCATATCCCTAATATATATATATATATATATATATATATATTTGAGTAGTTGAATGAATTATCTTGTTATGGATAATCCGGTTAACCGATACCTGGGTAGCAAATTCACATCAGGGAAGATACGTTTGAAGTTACGTGCTTTCGTGTGGAAATATGTATTTTTTTTTTCAAATATAATTTTTTTTTAAATATAAAAAATATAAATTTTTAAAAAATATCAACTCCATTCTTTCATATATATATATATATAGTGAATTGAAGAAATGGAGTTGAACGAAGATTGAACAGAAATCGTTTCATTGCATTCAGCACGTGTTTCGAAAGCCACAATTTACCAAATTCCGATTGAATAAGGAGACCATATTGTGTCTTTCTCTTCAGGAAGAAATAGGAAATCCGTTGGCAAAAACAAAACCAGAACAGAGGCGCAGCAAAACAAATCGAACGAGGCTCCTAAGAGCCCATGGCCAAACTGTTTATCAATGTATGTTGAAATCGAAACTTGCGGCTGCGCACATATGGAATAGTTCACACACACATGTTTCTAAGTAGATTTTGACTCGCCCCATATAATACACCTAATATTCTTTAAATAGTCAGAACTTTAGTCTCGGTCACAAAGAACATCTACGCACCCCGTGCTCTCACCCACCGGAATGACCGCTGCCTGACCTGTTAAAATCTTCAACGCACCCACCACCCGATTTCAACATACATTGATAAACAGTTTGGCCATGGGCTCTTAGGAGCCTCGTTCGATTTGTTTTGCTGCGCCTCTGTTCTGGTTTTGTTTTTGCCAACGGATTTCCTAATTCTTCCTGAAGAGAAAGACACAATATGGTATCCTTATTCAATCGGAATTTGGTAATTTGTGGCTTTCGAAACACGTGTAGAATGTAATAAAACGATTTCTGTTCAATCTTCGTTCAACTCCATTTCTTCAATTCACTAATAATATTAAAATTCAATTATCCGCACCAACGCATGGTTGCAACACCATATGGTTGTACCTCCAACCGTGCTGTCTTCTGTTGTGATTTTTGCTACCAAGGTATCGGTTAAACTTTTGATTAATCTGCAACAAGATTATTCATCTTTCTATTTCACAAAATATATATATATATATATATATATATATATATATATATATATATATATAATTGTGTAATGGGGAGGACCATAAAGCTAAGCACTTTATGGACGGGAAACCTAGGGTAAAACCATACACCCATTAACTTATACACTGCTCTACATCTTAGAGTGTGCTTCTTCTACAGATTTATGTTTGCTAAATACGACAAGTATAAGTCTATAAAAGTAAGTATAAGTCCGTCGTATATATATATATATATATATATACACGACGAACTTATACTTACGTACACTGATTTATATCTATACACACACACACATCATCAAACAGTGATATTCACTTCATGACATATATTTTATCGTACTTATATACATAATTCCCGACAAAATCTTATATACGTATGTATATATGTACATGCACCCACACCAACACAAATATATGAATATTTCTGTTGCTAATGGACTCGTACGCTTCTGGACAATATATATATATTCTATTTGTGTATAGGTTTAAAATATC
>NC_042998.1:13390082-13422582 GCF_006345805.1 Octopus sinensis
AGAAATGCCAATGATAGTTATGAAATTAAGGATTTCATCGCGAATTCCAAGATTCGCTTCGTAGATGTAACACATCTTGCAGTGACATATATTCCCATTGTTATATCGGGAGTGCTATAAAAATGAGAGAGCTCCCATCTGTTTCTAAATAAATTCCACTACAACATAAGCAGGGATAGAACAATCATAACATTCATATGTAGGTTAGCCTTAGTATTTGTACTAAACTTACAAGGATTTCTGATTTAGGCACAGGACCGCTACTCTCACGCGCGTATTATAAGATCAAGCTAATTTCTTTCGTAGACTTAAAATCTGGATGCTTTAGAATCTATTATAACTATTTGAGTTCTTAATTAGAATAATTTTGTCAAGTTTCTAAAGATAAAATGCCAAAAAATATAACATATGAATGCTTGAACACAGAACATAAAGAGCCATAGATAAATACATTAGAAATTTTCTCCGGCATTCTCATAGTAAATGATGCATTTTGCAGTTGCTTTAGAAAACTACAATGTGAAATAAATCAAGTGAAATACTATGCATAGTGATTTAATGATAGAAAACTGTACCTAGGACAATACAGCGCTAGAGACATATATGTAAAAATATATACATATATCCATACATTCATCCATACATGTACAGAGCCGGTATAAATACGTTCAATAAGAATTATTTGCCCAAATTTCATAACAAGTTACTGATTAATATTGGCTAACTTTATAAGCAAGATTTTTTGACTGCATAAAATGCAATGGGTGTGTATGAAAAATAGAGAACCATCTTACATTTGTAATTTAGGTAAATATATTTCATGCAAAAGCATAGTTGCTCAAATCCGAGATAAATACTCCTTCCCCTAATTAAAGGCATCATATTCATATACTAAGTAATGCACCGTCTGATATTGACGGATAAAAATTAACTTACAAAGACAGAGGAAAATATATCCCTGAGGAATTGCAACCGTGTTTCGTGGTCTGCTACCACAACAGCTCCTTTATAGGATCCAGTTAGATCAAGACATCATCAGGACGAACCACGTCCGGTTTCGGCCCCTACTCCTCTACCGTTTTGACGTGGCGAGCACCCCCTTTCGGAGGTGTCTTCAGCTCTGGTGTTGGGTGCATGTCTTCTTTCTTCTTCTTTCTTCTGTTCCCTGGCCTCTTCGATGTATCGTCAGCTAGTGTCAGCCGGTGACTGACTGTCTTGTCAAATTTATCCCTTTAAATACCTGCCGCATAGTCTCCAGCAGGCAGCCCCAGCAAGTTGTCACGTGACACTGTCTCACCTTAACTGACTAGTGAAGGCGCGTAGTTTTAGCCCGCGCTTTTTCTAAACAACCGTCACCTGACAGGCAGTCCCAGCAATGGTACCAGCTGAAAAGCAGTGAGCGCAATGTATGTTAGCTGTAAGACCGGGAAAATATGGAAAATGGAAAAATGTTGGGAAAATGGGACGACACAATGCCATTCAATATTCCATTACAAGCTATTGATTTATGCATTGAAAAGTTAATTTTTATTGTCTCAAAATCCTCTTCCATCTTAGAATGTATTCTGACGTATTTGGAGAACAGGGTGGCCTGCTTCTATGGCGAGATCTAATGCTATCTAAAACGAAGTAGTGAATTTCGGATGGATTATAATATTGTGTGTGTGTAGTTGCAGGTAAATAAAATCGAGGTTTTGGACAGTTGCAGATGCCAGTGCGCCAGGGAGTGAGTGTGGCTGCCTCCCAATGTCCCAGATTGTCAATAAAAGAAGCAACCTTCTCTCTTCAAAATGGAATGAATTCCCGAATGTCTAGGCTGTGTACTCTAGGATAGCTATATGTACAGGTTTACCCAAGAGACCGATCTGAAAGTATATCATGGGGCATCATGCTTGATTTTGGAAATTTGTATCTGGAATTTGCACGTTTGCTGGTGATGTGAGGACCAAACACAGTAGGTCACTATTTAGCAATCGTCAGCAGTCAATACGTATCCTGGTGCTAGGTTTTTCAGACACCACAGCCGGCTCTACTTCTATATCGACGATCCTCCCACACAGTACCTCTCAGGATTAAAGACACCAGCAATTTGACCTCTTTGAAAGTCCAGTAGATCTGTCATTTTAATGAATTTGTAATTACCTTTTTCTGATGATATCTGAAACGAAACAGCAATTTTAGCAAAACATTTTAAGCAACACTAATAATAAAACAAAATACATAATAATAAACAAGTTTTTCACAGTTCTATAGACATTTCAAAATTATGATGCTAGGTGTTTCCATTATTTTGTCCAACCCCTGTACATTCTTCACGCAGTTATTCGCATTTTGGATTAAAATCTATTAGATTTACCTTACATTGGATGGCCAGTTATCTAATATAATACGCTTCTGGATTTATTGTTCTTGATTTCTTTCAGTATAGCCGTGAAAACTGCATCTCATAAGACTTTGGAAAATAATTATTTGTTTAAAATAGAAAGAAATAGAAATTGTTTCATCATCGCTATGATTATGAGAATAGTTCCTTCCGATTTCCTTCGTGATTGGATCATTCAGTGTGAATCTAATTGTAGTATTTGCCTTAAGTCGCTATGCGCAATAGAAACGACAATTTCACATAGGAAATAACTTTGTATCCAGCAGCTTATGTCTTCCAAAAGAATGAAATTTTGCGAGCGACTCTTATGCCATTCCAGAACTTATAAATTAGGAAACGATTTGAATTCCTGAAACGGGGGGTAAGGAAAGAAACGAATATCCAGTTGAGATTACTCTGTAAATGGAACTAAGTAAAGAATGATTTACTTGTGAAGCACTTCAATTTTCTCTGGATTTAATGATCTATTTTTAAAGTAAGCTCTTATCGTATAACATGACAAGAACGAATGGGATTTAAGTACGTATAAGATTAATTAAATAACAGAAGTGCAAATCAAATAAAATAAAAGCAACTTGAAACAATAAACACGAAAATGGCTCAGATTCTATGGCGATTACTCTTCACATGAAATCGTGATGGTGACAGATAGGAGGTAATCTTATTGAATTAGAGTATCTAATATGAAATTGATAAGGTTAAGCAACTACATAAGAGACAACTAAATGTAAAACAAGAGCGTATTTCTTAGATGTTGATGGAAATTTTTAAAAGAATCCATTTATTTTACTCGAAAGGTGGTATTTAAACATATCTACATTTAGCCATGTAATAAAATGCAATAGGAGTAATTCTTGTAATTCTGTGCGTATATCATGATTAAAAACTGGTGCGATTATCTCAGCCTGTCTGTCTCTCTTTCGCCCTATCTATCTATCTATCTATCTATCTATCTATCTATCTATCTATCTATCTATCTATCTATCTATCTATCTATCTATCTATCTATCTCTGTGTATATGTATATACATATATATATATATATATATATATATATATATATATATATATATATATATATATATATATATATATGCATGTGTGTGTGTTTGTGTGCGTGTGTGGGTGCGTGTGTGTGTATGTGTGTATCATTGTATCGACGAGATTAACTGATGTTGTAATACATCGCTTGTCAAAATGCGCAGGTTTTTGAATGGTGTCTTCCCCACTTATTCACTTGATAGCTCGTTAGTCCGTCGCATGGTCGTACATTGGCAGTATTGTGTGTATGAATTCTAATTATGTGTGTATTGATATGTGTATAAGAATATATGTCTGTGAGTACCAGTTTTTGTGTGAGATAGTTTACATAAAATGGTAAGCGATCCTGCTGTTCATATTCATGAAAGCTGCCTTAATCATATTCAGAATGGATGGTTGCAACGTCTATGCACTCAACATATATACACCGCACTATGATTTCATTCGCAAATACATGCAGCAATTTTACTCCAACTTCTATAGCGGAATATTGGTCGCAAAAATATATTTTGTAGATGACAAATTAAATAATATCAAGATAGAGTGCAGGACAAAAGCAATTCTTTTCCTACTTATTTTTTGTATGTGTATTTAATATTCTATGCTCCAATTCACATTTTTGTAAACTGAATAAACTTGGACAAAGGTGAATAAGCACAAGACAAAAAGAAAATGCAGGTGATTAAAAAGACTTATCCGCCTTGATTCCATATAATTTAATATCATTTATTCAAATTCTGATTTGTAGACGAAAGGGAAAGCAAGAAATACCACAATGTCCTATTTTCGTTGCCGTAAAATATGGCGGATTTTTTGCTTAGACAAAACAAACCAGTATTCGCCGTATCTTTATCGTTCACTGCGTTAAAATAAAAATATAAATGGAAACAGTTATTAATGAATTATGAAGTAAATAGTAACTTATATCTACAATCAGTCGCATTCCCATGTGAAATCTGACCGTGCTTTAGTACGTTGCTAGGTATAAGTATTACATTGCAGTTGATATAGCTTAAAAGAGTTTGTAGCTTATTCCTTCCACTTTAATGAATGCTATTGATTACCGCATTGAGGATATCATTCACAATCCAATTAAATACCAAGCAATTTGCTTTCCTAGTAACCACATTGGCGAATCTCTCACAAAAACTATATAATTTAGCGAGGTTGTTTCTTTATGTTTATTGTTTATCATATATTTATTTCCTCCCAATTTCCCAATAGATATGAAGAGGAAAATCATTAATTGGCTCGAGGATGTAAGAATGTAGAAATTTAAAGGAGGTAATATGCATAAAGAGAAGAAAGCAACGAAAAGGAAAAGTGGTTGCGTTGGTGGTGTTAATAGTAGCAACAACAGCAACGAGAGTAGTAATAATAGCAGATCATGTTAGTTATCGTATTTTAGTAACATATTGATCGGCTAAACGATAGATTAGTCAGGAACAGAACGACTATAGTCGTAAGTATATAGCGAGATGAGTAGATAATATAATATTGATAGATATACATATATGGCCGTACGAACATGTGTAGACAGAACGGTAAATACATTTGTGAATATGGATAGTATTGTTTATAGGAACAAAATCGGTCAAAATAGGAGGGAGCTTATAATGGTAGCATCTACAGCGATAGATGATGCAGTACAGATAAATATTATATATATATATATATAAAGAAGTTAAGGTAGGAAGTGCAATGGTCCACTGTTTAGTGCAGCGCTCTCGCGGTCATAGGATCGCGGTGTCGATTCCCAGACCGGGCGTTGTGTGTGTGTATTGAGTGAAAAACCCTAAAGCTCCACGAATCTCTGGCAGGGTGAGGTGACCCCTGTTGTACTCTTTTGCCCCAACTTACTCTCAATCTTTCTTCCTCTTTCTTGAGTAACGCTGCGATGGACTGGCGTCCCGTCCATCTGAGGAGAACACATACGCCATAGAAACTGGGAAACCGGGCCCATGAGCCTGGCTGGGCTTGAAAAGGGCGCATAAGAAGAGGTTAAGGTAACTGCACACATGCGCACACACACCCTCACACGTATATCCATCATCCATGCATAAGTATGTATTTTTTTTATTACAGAATGCAACCGTAAAAGATGTGGGGAGAGACTACTATGTGAATGGGAAGAGTTGTGTATTCATTCGAACTCAAGAAATTTATTACCCAATTTCTCACTACTACTAATAATTGAAACTAAAAAGAAAACTATTTGTATGGTGAGAGTTACTTCTTCATCGAATAAATATAGAGAATGCATCTAATTAGAGAATTTGTATTAGCCACCTTTGTCATTCAATAAGCCGTACAGCTACCTACGTCAGAAATTTTTTGTTGTATGAGGAGGTTATTTCTTAATATATCATCAGACCAACTGTCATTTGAGTAAGAGAAAGTTTGGCTGAATGAACTTTGTGATGTTGAGCATTGTTGCATATACTTCCTCAGCCGCTCATTTAAGCCAGTAAGGCTTTCAGATACTCAGTCATATATACATTGCAACACAGCAGATTGTCTTTGAACGTCTACTATTTTAATACGTACATCACAACTAACATTTGTTTCATGATTTCAACCCGAAATGTAGGTATGCGTTTCCCCGCCATATCAATGATTAGAAACTGCAACTCTAGAAATTGGATTAACTGAACAACTAAGTATTTGAATAAGAATCGTTTTATGCGATTGCAGTTTTACCCGACAATCAAGACCCATACTTCTTGCTTATTCAAATGTTTATCATCAAGCTGCAAACCCATTATGCTTGAAAAATATTTTATGCAATAAAATTCATACATTCAAACAAGACAATCCTCATTTGCACATATGAAGCTTCCATTATCTCAATATCTCTGGCCACAGTCCTTCATACCTGCTGTTTATGGCCCCTCTTGATTGCCACAGTGGCAGTTGATTGATAAAAGTAATTAAACAATTGTATGGTGATCTCCTCAATGTTAACTAAAAAATTAACAGGATGGTAGTTTTAGTTTTCCGGACACACACTGTAACACCCATGTTTCCAGTACCAATTTTCGGAAGAGGGATCTGCTTATAAAGCGAACGTTTGTCTGCCAATAATTTGATGACGGGCAATAATGAAACAAATGGACATCACATATGATCCCGAAGGAAATTGGGTTTTTATTGGGATAATAAACAGAATTACAACCAAAATTCCCTTTTATGCACCCCATTCGTTTTATCATAGTTTTTGTAATTGTTTCTAGCTAATATCTTTGTCTGTAACTTTTCTCTCTCCAGTTTCTTGAGATGGAAAACTGCTTTGCATTTTCATTGATATTTATCTGATTGTCGTTTCGAATTTTCTCTCAAAATTATTATTATTTTGCAACGTATAGTTTCTCCTACTTAGCGAATTTCATCTTATACATGTTTTCAATACATTTCCTTATCGTTCTTACTTTATGTAATATGTTTCTTTCGGTTTGTACATTTTTCATCTCCATTTTTCTTCTATCATTTTCTCTCAGATTCCTGTTAGATTTCTATTTTTCACTAGAGTTGCTTTATATATTTATTTGTTTCATGATAAAGTTTCACTTTTCATTTACTTTGACGTGTCTAAAACGTGTTGCATCTTTATGGATTTTCCTGTTTTCTTCTATTTTTCGTGTTCACATTGTTTAAACATTTTTTGTTTAAACATTTTGTTTTCATTTCAACTTAATACTTTTGTATCTATTGTATTGTTACTTAACTTTTTTTATTAGTACTATATCTTATATTGTATTTGTCACCATAAAATGCTTACTTCCTCTTCTGCACCACATTATTTTCCTTATCTCTCTTCCTCTACTACGTCTCTGATTCATGAGTTTACAACTCGAAACTTACCTAAACGCATGGCTACAACAAATGCATGCGCCCAACAGACGTGACATTCGTATGAATATTGGATATTTTTTTTGCAACAGAAATGCTGCAATCAAGCAGACAAGCCTGCAATCCCAGCAAGACAGCTTCACATGATTCTAATCAGTGCAAGTGAAAGTGTCAAAATGGAAGTATCGTTAATTAATTTAAACTCGCATGTCAGGAACATGACCGTGTAATCGAAATTGTTAACTTCAAGAAGTATTAATGACATTTAGTAGAAGTATTTTTCTGGGGAAATTGTTTCTGTGAACTGTAAATTATATTTCTATCGTGTTTTTTGTTAGTTACATTATGTTTTTTCCCCTCTGTCTTATTTTTACCTTTGTTCATGTTCATTCTTTTGTAATGCACCACAAACTATCTGTTGCACCCTTCAATATACAAAATATATAATTTCTTGCATATCATGTTACAGTCAAATGTTTTATCCAGAGACATGTATAACGTTCCGAAATATGTTTTCCATTTTTATTACGTTTGAATTTTCAATTTGAATAGAAAAATGAGATATTTTCTTAAATCGAAAAGCGTAGCAGGATATGATATAGAAATTTGTTTTCGAATTCCATTACAAAAATTTGATTTGATACGTGTTAGAATCATATCCTCTACTCATTTTGATTTTGTATTTTTTTAATATTTCTGATTTGATTTCTTTTCCAGCTTCATGTTATGAAACTTTTGTACATTTATATATTTACTGATATTAGATTTCCAAAAGGAAATTTAAAACAACGAGTTTTGCAAAATCTGAAATTGAAAAGCTTAGCCGAATATATTTATGTTCCTTTACGATGAGTTTAAATCCGATACTAACTTAATGTTTGCTTACGGTTATGAGACAACGTTACATACCAGGCGCATACTTGTGATCATTCAATTTTCAAATGAACATACTAAAGCCATGGTTTTGTCACTGTGTACGAAATAAAAATATTGCTCCGGTTTCTGAACTACCGATGGTATCTAACTTCAACGATGTGCTTATATTAACATATATTTCCAGCAGCATATCTATTTCCTATTAAATTCAACTATTATGGGACTCCGAATCTTTAACAACACACAATTTTATTTTCTAAATAAATATTTATATTCATATTTTGAAATCTCATACTGCATATAAACCATATAACTCTATGCATATATGAAAAACAAAGCTAGGCCAATGTTTCCGAATATATAATGAATAAAACAAAAGTAAATATTAGAAAATACTTTTGTCGTTAGTAGATATTTCGATCATGTTATTGGTACATAGGTTTGTACATATTTTTAAGATTAATATGACTGACACGCTGTTATTCTATATCATTGTAAATGATTAGATGACACTTATATATACATCGTTAGTGAAATATTACAGTGTGGCTGCAGCAGGTTGAAATACATAATACGTGATTTACGGCCGTAATACATATTGTAATTATGCAGGGTATTATGGTAGGTTTGTTTTGCACTCAGTGCGCAAACCAATATATAGTGAAGAGAAAAAAAAAACATATGCCAACATGAATGATCAGTTTGCTCTTAGCTCGTAGAATCCTTTATGAGTTGTGTCTGCTACTGAGGATTTAAGCAAAAAATATGTAATTCGCGTATAAGCTGAGTTTGTCTCTTATATCATACACGAAAACGATCATTTGCGCGTAAGGCTGAATCAATTTTACCATTTCTGAAGAAACCTTTACAATAGTCACATTATTCTTCATCACTAAATAAGAGAATTGAGAGCCTTTATAGAATATAATGATTGTCTATTCATCAAAATCTCTTTCAAATTTACAACTGATTTTGTTTTTGCAGAATGACAAAAATTCCACACTCTCACCTATCGAAGCATGTTAATTCATCAGTATTTATGAATTGTACAAATCTCACTTAAGATGCCGTGGCATATTTACTGTGTTATGCACGGAATATCTTAACGAAAGTCATTCAGTAATAACTGAAGAGTCAAATACGATTTCGTTTCTTTATAAAATGCATAAGTATTATAGATTTTCTATTTAAGTACATATATTTTGTAAATCATTCGTCTTTCTGTATTTCATTTATCTCTTTATAGTGTTATTGACCAATACTGAATATATTGCTAGGTTAGTATCATTGATTATATGATATTATCTTTTATTTATGTGTCTATATTGCGTAGGGTAGAATAATGGTTTAAATGATGTGCTGTTGGGTATTACAACTTTCCATTACAAAATTTCGCTTTACACATTAGATCACAGTAACACTAGAATATGCTTATTGCATTATATATATAAAATTCACATAATTGCCGAGCTCTAAAAATTTAAGTCTTTGTGGCATGATAATTATGATACTACTACTAATGATAAATACCTAAGTACATAATTTACAAGAATATAAAAATAGGCATGACCGTGTAGGTAAAGAATGCATTAGGATTGTAGCCGGGAGTATAGCTTCGAAATAAAAGATTAGCGGTGTGAAGACAAAGTAGAGATTCCGATACAAAATGATTGGATCTTAAAGGACATTATTGGATCTTAAGACTGAATAGTGACCTCTTGAGTGACCATTGAGCATTGAAGCAAGACTACCATATATGATTATATATGTCCAAATAAACAATGTAAGATCATAGACTTTCCAATTCCCTATGATAGAAGAATAGATACCAGAATAACTGAAATTCTTCTTCTTCTTCTCTTCTTCTTCTTCTTCTTCTTATTATTATTATTATTATTATTATTATTATTATTATTATTATCATCATTATTATTATTATTATTATTATTATTATTATTATTATATTATTATTATTATTATTTTTGTTGTTGTTGTTGTTGCTATTATTATTATTATTATTATTATTATTATTATCATCATTATTATTTATATTATTATTATTATTATTATTATTATTATTATTATTATTATTATTATTATTATTATTATTATTATCCTCATAGCATACACGTGTTTTTCCACTCGCAAGTTTTTCTTCCAAAATTTTGTTTCCAGAAGTTGTTAATTGCTTATTTTGTTAATACACGTTTTTTTTTCTGAAGCACCACCTTTGCATAGGTGCCTCCCTTTGTGTTGTTCGTGCTCCCCACCCACTTTGCGTTATGTAATCTCAAAATTAATTATTTTAAAAGAAAACAAATGTGGCGAAACCAGACTTGTTGAAGAACATTGAAGGGGAAGTGAGAAAGGTTTCAGATAGAGAGGTGCAAAACGCTGCAGTGCCCTCCACCTATAGAAGAGGCAGCAAACACACAGCAGTTTCAAGTTCCCGCACACGAAATTGCAGACACTTTAAAAACACCTGTTCTCTGGGTTCCGACATTTATTGATGCTATTACCGCTTTTTTCAGCGACCGCAACTGCTTCAACTCTCAAGCTAACCTGTTATATTTATCGACATTTTTTCTTCCTTATCACATACGTTGTTTTCAGCTGGGCACGTTATATGATCCAGCATCCTTTGCCTTATTTCTCAATTAACACTATGCCTGATTTCCTTTTCTCTATGTCATGGTAGCAATGAATCATAAAATCCCATAGGATCTGGCATTATCATTTTCGATGATGCCTTCGAGTTTATCATCGTATCACTTTTTTGCTCTGTGAAGTCCATACTTGTTGCAAAAGTATCCAATGGATAATCCTTGCTATATAATGCCTGGTCTGTTCATATCTATTTTTCTGTCAGTATGAATGTTGAACTTCCAAACGAGTGAGATGTGATCATTTTCAAGCACTGGAGGTGGTTTGTGCTCCTATCAGTTTTTATCATTGGGCAGGTCCATGATAAATTTTGCAAATTACTCAGTGAATATATTACCCAGTGAATATATTGTGTTGCTCTACCATGCCTCTTAAGATACTCTGTAGGCGCAAGAAGAGTGCACATGGAGACAACATGATCAATGTTTCATTTTGTGTGTTTACATAAATATGTTGAGCTACTGCTGTACTTTAATATGTTGGCTTGATCGTTCCTTGTAGGTAGGCATTGATCTTGGGCTGCTGTGGTAAACTCTTCTGTTTCTGTTTTAAGTCAGAATATACTAACCATTGATGGATAGGTTCTTTGTCAACATCGGCCCTATTATCTCTCTTTGGGTATTTGCATTGTGAGGTTTTTCTTGCCATTCATCAATAAGAATATCTAAGGCTGTAGCTTTAGCAAGGGTTTTCATACGCTTAGATTTTTCTGTGTTTGTTTCCAGAACGTCTAATGCTGGGATTTGTTGTATTTGGAATTCACTTAGATATTCTTTTGTCTCTTTTGTTACTCAGTATGATGCTTTATTGTTTCCGTGCTTTAAGGCAATTTTTAACACTCGGTCATCAGAGTTTCTTAAGGTAAGTGTCTCGGCCAATTGTGGCAACCTTTATTGTTAAATCCAGTTGTAAAAGCCCACGGAAACCCACTTGTCTTTGCAGGTAAAGTCGTTGTATATCTGCCTTAGGTTGGTGCAGTTTATGAATTTTCAACAATCTGTCAAGATTTTATGCATTCTCAACAATCCGTCGCGATTTCATATTTCAATAATTGACCAGTATGGTTTTGAAAGTGTAAGGCGGATTTTACCAATTAGTTTCAGGTTTTGTTTAGAATTGCGAATTTTGGGGTGAGTGTGGAATTCATTCATACTGATTTCTTTAATATTCAGCCATTCAATCACGATTTGAATTTTTGGATCATGCAGTTCTCTGAGGTCAATTTCTCTGTGACTTTCTTCATCTATTTGATTTTCAGCTGCCATATGTCTATGTTTGTTTCAGAGAGTATTTTATTTTGCTTAACAATTACATTAACTCTTTCAATCATTATTACTTTTTCAACAGACCAGGGTTGGTCTATAATTATTTCCTCTTCTTTAGCTGCAACTTCGTTTCTTTTATCCCTTACTGATTGCTAAATTTGTTCATTCTCTTATTCAGTAAGTAATTTGTTTTTCATAATGTTTCTTCTGACGTTGGCAAGTTTGTTATTGTGTATGTAGGGTCTTACTTCAAGGTGTTTCTGCCTCCAGTTTCAGTAGGTTTGTACAGTACTAGATTTATTTGCTGTAGTTATTTTGATGAATAATTATTCTGATACTCACTATTTTTTATTCCAATTATTTGTATTGATATTACAGCTTTACGTACGCATCTGAAAGTAAAAACAAGCAACCCCACAAAAATAGCAATTACAAAACAAATACACCGTAAATATTATATAATTATAATTATCATATACGTGGTAAATTGTTATCTCTCTCTATATAAACGGCAGTTTGTCTGTGCGTTTTCTGTGTGTCTGTTTGCTTGTACCCTCACCCTGACCACGGCTTTCAACCGATTCTGATGAAACTTGACACACACATAGCTCAATGTCATAATGCAAAACTAACGCAGCGAAAATTTTGAAAAGTTCCCCTAGTTCTGACAAAAATCGATAAATTCGACATGAAACACAAACCGCAAACTGTCTAGGGGACGCAACTCCACCTTTTTTAACTAAAAAAAAATTTGGCATCATTTTTTTCCATTTTTTTGCTATTTTTTGGCTATAACTCTCTAAAAATGCTTTATAGTTATTTCCCTTACAAACCTGAGCAACGCCGGGCGATACTGCTAGTTACTACCTATAATAATCAGGTAAATTTTGAAAACTACTTACCTTACGTGTATGTATTCGGTCTTAAGGTTCGCACTAATGCAGTGTTTAAATTACAATTCATTCCCTTGTTACATGTAATATTTTTTGATGAAATGTGTAAATAAATTGAAATATTATACGTGATACTGTGATTCATATTTCGCCTAGTATTTCTGTTTTAGTTGCAGTCATTTTATAGCTTTTACTTTGTCACTATCATATTTGATATTGATGTGCATCATGTAAAAACTAATGCAGCACAAACACCATCTGATGCATTCCAGGTCTTATCATTCGTACACATTGTACAACATTATGCACACATAGGATATGAGTGTGTGCATTTTGAGACCGTGTTTGTAATGTGTGTGTGTGTGGTACATAAAATTAAGGTGTTCTTTGAGAGGAATTTGTCTGCTGGTTCTAACAAATCACACAACCACATATGTGTTAACTTGTTAGCTTGTTTGTAATAATGTAATTGTGTTTGGCCTAGATTCTCTTTTATTCTGATCATTATATTGGGTTTGATTTTCGATATTGCTGGCGGTGATTGTTTTGTTTGCACCTTGTATATTAATACGAAGACCTGTCAGGGTGTTACTGCAGACAAATACTATTTGTGCTACGAGCTAAGCTACTCGCTAATGTTTCAGCATTCGTGTTCTGTTCGAAAAGAATAAAAAAAAAATGTTTTGCTGATATTTCCTACAGAGTTTATAATAGCAACACACAACAATGTTTAATGAAACAAGTTTGTTGGGTTTTCCTACAGCGATAACGGATATGAAACAGCCTAAACAATATGAATGAAGGCAGCAAAATTATCATTGTTATTTTTGTGTGTGTTACATCAGATGTTATTGCTTCCTTGTTATTTATTAGAATTAAAAGCACTGATGATTTTAATAACAATACTATTATGAATAATAATATTAATGGTTCAATGTATTAACCATAAGTACCTTGTACGTAAGGAACGTACGGAATCGATAATCCGCCAAAATGAAGGAGAAATAATACCCAGTGTTCTAGCGTGGTATCTTTGGGACGTACGTACTGACATCTGTTTTAGGTTGACTTTTACTTTTTATTTTCATATTATTAGAAATTACGTCACAGGCATGATTGAGTATATACATATACGTAGAAATAAAGGTAGATAAGAATAGATAAATACACACTCACTCCCACTCTCATGCTCTCTCCGACTCTCTCTCTCTCTCTCTCTCTCCCACACACACTGACTCACACACATACAAATATGTACTTGACTGAGTGTGAGTGTTTCTGTGTGGCTGTGCACTAACCAATGATCAGGCACGCACACTCCAATTAATCTAACGTCCGCGCTTGCACGACCTTCTAGACATAGAAGCCGTATCTTTTTTTAACCGTACTAAACGGTCTTATGAGCTAATATATTGGGCACGGTTGGCCACTAATTCAAGTTAGCAAAACCGATATTGTCATTATTTAACTGGCCCCTGAAAGCGTCATGCCTGTATTGCAAGAGCTGTACTAGTGCTTAAACACACAATCTTCAAATATTGTTAAAATCATCAGTTTAGCATGTTATTTTCTTAAACGTTTTACAATAATAATAGTTAGAGATAAGAATGATTTATCATTGGAAAATAAATAGTCATTTTACATTTACTTGAAGAATATTGTTTGATGAATTCGAAGATAATACATGATACTCCATCAGTTTGTCGACAACGCGATATGGAATTAATGATATGAATAATAGTTAATTGAATTCATATCAAAACGCCATGTATGAACAATGAAGTATGTGTAGCAGATTATAAAATACAATATGTGAAGAAAATATCAAATTGAGAAGCTTCCACACATGAATTAATAAAACAAAACAAATATACATACATGGCACGCTCGGTGTAGTTTAACTAGAATTAGCTACTAATGACAACGATATATGTATACGGATTTATAAACGTCATTCAGCAAACATTTATTATAAGTCAAATTGAGCACAACATTTGGGACGGTGAACACAGAAAATTCTACTATAAAATCAACAGAAATCCAATGTCATTACCTGTTCAAATATGCTTGAGGTACGTTCGAACTGGAGCACAAGCCATACACTCTGTTTTGCCATG
The DNA here is from genome assembly GCF_006345805.1 of Octopus sinensis. Classification (NCBI taxonomy): domain Eukaryota; kingdom Metazoa; phylum Mollusca; class Cephalopoda; order Octopoda; family Octopodidae; genus Octopus; species Octopus sinensis. The sequence goes on from NC_042998.1 coordinate 13,405,171, forward strand.
TAGAAAACTCCTCGCTGTAGAGAAATGGTGTAGATACGACGAGGTGAGTTCGCAGCGCCACCTTCCAAGACCGTGAGATGCCAGCATCTCGGAGTAGTTGTCCCTTATTCGGTTACAGACTCCAGACGGGTGATGCGGCGAACTGATCAAAGAGATTGTGTCTCTTAGGCTATTTCAGTCACCGTACGATGACTGAGGGCGCTATATGGCGGAGCACCGTAATTAGATTATCGAATGGGGGCGCTAATCAATAATATGTATAAATGCAATGTTATTATCAATCTAAATATGTTAGAGACACGTTCGAAGTGGGGAACACGCCATCGTACGGTGATTGAAATAGCATCAGAGAGAGAATCTCTTTCATCAGTTCTTGGTGTCACCTACCTGGTGTCTGTGACCGAAGAAGGATGCTGGCATTTCACAGTCTAGGTGGGTGGCATTGTTAACTGATCTACCTATATTCACTCCATTTATCTACAGAGAAAAATTTCCTCCATAACAAAACAGAGCGAATGAACTTACATGCGTTGAGACGCCGCATAGAGCTACCAGTCAGCGTACGATGAATGAAATAGCATAAGTGAGACAATCTCTTTGATTGCTTCGCAAGGTCACCTGCCTGGTGTCTGTGACCAAAGAGGAGACTACTACTTCGAAATACTGGCATCCCACAGTCTAGGTAGATGGCTCTCCGAATTGATATAATTGTATCAGCACCATTGGTGTACAGCGAGAAATTTTTCTCCATGACAAAACAGTGAAATGCTTGAACCCCAGTTTGAACGTGCCTCAAGAATATTTGGACTTGTAATAACATTGCATCTAAAACTAACATGCAACAGAAAACCTTTCCCTACTTCAATATATATATATATAGTGAAAAATCCACGTTTCGAACATTTACTTATAAATTTTGGTATATTCTTGGTTAAACAGAGACAGACACATATACGTGTATATTTTTACATACGGATGTGACAGTATATGCCTATATAGACAGTATATGCCTATATACAGGTATAATTATACTAAGATGTCCATCTGTTCTAATTTAATTAAATTCTATGTCTTCTTTGTAGCGCTGAAGATTGCTCTGCATTTTAAATTCATGTAATGATTGCATGTTTCAATTAAATGGAGTTGCATGAAGCGATCGTACTGCATTACCTTTGGATATCCTTGTTGCTTATTTTGATATATAAATATATATATTTGTGTGTGTGCGTATGTATGTATATGTGTATGTGCGTGTATATATATTATATATATATATATATATAATATATATATTATATATTATATATATATATAAATATAAATTTATATATGAGGATAATGTCGATATTTAAGTGTCGAAATTATCAATATATATATATATATATATATATATATATATATATATATATATATCAGCGCCTAGGAATAGTCAGATCACAGTGATTCGCATTTATATTTATGCTGTTCAGTTACTCTCTTTCAGCGCCTTGTGTTAAACCAAATTCCTGTAGTCAATTCATGAGATTATCGTAGAAATCATACAGTAAAATAGAAAAGTCAAATTAAATGGCAAAAGTAAAAATTATAAAGAATATGGGTGGCTTGTTCGCAATTTCCAACCGAACGGCAGGAATATATAAGTTACTAACGGAACAGTATTGCTAGAAATAAGAGCTAGAACAACTATGAGAAGTCTTACCATTGTAAAATTGCAAAGCTACCCATATTATATCAATCTATCTACCTATATCTATTTATCTACCTGTCTGTCTACCATTTATCTAGCTGTCTGTCTGTCTGTATATCTATCTATCTATATATCTATCTATCTCTCAATCAATCAATCAATCAATCAATCAATCTATCTATCTATCTATCTATCTACCTGCCTATCTATCTATCTTTCTATCTATCTATCTATCTATGATAGACACAAAAGACTCCAAACTAATGGAGTACATCACAGGATACACAAACATTTGTGAAGATGACTTTAAAAATAGCAATCATCCACGCACTACACACCCAAACACATCAAAATACTACACATCACACAAACACAACACCACAAACTCAAAGCCCTCTTCCAAATGCTGTAGGGGTTTCCAGAAATATGTCCCAAAAACTATATAGAAACCTCCTCGAAGACAATCAAAGAACGAGGAAGCCAAAACTTTCGACACAAGTAAGTAACTCTCTGTACTTTCATTTGTGTGTTTTAAAGCACACACCCCAATAGAATCATGGTCAGATTGGTTGTGTGAATGCGCGTGGCTTGGGGTCTCCTTGGAAACAAGGATACCTCCTAAATGACATCAAGTCACATGATTTGGGAATCATAGCCATAAGTGAGACCAGACTCCACGAGCCACGGGCCCTAAAGTCCATGTTTGGCGGACAGTTTAACATTTATTTCGCTCCCTGTCTGCCGAGGATGGGCGTAGTGGCACCGCGGTACTTTTTCACAAGAGCCTGGATCTCGAAGTCAAGACGATATTCGTAGACCCGGAGGGTAGACTGATCGTCTGGATGTTGACGACAGCAATGGGTGCGCTTTTCGACTCGTATCAGTCTACGCACCGCCCTTAACAGGTCGGGCGGATTTCTTTCGACGTCTAGAAGTATTCTTGGGAACGTCTCGTCCTTTACTCTTAGTGGGGGATTGGAATGCTACCTTGGACACGCATGTAGACTACGTGGGTAGAGACAGAAACAGAAGGGGATGCAAATGCCTCAGAGACCTGCTCAGACGATTCCAACTGTCTCACAGGTACCGACTCGACACACCAAATGCACCAACGTGGACATGGAGCAACCGCAGTGGGTCGTCGAGATCGTATCTAGATAGGATACTGTGTAGGACAGTAGACAAGGATATAACTTAGGATGTCCACAATTCCACACAGTCAGCTACACGGATCACAAATTGGTGACGGTGTACGCTAGACTTAGATAAGGCACAAAGACAGGGTCCTGGGTACTGGAAACTGAACGCATCATTCCCGTCCAGACAAGTTTTCAGAGACGGATTAGCACACTAGTAAAGAGGGCTTTGACGGGAGCCATCATCAACAACAAATGGTGGTTTGCCCTCAAGAGAGCAGTAAAAGCAGAAGCGATTAGGTACAGCAAAGCACTAGCCATAGATAGAAATAGAGTAGAGGGTGAGCTAGTTAAGAAGCTAGAAGAGGCAATTAGAAGCGGCATCGCATCCGACGTTTTGGCGGCGAGGTTGGCCCTCGACCAACACTTCAACGCCAAACACGAAGGATGTGCTGTCAGAGCTAGGATGCGTGCTCTAAGGAACGAAGGTGTTGGAGCCGCGAGAGAGGCCGGGTGGCAGAGGCGCAACAGGGCAACAAAGCCACCATTCGGTCACTGGTAGATGAACAGGGGCGCGAATTGCTCGAGCCAAGTAAAATGTGTGAGGCCTTCAGCAGCATTTGCCCGACTGTTCGGGACGAGTGGAGGGCAAGAACGTAGGGTAGACTTCAGTGCCTACCTACATAGCCTGCCACGACTCTCGACAAGAAAGGCAGGGTGCTGCGAAGGTGCCATCACGGCGGCGGAAGTGCGGGAAGCGATGGCAGAATGCTCGAGGGACAAATCACCGGGTTTGGATGGTCTCTACCCTACGAATTTTACTATTGTATGCCAGACTTGTTTGGAGACGTCTTGGCAGCGGTATACTGCAACTGGCAGCAAAACGGGAGCATACCCGGTTTTGTGAGTCGAGGAGCTGTAACTCTGCTGAAGAAAGATCCAAACAAGGGAAACATTATAGATAACTTTAGGCCAATCACTCTGCTCAATGCAGACCTGAAAATTTTGACAAAGGTGTTAGCCAAAAGGTTGGCGCTTGTCATGGAGAAACTGGTCGACAACGCACAAACGTGCGCCGTGCCGGGCCGGAGCATCCATGACAACCTCCATCTGATGCGCTACATCATAGACAGGGTAGTTAACGAACCTGGCATGGGTGGGGCCCTGATCAACTTGGATCAATCGAAAGCCTTTGATAGGGTAGACCATCGATACTTGGAGGCGGTCCTGAGAGCGGCTGGTTTCGGTCCCGTCTTCCGCGGCTGGATAGCTGCCTTGTACAGAGGCATCCGTTCGGTAATTCGCGTAAATGGACATCTATCGAGACCCTTCGACATTGCACGTTCGGTCCGTCAGGGATGCCCCCTCTCGGCGCTTCTATACGTATTGACTCTTGAGCCACTACTGCGGAAGCTGGCGACTCTGAGGGGCATCCCGCGAGAATTAGGATGCGGGACGAGCGTGTCTGCATACGCGGACGACGTCACCGTCATAGTGTCAAGCCACGAGCACATCGAGCGGGTCGGCGAGACACTGAAAGACTACGAAGCGGTGACAGGAGCAAAAATCAACCGGGAAAAGTCAGTGGGCTTGCGGCTCGGCACCTGGAGAAGCAACCCATGCCGTCCACCAGTACTCCGTCGTGGGACGCTGGACAGACGGCCCGGTTGAGTTGCTCGGGGTCTGGTTCGGTCCGGACCTCCAAATGGAGAAGAACTGGAACGAGATAACGAGTAGGGTGGTCACTCTCGCCAGCAGCAAGGGGCCGAGAGGAAACTGTCCCTAAAAGTCGGGCGGAGGTGGTGAACGCGTACATCGCGTCCATCATCTACTACCGCCTGACCGTCGTACCTTGTCCCGACCCTACCATCACCAAACTAGAACGCATCTCTTCCGCTTCTTGTGGAAAGGATGCGTCCCGATGGTCAGGCGATCCATTTGCTGTCAACACCCGTTAAAAGGAGGGCTGGGCATGCCGTGGTTGATGATGCGCAGACACGCGCTGAGACTGCGACATCTCCGGCTCTATGTAGACGACGGTGAACAGGTGTGGTCGCCGTTTGTGAGGCACGCATTCCCGCAACTCGTCTCCATGACCGAACTACAGTCGTGGATCAAAAAGAGGCCGAAGAAGGGCGAATGGCACCGCGAGTGTCGCGTTGCTCTCAAGCAACTCTGCCGTCCCGGGTCGACCTTGAGTGACTTCAACACAACCAAAGCATTCTATAGGGGATTAGTGGAGGGGAGGTACGACGACGAGCTCGGGGCAAACCTGGGCGTCGACGAGAATACCTGACCCGCCTGTTTCAAACGACTTTCGGCCCGGGACCTATGGACAACTTCCAGAGATCCCTGGCCTGGCGGTGCTACCGAGAAGCGCTACCCGTTCGGGATAAGCTCTATAGGCATGGCTCGAGAAACACGGGGCCGACCTGCCCGAGATGCGGGCAGAGCGACGAAACCGCTCTGCACGCAATCGTGCAGTGTCCAGCAATTTCCCACCTGTGGGCTTATGTCGAACGACTGCTGTCACGTGTGGGACGTGTCGGTTTATCAGCCGAGTCTATCGTTAATATCGTCACGCCTCCTTCCTTCAAGCGGGAAGGAAGAGCTATTTTTATCATACTTGTGGCTATGGCGAAAGAATGTATCTGGTGGACGCGTCTGAAAGGATTAGAGACAAACACTTTCCTCTCTGGTCAATCTCTCATCAACTTCTTCAAGTATCACTTGAAGAAAAAAGTGAGAGTAGAGAGGCAAGTTTTGTCTAGTGAATGTTTTAAAAAAAGATGGGTGAATGTAGCAAGGATGGCACGTATGAATGACGAAGCCACCTTGACTATGATTCTATGAACCGTAAAAATTAATACAGAGAGTTGCTTATTTGCAAAAAAAAAAAAAAGAAATATAACATGTGACTTCATTGACCGAGGTTACCGTGGTCTTTTCCGTAGGCTTTTCTTTCCACGGGTAAACCTCACCTGTCCCCCCCTTTACACTTCATATTGACATTTCTGTGATAACGATCCCTATTGATCAATTTTTTTCCTCTCCCCCTTTTTTTTTAACCCCCCCTTTTTTTGTCCTCTTTCTCTCCTTTTACGATCCCTTTTGATCGACCCCCCCTTTTTTATTTTATTTTTATTTTATTTTATTTTTTTCTTTTTTTTTTTTTTTTATTTTTTTTTTTTAAACCTTCAAAAGAAAAGCTCTACCTTGTAATTTGTTCTATCTGTGTGCAGCCCTGTGTGGCTAATAAAGAAACATATCTATCTATCTATTTATTTATCTATCTATTTATCTATCTATCTATACACGCATACACACACACACACACACATATATATACATATATTGTATGTATACACTTATCTAAATTTCTTTATAGCTAATGTCGGCGTTGATACCATACAAGATTCACAGACTATTGTGGTATTACGTTGACATAAAACGTATGAAAACCATGTCGATGTGTAATTTCTTAAGTGAGATTAAATGAGACAAATCTCAGGGCAGCAGTCAGCCATAAATCTACCAACATTACATCCTAATGTCTGATTTAAATTCACTAGGTATATACGAATCAACAATCACATTCTTAGACACATTTATATACACTGAAGCACATATATACATATACACATCTATGCACATGAACATGCACACTTACACACACCACATACATACATATATATATATATATATTATATATATATATATATATACACATACTATATATATATATATATATATATATATATATATATATACACACACACATATATATATATTATATATATCCATCCATCCAGGATATTCAGCAGGTCATTTACGGTGAGGTAGTGGGCAAAATCAACCAACTGCTTCAAACGTAGCCGCACATCTGAGGAGAGAGAGAGAGAGAGCTCATTCATGGAAGACCGTCGATTAACAATCCAAGTAATTGCGCACGAAATGGAAATTACCACAGGAACAATTCTCTCTCTCTTTTACTCTTTCACTATTTTACTTGTTTCAGTCATTTGACTGTGGCCATGCTAGAGCGCCGCCTTTAATCGAGCAACTCGACCCCAGGACTTATTCTATTGTAAGCCCAGTACTTATTCTATCGGTTTCTTTTGCCGAACCGCTAAGTAACGGGGACATAAACACACCAGCATCGGTTGTCAAGCAATGCTAGGGGGGGGGCAAACGCTGACACACAAACACACACACGCATATATATATATACATATATACGACGAGCTTCTTTAAGTTTCCATCTACCAAATCCACTCACAAGGCTTTGGTCGGCCCGAGGCTATAGTAGAAGACACTTGTCCAAGATGCCACGCAGTGGGACTGAACCCAGAACCCCCTGTGGTGGGTAAACAAACTACTTACCACACAGCCACTCCTGCGCAATGTATTCTATTTTAATGAGAGATTTCTGCATGCAGAGAGTTCCGGTGGAATTCGTCTCCAAGAAGCTGGCGGAGCAACAAATGCAACTCAACATGGAAATAGACATGTGTTCATGGTCTCTGCTTTCGGTCATCTGGCGTGAAAAGGAAAATGCGACGTGTGTGTACTACGCTACTGTACAGTACATGGAGCAGCCAGGAACTTACGTGGCCTAGTGCACGTACAGGAGAGGGGAATCCGGTCTAAACGAAAGCAATGATGATAGTTATTAGAGTTACCTGGATTATAACCAGATACATAATCATCATTTATATTGATTTATTATAGAATACTTGTGGATGTCACCGGGTTAGGTTTTGCCATTATTACGGTCAAAGCTTATGTCATCATGGCTGCAGTTATATGTGTGCATATATCGCAAATTGAAATACGAGAATACGAAAAAAAGGACTTAATGAACACGTAGACAAATGTGCAGGTACGGAACAATCAAACTTTACGATTTTACATTGATATAAATTTTGCTTTCACCTAATAAAACGCCAAGGAAATCACCGAAGCTATATCCTTCATAAAAGTGCAGCTACATTGAAATACCTCTAATAGAGAATCTAACACCGACCATTCGCAAAGTTTGCCAAGTGACCACAATGACTTCTAACTGTTAAACTGTCAACTACTTGAAACGCTGCTGCCCCTACTACAACAAAGCATCCATATCTTCTGAGCTTCTTACTAAAATCCAGATACTACTGCTACAAACAATCAGAAGCAAACGAAACTCGGCACGGTGTAATATTTTAAGAGACACATTTGAACGTCCAGATATAATGAAGCATTCATTTAACTCAAATCATTTCAATTCATTTTTTTTCTTTCATTCCGACCTTAAAAAATGTCCTTTTAAAGTTATTAAGTCCGCATAATCTTTTACTCATTTAGTCTTTTACTTGTTTCAGTCATTTGACTGCGGCCATGCTGGAGCACCGTCTTTTAGTCAAGCAAATCGACACCAGGTCTTATTCTTTGGAAGCCTAGTACTTATTCTATCGGTCTCTTTTGTCTAACCGCTAAGTTACGGGACGTAAACACACTAGCATCGTTGTCAAGTGATGTTGGGGGGGACAAACACAGACACACAAGCATATGCACACGCACACACACAAGCATACGCACACACGCGCGCGCACACACACACACACACACATATATATATACATATATATATACATAATATATATATATATATATATATATAATATATATATATATATATGTATATATACACACACATATATATATACACACACAAATATATATACATATACATATATGCGACGGGCTTCTTTCAGTTTCTGTCTACCAAACCCACTCACAAAGCTTCGGTCGGCCCGAGGCTATAGTAGAAGACAGTTGCCCAAGGTGCCACGCAGTGGGACTGAACCCGGAAACATGTGGTTGGTAAGCACGCTGCTTACCTCACACCCACTCCTGCGCCTATGCTGCTTATTTCAGAAAAAAATATGTAAATTCTTTCTGTAATTTATGTGCATAATTTATAGTATGGATCCAATAATCACGAAAGACAGATTTATCTCTAAAGCCATATTTTTCTTCCGTTCCTATCAAAAAATTAGCTTAAATACATACCACTTTGTTTTGAAAGCTGTAAATATGAGAAACGAAATATGTTGAAAACACTTTTGGATGCATATATATTCAGAATAAATTTCACGGCAATACATATTCCGAAGAGACTATGTACTTTTGTTTTGAATATAATTTCCGAGTTTCATACTATTCGTCGTCTTGCCGCAAAGAAAGCATTATCACCTCTGTTTCCATCGCTTGTATATCCTAGAGGTTATATTGTCAACATGTTATTAAAATTATAATATTTATTCCCATTTGGACATTATTAAGTTATGCAGATATTTATTTCTCGCCATCCGACGATACAAAAACATCATATTTCTCTGAAGTTAAATTTATCCAGATTCTTCCTGCGGAATCAATAATCGTGTGAAACCAATGAAGATAAAGTGAATTTTCGAGTTTAATATTCTAAAGCTTGTGTAACGTCTTTCATTATAGCATTGACCTTTAAGAATATATATTGAATTTTCCTCTTGAATATCAATCTATTGAATATCAGAACCAGCAGCAGAGTTATATTGGTTGGTCTATTTTCTTTGACCTATTCGAATAGTTTTCCATATCTCGAAACTTTATTCATATGTTCAAGTATATTGCCAACAATATGTTAAAATAAGACTAAAAAACACGTATGATATATTAATCTGACTATAAAATGTATATTAGATAACTTTGAATCAGGTTTGTAGAATGATTTGAGTGTACACCAGTTGTACACTGAGACTAATCACAACATATTATTGAATATAACTGGTATTTGGTGGCCAACGTAAGATACTCTACTCGATGATCACATATGGTATACATTCTTGGAAAGGCTTCAACTAAATTTTCATATAACGATCCATATATTCTTGGAGTACTGATATATGACACATGCATACATATTCATATATATATATATATACATATATATATATATTATATATATATATATATATATATAATATATATATATATATATATATATATATATATATCTATATATATATATATCATAATAAATATTAGGGAATAAATCCAAATTTACAGGGAAAAATCAGATTTAGGATTGAATCCAATTTTATAGTAAAATATTATATAATTATATAATATTAATTAGAGACAAAACCACTATTATGCAAATCAAACAAAGAAAGACTTAATCCAATACATAAAAAATGTATAAAAATTAAATAAAATTAATTTTTTATGTATTGGATTAAGTCTTTCTTTGTTTGATTTGCATAATAGTGGTTTTGTCTCTAATTAATATCATATATATATATATATATATATATAAAGAGAGAGAGAGAGAGAGAGACTGAGAGATCACACACACACACACACACACAAACACACACACACACACACGCACACATACACACATATATATGTAATAACAATGATTCAAGGATGGAATTTATAAATGTTCAATACATCGTGACGCGCGTTTCCACAAATCATATGACTTTAACACCAGAGTCTGTATCATTGGGATGATTACGGTATAGTCCGAAAGTATCCGTGGGCATGCGGTCAATCATTGTTACTGTTTCACTTCATCAGGCGATACTTCATTAATGAATGAAATACAGGGGATGTTTATCCCTTGTTACCACTACGAAGGATATCTAGGTAGGCCTTCGTACTGGCAAGATGGGCTAAACACCCCTCTGTGATTCGTCCACTAATGCAGTATCGCTGGATAAAATGAATCAGTGACGATGATCAATCGGATGTCCACGGATACTAGGGACTATACTGTAATCATTACAAAGATACTAACTCTGGTGTTAAAGCCATGTAATATGTGGAATCACTTGTAGCGATTTATCAAATATTTATAAATTTCATCCTAGAATTATTGTTATGATAATATTTATTCTTCATTATATCTGTATAATCACGATGCAAAACCGAAACACTGATCAACTGGTCCGTATAATTAGACGGTGGCCGGCATCCTGAAAAGGAGCTTTATTCACATATCCTTAATGTTACCATAAAGGAATTTAAAATATATCTTACGTGTGTGTGTGTGTGTGTGTGAATCCTGAAGAACTAAGAGAAAAAAATAAGATTAATTCCGTACGTCTACACCGTTGCATAATCCATTTGCAGTTACTTAGTCTACTTTTATACGATGTATAAAAGTATATTACTTTTACCGAGTATAAGTAACTCACACAAACATTATATACATGCATGTATATGCGCACATAAAATTGCATAGGTACATAACGAGGAACCACAAACTAATTTTCTGATCACTACAGTTTCAAATGCGTTGTAATCAGTAAATTGCATCCTAGATTTAAGTACTTTTTAAGTCGCTAGCTGATATCCAACTGGAGTGCTTACAGTGAGTTACTTTTTATTCTTTGGCATCATATTGTGTTACGGCAGATGCAGATAGTATGTTAGTATATGAATTTCGCAGAAAGGGTAGAAGGACCATTTAATCGTATTTTACGATGAAGGCGGGAATTTTTGTCATCAAATATGAAACATATTTAAATACTGAATCTGCAGACAGAATAGGCAGTATGACGGATGAATTGCTTAGCGGTATTTCGTCTGTCTTCATGTTCTGAATTCAAATCTGCCGAGGGTAATTTTACCTTTCATCATTTCAGAGTCAATAAAATATGTATAAGTCGAGTGTTGGGTTCGTAGTAGTGAACTAGCCAACGAACACACACACACACATACGCAAAACAATTTCAGGCATTGTTCCCGTAGTATAAAGAATGATTACATAAACTGTAGGAATGAAATGACAACTGTTTCCATAGCAGTAATTTTATTTTCAATCTACCCATCAAGAAATGAGTTAAGTATGCAAATTATTCCAATCAGTTTGATCACAAGGGGTATGGTCCATGATATTTAGAGGTGGTTTTAAACTTCTGACGAAAATTCAAACAAAAATATGGTATTACTGCATGTTTTATTTTTACCCTATAAAGATTTTCAATAGACTTTTGCTCCGATTTGCTGAAATCCACTTTAATAGAAAGCATTCCCCTATTCCTTTTCTCAAATCCAAATATCGAGGTAATATATTTAGCAGAAATGAATAATTCTACAACTAATTCGTTTACAGTGACGTCTTCACAAATTATCTCGTATCAGTTACATCATCGAAGTTAGTTCATTACATTTTTGAAACTGGATGAAACTTTATTGGAGACAGACTTACTGTACATAAGCTAAATATTTTCTGCTGACACCATAATATATTTTATCGTAAATATATCTGAGAAAGGCTTAGAACATTGTCACTACTGGAACGCAACATACATTGCTATCATTATGAAGAATCTGAAACCAACTATCTAGGATAAAATTCGCTTTATTTTTTTCTTCAATTTCTTCATAAATTTGTTGCAAATTTTTCATTTCCATGTGGAACTCTGCAACATGTGTGCTTCGGTTTTGAGGAGCCAGAGTCTTCCAAAATAAAGTACCAATAACGTTTCGGTCCACGACGTCAACTGCGCCGCAATTGGATATTCCATATTAGCATTGTGCTAAAACGGAATATCAGGTGTAGAACAAAATTAATAAAACAGTTTAAAATTAATTCAAATAGGCGAAAACAAAAAAGGATGAAATCAGTCGAGTGCTTTAAGCATTGTGCGTTTGGCAGGTGTAGCTAACGCAATTGTATTTGATTGAATTGAATAAAAATTCCGAGAACAATACCAGAAACAAAAAAATTTGCAATGATAGCTACACATGTAACTTCATGTATTGCATATTTCAAAAACAGAGCATGTATAAATAATTTAGCATTTTGACATGCGTCGTCTAGATTCTTCTGTTTCTGCATCATGGGATGACGATAGCATTGTAAAATTCAATTTTGTATCGGTTTCAGCACGTGTGCAGACCCAAGTATTGATGTAACTATCTATCTGGGTTGATTCCCTTAAGGGCAAGTCCATTGAGGCTTTCCAAAATGCCGCATTCTCATTCACTTTCATAAAGCCGTTTCCCATGGATAAACTTCATTTTGGAGATATTCAATTTGTCCACATTACTCAACCCGTTACCACTTACTGTTAATCCAAGAAGAATTGATTGCTCATGGTCTGTTTCAAATTACCGATAGCGGAGAGGTTCACATTTCTGTAATTCTATGAATTTCGAGGGATAATTACTTGAATATTAGTTTCATGTATTTAAGTCACTTTTCAATCGTCAGGTCTCATAAATTTTCAGTCCATTTTCGGCTTTGGCTTTCAGTTTATGAGTTTGAAGCAACTTACTACATAATATATACATAATATCAGTTCCAAGTAAAATAGTGTTGAATGTAAAAGAAGACATGACACAGAAAAGAAGTATCGGCTAAAACAGGATCTCAATTCACTTCACTTCACTTATTTCTTTCTTTTATTTGTTTCAGTCATTTGACTGCGACCATGCTGTAGCAGCGCATTTTGTCGAGTAAATCGAGCCCAGGACTTATTCTTTGTAAGCATAGTACTTATTCTATCCGTCTCTTTTGCCGATAACTTACATTAAATTACGGGGACGTAAACACACCAACACTGGTTGTCAAGCGACGGTGGGGTGGGTGGGGGACAAACGCAGACATGCATACATACACACATGCATTTTCGTCTACCGAATCTGCTCACAAGGATTTAATCGACCGGTGGATAGAGTAGAAGACGCTTGCCTAAGGTACCACGCAATGGTACTGAACTCGGAACCATGAGGTTGGTAAACAAGCTACTTACAAAACAGCCACGCTGCGCCTATATTTGTGAGACAATATGATAAATGATTACGGAGATGTACTTTCAGAGCAAGTGACCAGATATGAAATCGCGTGCTGGAACGAAAACAAATGCAGCGTGGAATGTGTTTATAAGCCATTTAAGAAACACACAATTTTGTCAGTGAACAGATCGCGGTCTCAAAGTGACGAAAATATTTTGACAAATTAAATTTAGATGTTGAAGTGAATCTAATGGTTTGCGGGTGTTTCTTAACTGGTTTATAAACACCATCCACACTGCAATGATAATTGATGTTTCCATTTTTCTTAAAACAACTCTGCATGCCATTATGACATTCATACACCATATCGAAATTTATTGGTGGACAACCATATTTTGTTAGGATTTTCCGCAGAAAAACCTCGCTTAATTCTGTAAAAAGGCTTATCCAGGTCTCTAAATACTCATAGATCTCGTTAACTACAAAGGTAACATCGCTAGTAGCCATCCACAACAAACGATATTATTTTCCATGGTGGATACTGTTAGTGGTAAAATATTCCATTCTACTCCAGGAGCAAGGCTCGAAATTTTTGATGACGTGTGGGCAATCGATTAGAACAACCCTAGTACGCAACTGGTGCTTAATTTGTCGATCCCTAAAGAATGAAAGGAAAAGTCAACATTGGCGGAATGGTGAAGAGATAGATATTGAAGCACTTCGGAAGAATTGTTGGCACGAATTTACCTACAACTGGCATAATTGCATCTGTGATTTTCATATATCAATTCCTACTGTACACGTTTGCGTAGGTGGGAATAATTATATCACCATTAAGTTTTTTTCTTCTTTCGGTCCTAAAATATTCAGTAAATGCATATATATTACAGCGCGTACGCATTTGTGTTTGGGGTTGTTTTGTCTGAGTTGCAAGGAATGGAAATACTAAAGGTTTCGCGACAACTTCCTTGTTTCTCTCCCTGCCAGTTTCGTATTGTCTAACACACACACACACACACACACACAGAGGAGTATATACATTGTATTATTTTACTGGCTTCAATCGTCTGACTGCGGTCATGCTGGAGGACCACCTTGAAGGACTTTGGTCAAACAAATCGAAACCAGGACTCATTTTTCAAAACCAGTAATAGTCCTATGGGTTTTATTTACCGATCCGCTAAGTCCCTGCTTTGGTCGGCTCTAGTTCATAGTAGAAGACGCTCGCCTATGGTGCCGCGTAGTGAGACAGAACCCCAAACCGCGTGGTGGGGAAGCAAGCATCTTACCACGCAGCCAAGCATGCACACATATATATAATAGATTATATATATATATATATATTTGCACATACATATATACATACTCTTACTCTTTACTCTTTTACTTGTTTCAGTCATTTGACTGCGGCCATGCTAGAGCACCGCCTTTAATCGAGCAACTCGACCCCGGTACTTATTCTATCGGTCTCTTTTGCCGAACCGCTAAGTAACGGGGACATAAACACACCAGCATCGGTTGTCAAGCAATGCTAGGGGGACAAACACAGACACACAAACACACACACATATATACATATACACGATAGGCTTCTTTTCAGTTTCCGACTTCCAAATCCACTCACAAGGCTTTGGTCGGCCCGATGCTATAGCAGAAGACACTTGCCCAAAGTGCCACGCAGTCGGACTGAACCCGGAACCATGTGGCTGGTAAACAAGCTACTTACCACACAGCCACTCAGGAGTGACTCCCGCGCATACATATATAAATACGCACGCGCACAATGAGAAGCAATCACGCGCACGCAAACACACTTACATAGATATACATGTAAAAACAGGAAAAAATGGAGTAAATACTCATCTACAAGCAGAATATACCAACGATGTGATGGCTTATTGGAAATATATGATCTATTGCCGTTCATCTTTGATGACGTCGTAGGATTAAATACGGAAAGGAAAAAAAAATATGCATAATGATTACTGTATTTTGCCAGATCCCTAATCGATTCTATTGGCACCATTTTCTGTTGTTTCCAAACAAAATATAATGAAGGCAACGACTTCACAGGTTTATTTCCGATACATGCTCTTTGTTAAATATTCTCAAGTTCTCAAGGGAAGACGCTTATCGTTATGAAGTTAGCGAGCCGTATTGTGCAGTATTATATCGAAGCACAAAAGAACGTTACTTGATATTCAATATCACACGCCCGAATATCATTCATTGATGATATTTTGCTACAGTATCTGAAAAACAAAAGAAATCGATAGAATTTTATATTTTCCGAAAAATAACGTCGATCCCCAAAATGCATGAATGAATGAAAGAATGAATAAATAAAACTAGATAACAAATAATGTAATTGAAATCTATCCTCTCCATGGCAGTAATACATTCCTGATTTTGCAGAGTGTTCTTCATACATCACAACTCTTGTAACGTTCCTTGTAACATTCCATCGTGGCCGATACTCTTTCGCTTTGTAGTGTGAAGTATATCTCTAGACAGAACCCCAAAAAAAGAGTATATAAAATGTTATATCCGAATATACTACCACTATTACTACTACTACTACTACTACTACTACTACTACTACTACAACTACTACTACTACTACTACTATTACTACTACTACTACTACTACTACTACCACTACCACCAGTCATATCTGAAATGCAGTAACGCATCGTCTATCGCGGGCGTTACATTCCAAAAACACGCGATAGGTGAAAATCCGTGAAGTAGAAACAGTACTGTACTGTATATTTAACTTTAATTAATTTTATAATTTGTATATATTGATTTTATTATAAAGCTAAACAATGCCACGGAGGAATCGACATAAGCTTAAATAATAAACCGCGATAAGTGAATCGCGATATTGCGAGGGATTACTGTATATGTTTCACATACACATAAAACAAATCCACTTGTTTATCGATAAATGTTCAATCAATGATATAGTGATGAAACCAAGAAAAAAATGTACATTTCTTTATAACGAATAGTTGCCGTTAGGGTTTATAATTCAAGACAATTCAAATTTACTATAGAGACACAGGCATTTCCTGGCTGGGAGGACATACAAACAATAGTGTAAATTATGCTGTACCAAAATAGTTTCCTAAATTCTATTAGCAAAAGAAAAGGACGGCTCTGAATTTCAGTTTATAAATCGAGTTATAGCGCTCAAGTAACATACTTCTTTGCATACGTTGTGCATGATGCATGATGCATCGCATCATGCGATGCTGTGGTCATCACGATATCTTGCCACCGTCTCCTATCCTGTACCCGACGGACAGCTGAAAATAAAGACAATATTGTGGCTGCGATGTCTTTCAGCCAAGAAGTGGGTGGTCTGCCTCTTTTACCTTTGCCGTTCACCTTACCAGTTATGATCGTTCGCTCAAATCCATCGCGGCGCATCACGTGGCCAAAGAACCGTAGCTTCCGCTTCATGATGTTTCGCCGAAGCGTCATCTCGCAACCGAGATTTTCTAGTAGCCAGTTGTTCGTCCTTCACTCCATCTATGACACTCTAAGGATTCTGCGGTAACCCCACATTTCAAAAAGCATTCACTCTTTTCTCGTCTGCCTTCAACATAGTCCACGACTCGCAGCCGTACACCGCAATAGAGAAAGTGGCAGCCCGAAGTAGCCTGATCTTCAGCAGCATCGATACGCCACGACTCTTCCAGATGTCCTCCACATCTTGTACAGCTTGCCTCGATATCACCAGCCTTCTCTGGTGTACTTGTTCCACTGGCACATTTATCTATATTAGTTATTGTCATAATGAGATGC
>NC_042998.1:13425082-13480082 GCF_006345805.1 Octopus sinensis
ACTTTCGTAGTTTAGGTTCTTGCACTGCGTGTAATAGTCTTACACTCAAATCAGACACCTTTTACATTGATCAGAGGCGTGTTGTTGTTTTTAAAATGTTTTTCATTATTCTTTACTCTAAAGTATATTGCATAGAAATTCGCATATGACACCTTATAATGAAAGTTTTTTCCACGTATTGTTACACGTGCGTTAACTATATAATTACGAATGCATAGAACAAGGGTGCTTATAATTATGTTTAAAAAATAACGTGATTGTCATTTGATGACGTGTAACAAATGCTTGGAATTTTAAACATTATAAGATTACGTTAAAGCATATCTCTTTTCTTTTATTGGTTTGCTAGGAAATTAAAAGAAGTTACCATGATCCTTACAGGTTGTCTGACAGATACAGGAAGTTACAAGAATAGTATTCTCATTACAAGGATAGTACTCTCAATCCTATGTCTCAGGTGGATTTTCTGTAAATCATCATCAACATTTAATTTGGTTATAACGTGGGTATAAACGACTGGTGTAAAATGGTATTACACAAATATATAGTTAGTTATGATTATCTAAAAATATCGCAAAAATATATGTTAACATAGAATGCACTCTGTACTACTCGAACTTAGGTACGATACTCAGTATTCACTGTCCGACTACCGACTGTCAAGCCAACACACGACGAATTAACACGGCAAACGAACGCAGTCGAACTAACACCGTCAACTACCCGATGCTTTATTAGGAACAAAGGTCTGAAATACAGAATGGACGACACAAGGACAGACAAAGCAATACAAATGGGGACAAAAACATGAAATGGATGAAAGGTGAATTTATATTTAAAAAATGAAGTTGAAATGGCCACTCGAGTAGTTAAATCTGGGTTTTTTTCAGAATTTTATCAAAATTTCATTATTTAAAATTTTACTTACTGTATTTACTAGTTCTTGTACTGTATTATGTCTTTGCTAGATAGATGTGTTTTTCCGACTGCGAAGGAATTTTGGTTTGTTAAGTCGTAATATTGGACTCTTCCGCGTTATTTATTGTTGTTGTTGCAACCAATTTTAGCGGCGTAGTAGCAGGGTTATAGCGTTTTCTCTTTCCCGAAAGTGGAAACCTATAATGATGGTGGAGTTAATTTAAAATTTATCTCATAATTGTTTCTTCGTCGGACGAAGAAGAAATGATTACTGAGGCAATGGAAAGAATAATAAGCGAACCCGAATACCGAACTAAAAGTTGTTAAAAAAAGTACTAATTTTGCTGTAGCCGCCAGCGTGAATAAAAGAGACGTTTCTACGGGAAAGAAGAACTGGACAAATTCAGGGGGAATACTTTCGACGTTAGAATAAACCCACCCAGCGAAGTGACGTTTACATCCCAGAAGAGGACCGTGTTCTACAGAGCATATACTGTAGAGAAAAAAAAATGAGATTTCTTCAAAAGAAGTCAGAAAATTGCCTTCAGCCCATCTGGAAGAATATAATTTACATCACTCAAAGCAAAAACTTAGCCACTGTGGAGGTGAGATTTCCATCAGAAGAGTTAGCCAGGCAACACTCAGCCTCTCCGCTCAAATTGGTTGCACTAGTACTCCTACCGACATACCTTGGGAGTTGTACCTCCAAGGTAAATGTAGGAGACATTCCACTGAAGATTGATATTGCTTTCTCATGGCCGCTATTGCACTGGGCTTGGGGGACAAAATAACCATCCTTTAGGCCACACAATAACTGCAACAAAATTGGCAGTGTCAACGACTCGAAATGCTGATTCAAGAGGCCGTTGCAGATTTAGAAAAGTTACCAGAGTCCATTTTAATCGGGAAAGACACCAGCCTAGGGGTCATGGTTGGGGTTCGAAGGCCGAGATGACCAAGTGTGACCAAAAAAGCCACATAAGGTCGGAATGTGCTCCAGTCTAAGTGTTTTACTTTTACTTTTTAGTAGATTTCGAGGGTGTCTCTGCTGTCACATCTCTTTTTGGAGCCTTAATGAATCACTCTTTGTCTGTGACATTCGTACTTTCCTCCCTGTTTGGGGTTGTTGAACCATGATTTGGGTTGCTGTTTCGGTACTTCTCTCTGGTTCATGTTGGTTGTCACATGTTTCATTATTTAGCACGGGGCAAGTTGCTTTCATGTGCCCCTTCACACCGCAGTGGTATCAGGTGAGTGGACGGCCCTCCACTACCACTCTTGATTACTTAACTTCTGGTAGCGGTACTTCTTCCATTATCACATTTAATTCTTGTTGGCTGGCTTTGATCAACGCATCCAATCCCTAACCCCGTCAATTCAACTTCTTAGTTCCTGTGACTTGCAATATTTTCATTTCTTCCGTTTCATAAGTTATGGTTGCTACTAGCCATGCTTCCTCTATTCCTGGCGGTACCCTGCCAACCCTGATTTTTGTGATTCTTTTGCCGCAGTAGGATGACAGGAGCACTCATTCCTGTGATCT
Organism: Octopus sinensis; assembly: GCF_006345805.1. Classification (NCBI taxonomy): domain Eukaryota; kingdom Metazoa; phylum Mollusca; class Cephalopoda; order Octopoda; family Octopodidae; genus Octopus; species Octopus sinensis. The sequence continues at coordinate 13,427,544 of NC_042998.1, forward strand.
CAGAGGTACAGTGGTGTGACTGAATGCCTCTTCTTCCGCTGTAAACCTTACTTCCACTGTGCCGTACTTTCTTTCACTGGTCTAGTAGGTGGTTATATCTTCTAGGTATTTTTCAATACCCTCCTTCGCTCTCCCAGTGGTCTTGCTGGATAAGGACATCGTTCTGTAGTACACTGTCCTCTCCTGGTACTATTGGTCACTTCCTCTGAAAGGGTCAGTCGTAGGCTTTCCCCCTCCTTCTGGAGAAGCTCCCTGTGCTACCTCTCGCACTTCCAATGTAGTTGTAGCTTTTGTCGCACGACTACCCGAGGCCGAAGCAAAACCACCGACGTGTTCTGGCGAACATCCCAGTTCAAAACTCTTTACCTCCAACTGGAGATATGAACGTTAATTAAAAATCAAGCCCATAGGCGATACCGCAACAACAGTTCAACTCTCAGCTTTACACTACTCGACAAACACCGTCACGCAGAGAGTTCTCTCAATTCTGATTTCTTGTAATAGGTTAATCTATCTCCAGTCACGTGGGAGTGTTCAGGATTCGCCCATAACATCTTCAGAGAGATGTGTGTGTGTGTGTGTATGTGCACGTGCGAATGCATGTATGCAATGGAAGTTGGTGATGATGTCCCAAATGGCGCACTGAAAAATTTCTAGATTCGAGATATATTTTTGAGAAGATTAATCTTAATCTTAGAGGTTATATTCTGCAGAACCTAAAAAATGATATAAATGGGGTGAATTGTAATGAAATTTAAGTTGTCCTGCTTGCAGGAAACACCACTTAACAATTCCTATGTTTTATTTGGATTTATGAGACCTCAGCAGCGACGAATGATTTTTTTAAATATGCTCTGTAACGAATCATATAATTTATTATAATATAAATTGTTGTCTGCTTTTTCTCGTAATATATTTGTCCCACATTAATTGAGGTAAAGCAGAAGAAGCAATGCATAAATAGTATTTAAGTCGATAATATATAATGAATCAATTTATTTTCTAAGGAGTTGTGTTGGTATTTGAATTCAGTTGAGCAGTTAAGTGTAAATCTCATGCAATCAGCACAATTATTCTACGCTTCTTTATTTTTGTTATTGATAGCAGACAATCAAATTTCTAGATTCGCGCTTCTTAAAGATCGGTGTTTTGGTTAAAATGGTATTATATTCTAAAAGGCGGCAAGCTGGAAGAAACGTTAGCACGCCGGGTAAAATGCTTAGCGGTAATTCGTCTGCCGCTACGTTCTGAGTTCAAATTCCGCCGAGGTCGACTTTGCCTTTCATCCTTTTGGGGTCGATTAAATATGTAACAGTTACACACTGGGGTCGATATAATCAACTTAATCCGTTGGTCTGTCCTTGTTGGTCCTCTCTGTGTGTAGCCCCTTGTGGGTAGTAAAGAAATAGGTATTTCGTCTGCCACTACGTCCTGAATTCAAATTCCGCCGAGGTCAACTTTGCCTCTCATCCATTCGGGGTGGATTAAATAGTAAGGAAATAGGTATTATATACCGAAATACTCAAGTAATGTGAAAATAGCGATAATCGCTTTATTTACTCATCACATCATATTCCCTTCCGTTAATCAGTGGACTCAGTGGCTCAAAGGTCATATGTATTATAACCAACAAATGATGCATCCATATACTACTTTATATGAAACATATCTGAGTAAAATTATCATAAATATGAAAATATTGGGCTGTCCGGAAAGTTGGTGCCGATTTATAGTAGCTTACCTTTCGACTTACCTTCCCAGACACCTCAATTTTGGGAAGAGGGTATTTTCAAGTTAAAGGAAGGATGGAGACGCATTGTGCCAGAAAATGGTTTATATTTGGTTGATTTAAAATGTAATGACAAGTATTTATTGACCTTTTTTTCATTTAATAATCGGCACGAACTATCCAGACAACCCAATACAAAACAATAGGTAATGATATATGAAATTCTACCAAATGAGATAAAAAGAAATCGACGGGAATGAAATTGAGGGCTACATACATACCCCACGAAGTAACTCTATGAGAGATGATATTCCAATGGTTTAGGCCAGCAGATATATAACTAGCAGGTGGTAAGCTATATTGAAAACTTTACCAAAGTTTCTTCAAAGAAATCAAGCTATTTCATAGAACAACAACATATTCCACGCAAAGTTTCAAAATGTATTCTCATAGTCTTAGAAACACAAATACATATAATTTGACAAGCATACATATTTAATATAAATATTAGTTCATATATATACGTGGGCGTGTCTGTGGGTGTACTTCAGTGCGTTTATATATATGCTTATATGTATGTATATATATATATATATATATAATATATATATATATATAATATATATATATATATATATATATATATAATATATATATATATATATATATATATATATATATATATATATATATTATATATATATATATATATATATATATTATATATATATATATATATGAGATTGTACATAGAGAGATATTTTCTGTGGTGTATATTCAATAATATTTATAAATCGCAATTTAGGATTGACCACGTACACAAGCTTCAAAAAGTTAACAGAAATATATTGTGTTGCTCTAACTCTGAGAACAGAATAAATGAATAAACACGAATGTCTTGAATTTCTCTTTGAAGATGGCTACGTTCTATAATTTCACAGACTTCGCATTTTGTAAATTACATTTTGGATAATATTGTTGTGATAAGAAACGTAAAAGAAAATAATTGTTCTGAAGTGAACGAAACGAAGAAGAAACAATCCATAAATAAGTTTACACATTATCGAGATCTAAGTAATTAGTACGTCTCTAAATATCATATTTCTTATATATTATATATAGTTAATCCAAACATGAGAACATAAAGAGAAAACACAGCGACGCGAGGACGTGGAACAAGTATAGTGTTATTGGACGCACAGGGAATGAACGAAAGAAGGAGGATTTAACGTCTCGAGCGGAGCTCTTCGTCAGAAACATAGAGAAAGGAAAGGAAGACGGAGAAAAAAAAATCGGCAACGATATATATATACTAGCAGTATCGCCCGGCGTTGCTCGGGTTTGTAAGGGAAATAACTATATAAGCATTTTTAGAGAGTTCCTTCCCTTATAAATTCGGGCTTTCTTAGCCATTTTTGTTTTGGTGTCTTCAATCCATGAAGTCGTTGTTCTAAAGAACGCTGGTTTCCTTCACAATGCATTACGACGTTGATTTCTTTACACTCCCTTCCCCACAGCTTCACGAGGGAGGGAAGGGGGAGAAGCAAAGAGGTGCAGCTGTGAGCGTGGACGCCAACTCCGCCGCCATCGACATACGATGCATTTTATGCATTAAAATGGAATAAAAAATGATGTTAAATTATTTTTAAAATGGTAGACTCATCGTTGACGCGCGCTAATAGTCAGATGGGCTCGATATGAATCACGACTATAAGATACCGAATTTGGTTAAACTGCACCGCAAAATGTGGGAGGAGTTAGGAATCTAAATCGAAGGGGACAGACACTCACACAACTAGAGTTTCATATATATATATATATATATATATATATATATATATATATATATATATATATATATATATATATATATATATATATATATATATATATATTATATATATATATATATATATATATATATATATTATATATATATATATATATATATATATATATATATATATATATATAATATATATATATATGGAGGCGCAATGGCCCAGTGGTTAGGGCAGAGGACTAGCGGTCGTAGGATCGCGGTTTCGATTCCCAGACCAGGCGTTGTGAGTGTTTATTGAGCGAAAACACCTAAAGCTCCAAGGGGCTCCGGCAGGGGATGGTGGCGTTCCCTGCTGTACTCTTTCGCTACAACTGTCTCTCATTCTTTCTTCCTTTGGCCTGCTCGCTTAGCCAGCGGGGTGGCGTCACTTGAAGGCTAAAACAATGCGAAGCGCATTGTGACCAGCGATGTGTAGCAACATCTGATAGCCTGGTCGGTCACGGTGATACATATATTTATATATATATATACTGATTCGTTTGATGAAAACCATGCAAAGAATGTGTGCGTGTGTGTGCGTGCACGCGTCTGTGTGTTCGTACGTATGTGCGATTTGTGTTCTTATGTGGATTTATAATACAAAAAGTTTTATTTTGAAATAAAAGTTACTCAATACATTTTCACGTGTACTTATTTATTTTGACAAGTTACTTCGATGTTACGACCTGTACTTTTCATTTCATTCTAGCTGTATATAGTCTCTGGCAAGGTTAAATTTTCATAGGGAATTCAAACTTTCTTGAATAATAAATATATCAGTTGTAGGTTCTGATGGGAAGATATTATAGAGGATTTATATTGACTAGTTTTGGATTTATATTCTTGTTCAGAATTCAACGATGCGTGTACAATCTCGGCAGCAGATTTTGGGGTTACTTTTTATGTGAAGAGGGACGTGAAAATGTCTATAGGCAGGTAAAAAAATTATTTGCTCATCAAAATCCTCACAAGGAGGTTAAGTTTGTTTAGGTTTGTTTGTTATATTTCGATACTAATGGGGGATGTAACCCGCCTGACTTGGGAGAGTCGCGGCTAATGTTCAAAGTTCAACCTAGCATACACTTCTTATAATGAGGTGTGTTTATTCTGGATTGTTTAAGCCATGAGATTTTAATGTTTCAGAAAAAATGTAAGCAAATGGAAAGTAAAGATGATCTGGAGATTTTTTGCGTTTTTGGCATTATATAAGTGATTTAACCTACTTCATTTTGGGAATTGTAGACTATTCTTCAGAGGTGAGTAAGACGTTTTCATTAGGTACATTTGTGTCAGCTTTAGTTCAAGGCTTTTGTTTGCTACAGAAAAGTCTGTTAACATGGCGATTTACAGTTCAAATGTATATAGAGAGGTGCGAAATTGATCATCATAGTATTTGATGACAATTTATAAAATTTTAAGTTAAAATGTATCCGGTATTTTTTTAAAGCATGCTAATTATTCTTCTGGGCTTTTGCTGTACCACTAGACTACGGGAATATATACATACAAGCACTTGTGGTGCGATCAAATATAGAGGCAAAGACCCGCACGCTTATATATATATATATTACATATGGGTCTTTGCGTCTATGTCTGGCCCCCGCCACAAATGCATGAGTGATTTTGTCCCTGTAATCCAGTGCTTCAGCAAAAGACCAGTAAAATATGTAGCAGGCTTCAAAAAGCCAGTACTCGGTTCAGTTCCTTTGACTAAAAGTTCTTCGAGGCTGTACCCCAGCGTGGATGCAGTCTAATGACTGAAGCAAATAAACATTATTCATACTTCTTCCTTTCAGATTCAAGCCTGGACTTTGGAAATGATGTCATAATATATTACAATTAAATTTAGAAGAATTCAGTGTATTATAACAATGGGTGTATATATTTATTGTGAAGGCGCATGGCTCAGTGTTTAGAACGTCGAGCTTACGATCGTGAGGCTGTGAGTTGGAATCCCGGACTGGGTTGCGTGTTGTGTTCTTGAGCAAGACACATTATTTCATGTTGCTCCAGTTCACTCAGCTGTAGAAATGAGTTGTGACGTCACAGGTGCCAAGTTGTATCGACCTTTGCCTTTCTTTTTTATAACACTGGTGGCATGGAGAGGGGAGGCCGGTATGCATGGACGAATGCTGGTCTTCCATGAAACAACCTTACCCGGATTTGTGCCTGGGAGGGTAACTTTCTAGGTGCAATCCCATGCTCAGTCATGACCGAAGGGGGTCTATCAGCACATATTTATAAATCGAGATCAAAACAAATATTAAAAAAATCACTGTCAGTTTAATCCCCAACATCCTTGCGAATATATATATATACGTTTGTAATCTATATCTATGCATTTATATTAGAATTTCTTTGTGAGTATTTTGCTTAAAAGTTGGATTACTTTTATTTCTACCGTACCTATTTAGTGTAAATCATCAATGGCAGTGCTTAGGTATTTTATAAGGATAGATTCTGGTAGTGGGTTGGGAAATAATATTAGAGTTATTGTCTAGTTCATGTTTAGCCATTTAAGAAAACGTTTGTTTTCAATTGTTTTAATGTTTGATGGTTTTGTTTGAAAGAAGTGATGAATTCGGAGGTTAGGTTAGGAATCTGAATCCTAAATATGAGAATGAGTATGCGCCACTGGTACAAAGTGGTCATAATTTGTGGTCAACTTGGTATGCATAAGCACACTCACAAATACAAATGTATGTATGTTTTCATACAAGCAAGCATGCAGACGTGTATTTACAAAGCTATGTACATACACATGTACATATAAAGTCATGGATTGATACGAATTTATTTAACCTTAATGCCATGAATTAATAATTTTTGTTAATTAGGGTCACGGTCTTTAATTCTGAGTGGAGGATGCACATTAAAATTGATATCTATGGTTTTCGATTGGTACACTTTTATATTACCTACAAAGGTGATGGTAAATTTGACGTCACATTTATGTTAACACGGATAATGTCATGCAGCAACAACTGCTGCAAGTTACTTTGTGTTGTTGATATGACTCCACCTATCCACAGCTATTTGCTCCTAAAATCAACTGAACTTAATTCTGTAAGATTGTGTATATAGCTATACACCTAGAACTATTCTGAAAAATATACACTTCATATTAGAGTATATGAAATGAAATATCTTAATGTAAGTTCACAATATATATGCTATATATTGAATTTAAACGATTCCTGGAGAGAGATGTTGCTGGATATTAGATAAAAGAGAAAATTTTCACACAACCTCATGTGATGTAGTTTGATTAGGCTTCACAGACGTTTTATTAGTTTTCTGTGTACTTCGTGACATTCAAATATCGGACACGCTCACTAAAGCAACTGATCCAGACGTAGATAAGGTCCATCTTTTGGCAAGTTACCACTACATCTGTAGACTCGCTATCAATTACAGGAACATTCCACATACTGGACATTTAAATGCCCGACAACTGGAATCATTTTCTAGTGACTGACTTAAAAACACCCTCTTTCACAGCTCATTGCCCTTACTGCCTTATCCTCTCTAAGCTTATGAATTTTAGCAGTAGAAAAGGTATCTTCTTTTAACGAGAACAACAACAGTCAAGGTGGGAATGATTTCCTCTCTTACCAGTGGGAGAACAATCCTCGTTGGAACACAAAACCATGGAACATTTGCAGCTCAAAATATCGAACAGTGTATCAAGTGAGTGTAGAAAAGCAATTTTTATTGATAAGTTTCCTTAACCAAGTTATGTGTGAACTGCTTTCCGCCAGAGTCCCATTAGCTTTAGATCAATTGTTCGGCACTGTGTGATCAGTGGCGGTTTGAATTGTGCATTAGCCTTTGTCCACTGGTGCAGAAGATGGGGTATTGTATCATGTGTGATTTCCGTATCTGTATAGTTCCTTGTGTTCTTTGAATTTTGTCCCCGAAGTAGTAACCTAAGTCTTAAAATGTCTCTCATTGTTGGAAGTTCTGATACAGGATTCTCTTTCCTTATGCCAGTTACCAAGCTCAAGCGGGATGATACCTGACTTATAGTCTTCAGCGTTGACATCTTGTGAATATCTGAAAAGAGTAAAAATTCATTTGACCAATTCATTTAACCAATTAAATGATAATATAAGAGTGATATTTTGAGTCCAATCAGTTTTACATATAAATTTTCAATTATTGCAAAGGAGTAGCCGTGTGGTAAGTAGCTTGCTTACTAACCACACGGTTCCGGGTTCATTCCCACTGCGTGGCAACTTGGCCAAGCCTCTTCTACTATAGCCTCGGGCTGACCAAAGCTGTGTGAGTGGATTTGGTAGAGGGAAACTAAAAGAAACGTATATATGTACGTATGTGTGCGTATATGATTGTGTGCTTGTATTTGCCCCACCCCCACATCGCTTGACAAAATAGTGGTGAGTTTACGTCCCCGTAACTTAGCGGTTCGGTAAATTATACCGATAGAATAAGTACTAGGCTTCCAAAGAATTTTCTCGACTATAGGTGGTGCTCCAGCATGGCCGCAGTGAAATGACGGAAACAAGTAAAATATAAAGATAAAATATAAGATATTGTTTCAAAACAACGCCATATTGAAAATTTAGGATAAAATTGATGTAGGCTACAGTTATAATCCATTTTGATATATATATATATATATAAAGTCTGCGAGTAAAAAAAAACACAATACTTTTACTACCAAATTACATTTTCAGTCAGTTATTTAAATTGACACACCCTAATATCTATGTTTGTATGTATGTATGCATGTATGTATGCATGTATGTATACATGTATGTATGGATCTCTCTCCCTCTCTCTCTTTCTCTCACTCTCCCTCTCTCTCTCTTTCTCTTTCTCTCTCTCACTCTCTCTAACGGTTTGCTTGTTGCACTTCCAAGTGCGAGAATGTGGCTTCAATTTGTAGAGCGTGTGATGCGTTGTATTCTTGAGCTAAACACTTTATCTCACCTTGCTATGCGTAGTGAATTCTAAAACGTTACATTAATAAGTTTCCCATTGCAAAAACACTTTTAAACGCTGTTCTGAAAACATGCACCATCCCAATACAAACAGGTAAAATACCTCAAATAATACCAACTTGCTGACAAACTAAAACTTGGCACCTACTTGAATTCTTTAAAAACTCATTCCTGAAAAGCAGACATGCTTAGTGAACAAATGTAATTACAAATTTAAAAAAACCGGACTGAAATCTGACATTGAACACTCACATTCTGAAAACAAAATTTTACATATTCCATAAATATCCAAAATGGAACCAACAACAACTAAACCAAGTCACATACTTGCTTCCCAATGTCATAACTACACTTTTTGCGAATGCCCATGGCATAAAGATGACACATCTAAATATACACACATAATTACAAAGATTTACTTGCAAGTATAATTTCTTAGAAATATCTTATGCCCAAATTTAATTTCCATAATAAATTTTCATCATATTTTGCAATACAAAACTAGATGTCATTAAAGAAAATTCAGTTTAAATTTTTAAAGCTATGACGTAAAAGTGACTATATAAAACCAAGTTGAACTCTAATGCGTCACAGTCCGATGATGGCTTAGCTGAACGAAACCACGAAGGGAATATACTATTCTTGTTACAGAACAATAAATTTGTACTCAAATAGATATATTGGTAATCCTTTTATTAAAATTAAAACAAACGTCAGTGTGTGCATGTGTGTTTGTGTGCGACTGTGTGTATCTGTGTGTGTGCGTGCGTGTACATACGTCAGTATATGAGCCTCAGTCCGTGTTTGTATATACTTAGATAAACTTAGATATGTTTCGACCAAAGATTGGTCCAGGCCATGTCTAACTTAATAGCACCTAATGATTAATAATTGAAATTTATGTTTTTTTCCGACTGACACTGAGTATCTCTCCGGCACAATACAGGTGAAACAAGGTATCCCTATCGAAATGTTTTCTTAAGTAGGACTTGTTTGAAGGTTTCACACGTACATGTTTGAATGTACTTCTGAAATGATTTCCTATGAATAATATTTATATTTAAATATCTTGCATTTCTTTGGCACCAGAACTATTAGATTAATATACAAATGTATCTGGATTTATCGATATATAGCCATATAAATTTATGATTGCCGAACTAATTAAAATTGAATGCAGAATCGATATTAATATATGAAATTATTTGTACTGTTTATGCTATATAATTAGTTTCATGGCCGTTTATCCCTTAGATATCTTTATAATTTAATTATTAGCAGGAACAATAGCAGCATGGAAAGCACAGTTTAAAACAAAATTCTTGCAATTTATGCGGGAAAATCTTTGAATATATGTGAGCGTATATATTTATGACAGCATATATATATATATATGTGGGGGGTGCGTGTGTATGTCTATGTGTATGTGTTTATACATGTGAGTGTATATATTTCTAACACTATTTGTGTATCTATAGATATATCTCTCTTCACTTATCTTTCTCTCACAACATTTTCTTCCATGTATATGTGTGTGTGTGCGGTTTGTTTGAATGTGCATGGAGACAGAAACTAAATAGGAGGAAAGGGATTCATATTCCAATAGGAAAGTAACGCTTTGTTATTTTAAATGTAAGGAAGAAAAATTTACTGACAACATCAATCCTGAAATGATTTTATAGCTTCAGCTAGAATAACGATTACGTATACATACAAAGACTGAATGAGTACGAAGGAAAGCATTTTATTTTCTGCTGGCATTAGTTGCGTAAAGATACTGACATTCATTGGTATGTAGAAAATGCAAAGACCTTTCTGTAGATACAATTGCACTATTTCCATGTAATATGTATTGAATGGAGACCATATTTCCTTAAAGGAAGAAATAAACCACACAAGAACGCAAAGTCACTGAGTTAGCTAAGGTACTTTTAGATTATCATCATTAAGTTTAATAGAAAAGCTGTCAAATTCCTTCATTTGAAATACAACACCTGAGCAGAAAGCGAATTGTTGATGAATTGCGATACACAGATGTAAATGTGTTACGAAGTTGTATGTATTCAGTTAAAAGTAAATACGTATACAACACCCCCACACGCACACATATATATATGTACAGGGTGATTCAAAAGTCTCCATACATAGGAAAGATCTATTATTTTATAAGAAACAGTTTATAAGATCCCCCTAGATCCCCTGATCTGACCCCTCTTGTTTTCCATCTTTGGGGGCAGTTGAAAGGCATGGAGTATCGCGGAACAATAAAAGACATAAATGATTACAAGGAACGGGCGTGTATACAAACACGTGCACACATACACAAATATAGGCCCCGCAGAACTAAACTCATCTGGTAATGCGGTGATAAGTAATGAGGCACATTCATGATGGCTACAAGATTTTAGGCCACCGTTGTTCCACGGAGCTCACGCCATGTTATTCCCATTTACTCTACTAAAATTTGATGACGCTAGTTGAGATTTTACGGATGGTACAGCTGAGAAGACATGCGTCAGTTGTTAAAGACCGTGTCGTTCAGTATGGTGCAACCACGACGAAGGATTATATACCAGGATTCTTGGCTGCCAGTATCTTGACTTTGGGGAAAATGGCATAACTCTGGGTCGAACGATGAGATAATCCGCTCTTCCTGCAGCCGGAAACTATAAGTTGGTTAAGTAGGTGTAGTTTTCTGCGGATATTGAGTCGATAATTGAGAGTTCCATGTAGGTAAGGAGGGACCCTTACTTACAAGCCATAACCTTTAATGTTGGGCAAGTTCCGACGGTCACGGTGTCCCTCGATGAAAGTGCTGTTGAAGGAAACAGATTTTTGTCCCCTCGCTACATCTGAAGGTTTGCATATGCTGTATATACATTACCTTGATTTCACTTATAGTGTCTTGTTCCGTCATCGGAATTTGAGATGGCGGCTTGTATAGATCTCAGACCTTGAGAAGCAGAATGCTTAAACTAGGCATTTCAAAGGGTATACCCCCCCCCACACACAGACACACAGACAAGCACAGACAAAACGCATATTCACGCGCACACACACACACACACTCACTCACACGCACAAATGCGCTCACACACTCCTAGATAGATAGACAGATAAATATGTATATATATATATTTGTATGTATATGTTTCGGTATATATCAGAAGTGTATATAAATATATACATAGATATATATATATCTATATAAGTGTGTGTATGTATGTATATATATATTTATATATATATATATATACCTGCTTTTAAATTTGTCACCATCTACAAACAACTTGAGAGTAATATTCAATGCTTAATAATTGAAATTCTAAAATATTTTAGAACGCATTATTTCAGAACCACGTGATAGAATTGATAATGATTTTTCTCAGTTTTCCTGTCCGAACTAATTGAGCAAAATAAATATGGTGTATAATTTGTAACCACATAATAAATCTTTGCAACACACCTTACAAGTTTGTACTAATTTTAAATGCACCTGTATTTATATAACACTATATTTCCAATATAACTTTGAAATATTGCACATGATATCCGTTTATAAACATGCAAGATCAAACGGTATTTCATAGCGAATTATGACGGTGATGTTATTATTAACTCAATAACAATTTGTTGGACGCAGTTTATCACCAGCAGCGACATTACTTATTTGTTAGAATGTATAATAGATTGTTACTTATCGCAGTATATGTCAAAGTAAATATTTATGTAAGTGATTACCATCAGTGAAGTTATGAATTATTTCAATTTCACTATTTCTGTAACTCATTATTCGTTCAAACCCTAGTTAAACTAAACTTCTGTATTTGTATTATTAAATATGGTAATAATCACCATGAACCTCGTGATAACTACTGTAAATTCAGAGATGCAGAAGGTTTCGAGTAATTATAAATAAATATCATTGATAGCAATAATATTCGCTGGAGAAAGTGTAAGAAATTGCTCCATAAATTTATGTAGTTAAAATTTCCAGGAATATTTCTCGCTTGGTCACTCGATATATATAAATGTGCTGTCTAAGATATTTCAATACATCTACATTTTCATAATCATTCTTACTAGTAGAATACTAGGCACATGTCTTGGCTTTTAGATTTTTTTCTTCAATAATTAAGAAAGAATATTAACTTATGTAAAATAATGCGCTCCCTATTCGAGAAAAGGTATTAAAAATATTGTAATTCACATATGTGATATATGCATGCTCCCAGTGAATTTTTTAAGGAGATACACACAACAAAAGGAATGATATTTCTATGTACACAAAGTGATAAATATCAATGCAAACAAATACATAATGTATACAAACAGATATAAGCGTAGCTGTATGTGTGTATAAAAGGAGTGTTATGCTTTAAAGGAATATTCCGTATTTATCACGGATAGAGATAAATTATGTATCGTTTGGTCACAGCAGCAAGATCAGTGATGCATAGTTTTCCGGCATAGCTCAGATTTCCGCGGAAGACGAAGCTTATTTTCAAACTCGAAATTGATTCGAAACAGTTGTCACAGAACATGCTCTGTTGCGTAACAAGTGATCTGTTGCATGCCTTAAACCATGCATTTGAATAAACCCACGAAAGTAAAATAGATACAATTATCTGACATGCTTGCTAACTTTATATGTAGACTTTTTTACATCATCCTGAAATTCTTGAAGGAATCGCTTATTCCACTGGGACGGCTCGTGAATTTTTTATCTTCGAGGCCATACCTGTGACTGTAAGGATTTTTTATATTGTTGACTTCAGTGTATTTATTATGATATATAACTGCTTATAAGATTCAATATTTCTATATTACTTAAAATATTGTGTTCAGAGCAAAGCCTTTGAACAATTCGAGGAATATAGTAAAAGCGATTTATTAAACATGGACTAATATTTTGAGGTAATTTTGAGTAAACACTCCGAATGTTCTTCATCAAGATGTTTGATTGTTCACTTTAAATTAATCTTTCTCAAAAAGATATGGTATTTTACCTACTTCAGCAAAACATTCTGTTGTTACGTGCAATAGCAGAGAATCGTCAAGAATAATTGACAAATCCGGGGGCCACATTAAATAGTCATGCCGCGAGTTGGAAATTGAAAAGAAACATTAAGGATGTTCAAATATTTGTGTCAATATTAGTGAAATTAGCGATTACCTAAATGTCATAACAATAAACGGAATGGACCCAATGGAGATAAAAATAATCAATGTGCTAATACTGAAGAAATGAGGACAGACTTTAAGAATATTAATGGCGAGAGTAAATTGTTTACGTTGTCTTTTCTTGAAAACATATCGTGTAAGGTTAACACAATGAAGGTGAGGTGAACACTTTGGCGGTAGCAAGCAAGCAGCGGGAAGTTTTGAGAAAATACAGGAATGATATATTCGACAAAAACGTGCGTTTGTGATTCAAAGCTGGTGAGAATATAGACACACTATTTGTATGGACATTTAGATATGCAGGTCATCGTGGGATACATAAAAAAATGTACTCTTTGTAGAGCTCTTAATTCTTTAAACAATTATCTAGGCTATAAAGGTCTTTGGGAATAGGATTTTTTTCTTTTTTTACCTTTTAATCATCGTCATTTAGCTTGTTTCAAATGAATGAGATACAAGATTTATGGGTCTTGGTATCTATGACAATCAGATTTTTCAATTGCTTAGTACCATGGAATTATGATTATGTTGTGAGAAAATAGATATAATATTATTCTCGTATGTATATTTTTGGTGGGCGAGAATGATTAATGAGCAACATCGATTTTGGAAAACGACGTTGTGTTCCACTTAGTTTGAGACCGTATGTGTATCTGGTGTTGCTTTGGGGATATATAATTGAAATATACTACAAAAGTTCCATACGTTATATATCAGTAATATAATATTATATTGAGTACTTCAAAGAGTTCTAAAATATTTTGTAGGTCGCTCTCAGCATTGCCATGATTCATTCTTTGTCTGACCTATTGGGAAATGCGTGATGTGTTAATGCATATTCCCGTTTGGTGTCTCATCTCATCTGTTTGATACTTTGGTTTCTTGCTCTATATTTCCGCGCAATACTTACTGAAGACGCTTATTTTTACATTTTTTTATTCTCACAAGTGCCTCCAGAGACTGATATGAGTATATATTTTGAATACGTTGTTCTATGTGATGAATCATTTATATTGTATATAACATTTCCATCTCGTCTATCTTCATAAGGTATTTTTTTTTTCTTTTAGATGTTTGTTTCCTCATATTTTTCACTTTCTCTATAAGGTAGTTTTTTTTCTTCTATTATATTTATATTTGATTTATATCCCGCTTCTGTTGCTACTGCTAAATATACTTAGTATATTATTATATTACACATACCAATTAACATTTGTTGCTATGGAGAATATTTCTTGCAACACATGGTAAAACGTGTTTATTATTTTCAACTGATGTTTCAATATTTGAAGCACTAAAGCGTTTCCCTAGTTACATATGCACTATTTCCGTTGTGATCAGTTCTCTGTATTATAGCGCTTACACTTCCGGCACGATTGCTGACATTCTTTATTGTTGCCTGAGTTCTTTCCTTAAATGGATGATATTTGAAGATATTTCTCTTTTCTCAATAGAATATATAAGAGTTATTTTTTTTAAAGAGCCTTACAATATTTTTTCTCTACTTTCTTCTTTTACTTTCAGGAAATAATAAGAATGCCATATTTGTTACTGTGCTATTTTTATATGTACAAATTTAACGGATTTCTATTCACTCTTGAATTCTACAAATTCAATAACTGACTGAATTAACACTAACTGAATTTAGTGCAACGACTTAGTAGGAATAAAGTAAATTCAAATGTTATAGTTATCATTATCAACACATTTTATCAGCGGTGTGGTCTCTTTAAAACTGAATGTAGCATCGTGTGCCTTGTTTCGTGCAACTTCTATTTGTGTTTGAAGTATTTATATCATAAATTTAAAATAAGTTACGAATATGAATAGTTTTTCTTAACGGTATATACTATATAAGAGTGTGTGGAATTTCTGACCCTTTTGGTATTTATCTGTCTTTATATATTTCCATTTTACCAAATTACTAATTAATATGCTGTTTTCAATATTGATACGGTGTTTACTTCCAGTGTCTATATGTCTATATCTCATAACATGCTCATCCTTTTAGAGACAGACGTATTATACATGGGAATTGTAAGTTATGACTATTTTCAGTATTGATATATTTCAGAATCTTTCGAAATATATATATATATATATATATATATATATATATATATATATATATTATTTATTATATAGAAGGAGCTTCTACAGGACTAGAACTGTTTCATTCAAGAGAAATCTTCAGAAGCTAGTTAACAAGAATTGTATTGGCATTTATACATTTAGGCAGGTTTAAAGGGGTGTTGGTGGGGACTTTTTGGGGGTAGGCATAGCGCAAAAAATCATACTTGGGGGAGTGGTCAAGGAGTCAGTGTTAAATTAGATAGGAGAATAAATAAAAATAAAAAATAAAAATAATAAAAAAAAAATAAAAATTATTTTTTATTTTTTATTTTTTATTTTTTATTTTTTATTTTTTATTTTTTTATTTATTCTCCTATCTAATTTAACTGACTCCTTGACCACTCCCCCAAGTATGATTTTTTGCGCTATGCCTACCCCCAAAAGTCCCCCACCAACACCCCTTTAACCTCCTAAATGTATAAATGCCAATACAATTCTTGTTAACTAGCTTCCTGAAGATTTCTCTTGAATGAAACAGTTCTAGTCCTGTAGAAGCTCTTTCTATATAATAAATTAATTTTACTCTGCTATGTATTGAGTACCTTATTTACTGTGGTTAACCCCGAATCAACCCGGGACCTACATATATATATATATATATGTGTGTGTGTGTGTGTGCATCTGTGTGTGTGAGTGTGTGTGTGTGCGTCAGAGATTTTTGTGAGAGGGGTTAATACATGCCATGCAAAGAGCCCTAGTGTAATATGCCGTGTTTCTTTAAACACTATGTTCTGAAAGTTATACTGCAGTTGCGTGATATCATAGTGCAACAACTAAAACGAAAATGTATTGAATTTTATATCAATTTCTATCCTTGGTACAATGTAACAAACGTAGTGGAATATAAAGATGACGTATGTGGCACCTCAGTATGTCGTGGTTCACATTGTTATAAAGGGATGGAGAAAAAAGGGCAAATTTTATCAAAGTGAGATTGCAAATATACTATCTTCAAGTATATCATCTTCAAATCAGCAGTTAAAACTCAGATTTTCCGTTTCTGCATTTATTTCATACGAATTTAGTGTATCATTGGTATGCAAGTTATAGCCCAATTTTAAATGCTCGGTACGTGCATTAACACATACTATTATTCAATATATATTTATAGGAGTGGCTGTGTGGTAAGTAGCTTGCTAACCAACCACATTGTTCCGGGTACAGTCCCACTGCGTGGCATCTTGGGCAGTGTCTTCTACTATGGCCCCGGGCCGACCAATGCCTTGTGAGTGGATGGTAGACGGAAACTGAAAGAAGCCTGTCGTATATATGTATATATATATATATGTGTGTGTGATTGTGTGTTTGTGTTTGTCCCCCTAGCATTGCTTGACAACCGATGCTGGTGTGTTTACGTGCCCGTCACTTAGCGGTTCGGCAAAAGAGACCGATAGAATAAGTACTGGGCTTACAAAGAATAAGTCCCGGGGTCAATTTGCTCGACTAAAGGCGGTGCTCCAGCATGGCCGCAGTCAAATGACTGAAACATGTAAAAGAGTAAAAGAGTAAAAGAGTATATACTTGTTATCTTTCTTTTAATCTGTACAATTACGTTTATCTTCTTTTTTTATAATTATCTTCTATAGTCAGATATATTTCCTATTCGTTGGGCTCGTTCACTTGGTTTGTGCTTCCATTACTTGCTTGTCAATCTTTGACAGGCTAAAGGTCGATACCCTCTCATAGCTCATCAACTTTATGAGGCCACTATCTCCACTATATAATATCTTTATTGGTTTATGAGTGTGAGCGCTAAATGCATTGCACTATTTCCCCTTTAGTTTTACTTAAAATATAATAACTTCGAAACAGAATTTTCAAGTGTAGTCGTACTATTACGCTGTTTTTTTTTTATAATTCTGGCCTTTATAACTGTGATGCATCTTAAATGTTTTCATATTGTCTTAAGAATTTAAATGGGATATTGTTGTCTCATTCTTTCATTTCTTTGTCTCAAACTAACATAACGTCATCAGTTTTAATTAATTTGCCTTTTCTAGCAGAAGTTTTGGCGCATGTGTCTAATCCAATTAGACAACAAGTATCTAATGGGAATACATGACTGTAGAAAATAGTCATAAAATAATTGATTAATAATAATAATAATAATAATAATAATAATAATAATAATATGCTCCTTTGCTTCCTTCTCTTTTCTCTCCCTCCTCATCGGCCTCCTCCTCATCATCATCATCGTTGCTGTACAAGGAAGTCAGCCGTTCGAAACACTCATAGACTTTCTTCTTTTCGACTGTTCTTTTCTTTAAAAAATGTTAACTGGACTGTACCGTTATTGATTTGTCCCTTCTGGACTAAAACTTTTAATATTTTTTCCTAGAATTTTACAAATTTAAAAAATGAATATGTCGAAAATAGATGGTTTGGATACCTTTGAAAAAATGACCACCCCGCTCAAAGATCATTCCCCAGTTTGCTGTTTCTATTTCTGCTGTGAATCCAGAATGTAGCCGTACAAAAATAAGGACCAATGACGTTGCTACGACTTCTATAGTGTCATCAGACAATCAACTGTAAACGTCACTAGATCTGCAATTTCCTTCACATCTACAAATATATCGCCACCAAAGACATCGAAACTAGCAGCATCACATATCTCAAAATTATAGTTACATACTCAAATCAACAGGATGTTTTACGCTTGTTTTTGTTTTCCACAAAGACTTGAGCTGCCAAAAGAAAATCATTTTTGAAAGGACTCAAAGAATATAACGATAACTTGCGATATATCTATCCAAACTAATGTTGAGTCGGTAGGCTCGAAATATGTATTGGGCCTGTGGGGACGCAAAAAGTTTACTACAGGACAAAAACAATTTGTTTTTTCAAAAATTCATATTTGATTTTCGTCTAAATTTGAAAGGAGGAGTCGCTCAAAAATTGTAGTAACAAATGAAGTGCTTATCCATATATTTTAAATTAAAAGACAATATATGCATGGTAGATTAGCCACTGGGAATAATTAGCTGGTAGATAGTGACAGCAAAGGTGTACAGTAATGAAGATAAGAAAGCCATTAAAATTCAACAAATGCGCAAAGAGATCAGTTCTGAGAGAAGTACGGGTCTCTTAATCCAAATGAAGAAAAAGAAATGCTCACAACCAAATAGAACTACATAACTGATTCACTTTGAGAGTGAGGGTAGAGGAGCAGCGGACAAAGATGATACATTTGTAGATGGGTAGATTGGTCTTAGAATAAGTCTCCACACGGTTACAAACGCGTCAGTTTGATAGAAAGTTTGATATGCAGCTAGATACGGAGAATGCACCACAAGGTTTTCGACAGTACAATGATCATTAGCAGCAACAATGCTAATACAATCGAAAGTAAGATCCAACGAAGCAACAACCTCCTCTTCCAAGAAGCACGACACCAGAATGATACAAAGACAATGCAGGTCTCCAAGACAGAAAACTGCCTGATTCAGATCAATGTGGTATGTTCTACATTGAAGATGACAAATATTAGATTTAACCTGATAAAAGACGATGGGATGAAAGACAAAGGAGAGCATAAACAAATCATCGGTCACAAATAACTATCATTTCTTTATGGAGAAACTTCTAATTTAGTACAATATAGAAACTAGAACAAAAACGTTGGTTCTTTGAAAAGAAGTGACTAAGTCACAGTTGGAAAGAATAGAATTCTACGCCCAAGCAGGAGGAAGGGGATCATGAAGACAATGAATATTTTGGCGATGAAGCTTTTGGCAGTGATTATACAGTCGAGTTGTGAATTTTGTGTTTTGTTTTATTGTTAAAACGGCTCACACATTGTCTTGTACTTCTTGCGATTTTTGTTTCTTGATAATGAATATCACCGTGGTAAACTTTGGGTTTCATATCTTCTATTTCGAAGAAAGAAAATAGCAGGCATCTCCTAGTCTCAGTGTATTTCAGTTCGTTTATGACTAAAACTTTGCTCCAATGATCAAAACGGTTATCTTAAATATTAATTTTAGGATTTATGCTTGACGTTTTGCTAATGATTGAAAACCATTATTAATATTTCTGCTCTTGAACTTGTCCCCAAATGTGAAGTAAATTTTACAAGTATTTTCAATATTTTGTGTAAAAAACATTTCTTGTGCATGCATTTTAATACTAGGCCTAGCGTAGCTGTTTTTCATTTTGGTAATCTGTAAAGTTATGGTTTGAAATTAAATATTCTGCTGCATGAAGTAAGACACACATGCAACGTGTGACACACACCCACGTTGTAGGTCTGCGTTTCACTCGTACGGCTCGTGCACCATTAATGTTATCATCATCATTATCATCATCATCATCATAATCATCACAATTTCTAGCTGCAGCAACAACAGCAACCGCGGTAGTAGTAGCTTCAGTGCGAAAGAAGTTACATTGAGTGGTTTTTACTTCCGTTATTCTGATTGATTTTTATCCGAAAGAGAAAAGATGATTTTTGATGCTTACAAGAAACGTATTGCTTTCACTTAGCTTTGTAGTGATACTTTTAAACATCACACACCCACTTGTAATATATTGTACAGAAAATGAAATAGCTTGTATACAAAATAAAAGGTTTCCTGACAAGATAGAAGACCATCGAAGCATATTTGCAAATTATTGAAAGAAAGAAATATTGGAATATTTACGACGGCAAACTTCACAAGCTCATCATACGAAGCGCTAGAGGACAATGAAATAAATAGAAATATTTATACATTTTAATATGAAGGGAAGTGGTTTATAGCCTCGTGGACTTGTAAAGTAGGAGATACAAATGGAATCTTTTAAGCATTTTTCTGCCATCTTTAGCAAATGTGTTCCGTAATGGTGTTTATAAATTGCAAGAATAATAGTAAACTCTATAACAACATTCGCAATTGCCCTTAACTGCCAAACATAACAGCGGCGATAAATTGGAACGAATTATATAAGAGTTATAAATAGAAAAATCGAGGCGAATACGTCAGTCAGAATGTACTGACCTGGTGGATGTATTTCTAGAAACAAATTTCGAAAGAAAAAAATGCACGGACAATAGGATATTTAAAATAAAATTTGTTAATACTTTAATGAAAATTTATGCATGACAGTGCGTGCTTCGCAATGATTGATTGAAGAAGAAGGAGGAAGTGAGAAATTTAGAGAGACAGAAAGATATATATAAAGAGAGTGAAAGAGAGAGAGAAAGGAAAGGAAAGGTAGTAAAAATTACGGGAAATGTGGTTGTATATGTGTGCGTGTAATTTTGGAATTGCGTCTCTATGTATTTATAAAGGAAAAAATGTGATGCTGGGAAAATCTGGAGTAAATGTATTGTCCTCTGCACAAAAGTGTTAACCCCTTTCTTTACTGTGATGACAAAGGTATATTATGAGTAGAAACGCGTAGAGCAACACACACACACACATACGCGTGAATGTGTATACACCACGGACTCTCCCGTCGCTAGAGGACATATGAGGATTCGGCAATTTCTTGGCGAACAACCACACAGATAATTTGTTTATAGAGATCACATGTTTGTGTTCTCATTAGCTCATTTCCTCCATCAGGTCGATATTACCTGTATAGGTGCACCGCGTTTGTTTTTCATAAATTCATATTTGGTTTGTGCCTAGATTTGAAAGGCGGTGTCACTCAACAATTGTAATTAAAAATGAGTACGTATGTATATAGATTACATATATACATAGGTATGTATGTGTACGTATGTATGACCTCGTGAGTACCACCAGCGATTTTTTCCCTCTGTCTTCCCTTCTCGGGATCTTTCCTTCTCCTATGTTCCCGACGAAGAGCTCCGCCCGAAACGTTAAACCCTCCTACTTCCCTTCTTTCCTGAGCATCCAATAATACTTTATTTGTTCCATGTCCTCGCGTTGCTGTGTTTTTTTGTGTTTTCTTGTTTGGATTAACTTTATATATATATATATATATATATATATGTATGTATGTATGTATGTATATGTAAACATACATACAATGAGAGAGATATGCGTTTAGACAAATAATTAGAAATAGATTAAAACATATGTATGCATATGTGTACATGTACAGGCGAAGAAACTGTTTTCCTCTTTTGTTAGGCTAATATGTAGTTATACGACTTTAATGTTTTCTTTTCTTATTTGTATATGTTTTATGAGATTTATATCTGTTGAGAAAGATTGTAGCTCAGGAACAACAAATTTGCCTCCGAAACATATAGTTCTGCACTCTGTTAGACCTGTGGCAGGCAGCCCAGGCAGGTATCTTCTACCATATTTGTTCGTTTGTGTGTGTGTGTGTGTGTGTGTGTGTGTGTGTGTGTGTGTGTATGTGTGTGTGTGTGTGAGTCTGATTTGCATCTTTTTACTCGTAAGTCTCAACTTGACCTCTGGATTTGCATTTGTTTTTGCGTAGTGTTTCGGTAAAAGGTGAAATAAATACCATTCTTTATAAATAAGTACTAGGGCTGCCTCTGCCATACCCCAGCAAAGGCGCAGTCTAATGACAGAAACAAATTTAAGTGTAAGATCTAAAATGTATAAAATAGATGCATTTCTTAGTAATAACGATTGTTGACAGCCATATTTGTTGATGATCCGTCATATATCAGCGTATAATGTTCTCGGAGAAAAATCACGAAGGTCATGTTACGTACCAAATTCGTTTGAAAGCCGGTAGAATTCCTGATAATTCATTCATCATTAATTTTAAAGAAATACATGCTTTTATAGAAAGAAGTAAAAAAGAAAATAATATCATTAATTGAAATTAATATTTTTCTGCATTCCATCTTGTAACTAGATTCATGTTCAGAGCAATGGCGAACGTCATTAATATCTATTTAAGAGAAGTAGTGTTACATAGCAATATCAATATAATCAGTCATAGATATCATTTGAAATGTATTCAGTTCAGTAATCGAATTTCAAATAGTTTGTTCTCACACACAAACACACAAACACACTTTCATACTTACACATATAGAAACGGCCATCTGTATATATATATATATATATAGACTCAGACATACATACATACCTAATGAATACATGCATGCACGGATTGATAGATGCATACATACAAATAGATATACACACATATAGACAGATAGGCAAACATACATATATATATATATATATATATATATATATATGTGTGTGTGTGTATGTCTGCCTATCTGTCTATATGTATGTATGCATCTATCAATCCGTGCATGCATGTATTCATTAGGTATGTATGTATGTCTGAGTTTATACCCTGACACGAGATATTGCCAAAACAATGCAAGCGTGTGTATAACATTACATTAGTCGGCATACATGCTTCAAATTTCATATTTGTACACTGTCTCTTATATGATAAATCTTCTCCTGCTCTCTCTCTCTCTCTCTCTCTTGTTATAGGTAAATAACGGGTTCCAGTCAAACGCAACTTGCTGCTATTGTGATCGTGTGAGGAACATATATGTAGGCTGACTGACAATAACAGAAATCTGCAGGTTCCATTCAACGAGGACACCATTCTCAATCGCATTTACAAAGAAAGAGGGTAAATTTTCAAGACTGGTCCGAGGTATGGATGTTAAATAACGCAGTGGAAAATTTCCATACACTCGCATATACTTACTCTCTCTTCCTCTATAAAACTGTATATCTATCTCAAACTCTCTATTTCTCCCACTCACTTTCTCGCTGTCTCTCTTGGTGCACAAATACACAACAGACACATATACATATAAATGTGTGTATGTCTGCGTATATTGAGAAATATTCTGTAATGCATGCATACGTAGATATTTCACAAATTTCCAAAGTATTCAGTGTACGTTAGCAGCCAATGTGTGACCAATTATTATAGCAAACAGTTATTTCTATTTCTTGTAATTATACGATCAGTTGATATATACACTTCTGTGGGATTTTTTTCTTAAATACTTAATGAATATACATAATAATATAATTATGGAAATCACATCTTACTGCAATTTTAATATATTTATATACGCGTTGCTTTCATCACATAAATTGTGATCATATATTAAGATATCAGAAAACAATCAACGCACTTAATAATTATTCTACGATGCATATGGCATTTTTATCTTTGCGCTCATATTATGAATATCGTAACCGATCATATGTGTATACGGAAATTAATACATATAAACCTGTAAACTGTAAATTATTGTGTAAGTTATACGTATTTCGAGATATCAAACGTAAAATATTTTGAAAAACTATCCACATTTTGTAATATATGACATATACAAAAGAAAGCGAATATATTCCTTCCAAAGGACACTGATGTCTTATAATGCTTCAACTGATTCTCAGGGAAGAATTAGACTCAGTGGATGATAATTTCAATTAACAGCTTCATGAAAAAAGTTTAAACAGCCATTAGTAATTCCATAGTAATATGTTATTTGAAAATTTCACAAAAGTAAAAAAGTGGCTATGCTGTATTTAACATCCACTTCAGCGTGTCTTAATTGTAATGTATTTAAATTATGATCTATCAGGATTGCTAACCAAAGTTATGCTTTTGATATATTACTTTCTAATTTAATAACCTGCCATTTTTTAACTGAACACCACTTAATTATCCACCTCATTGTATAAACTTTTTTCAGAGGTTTAGTTCATGGATCTGAATATGTCTACTGCAGATTCATGCATATACTATGATATTAATATGATATGATTTCAAAATACCAAAGTACAACTGTGATATATTTTCGAACAATAGGATCAGTGCAATGAATACAAAATATACCAGGCATGACAAATGGAAGAAAACATTTGCTTTTTCCAACTATTTATCAACTTTCTAGAATAATAACTTTTTCTTACAATTTCAAAATTTGGAGTTTAATTTTCACATCTCAGAATTAGAATTATATTATGTGGTATTAGCCCAATACCCTTTATATAAAGTTTAAACACTGCAGCCCTAAAACGGTAAATCGTATTTTAAATTTTAACTGTATTTTCTTAATTCTATATTAATACATGTAGCTCTACGAAGTTTCTTTTCTACTCAATGTTTACTATGCATTTTAATATTCTATATTTTGTCATGGTGTATCAAATTTATACAGAACATATCCACGATAGATATTAATATAAACTCCATTATGTGAAGAATATAATTTTCCTATATCATCGTCACCAATAATGAACATGCAAACAAAACAAAAGCTGCAAACATCAATGCATTTATCCTATACTGCTTGTAATACCCGATAATAGTATGAACAACGCCAGTATGAAAAGTAATTATTAATTGAAATTACGGTTTGAATCTAATTTGACTTTTGGAAATCATCCAAAATTTTTCTGAGGATTCGATGACTTGTAACTGCGAAAATTCTTGGCAAGAAATTGTTGTTTTGAGTGATTTTGAATCTATTCTATAGTTTCTGACATTGCTTTCTTTCATTTATTACTTTACCGCTTATGATTTCCGATTTCTATCAGGGGAGGCCGTTTAGTTACCATGTAATATCAAGACGTTGAATTATAATATGCATTTATTTTGAATCTCAACAATTGTTTATGCTTTCAGATTATTCCTTGATCTAAAATTCCTGCGATATTCTGCCTCATTTGAGATTTCATCGTACATCTGAGTTTAAGCATTTCTGATTTTAATGTTAATTAGATGTGTCTAGATTTTGTTCTGTTTAAATAGATATAATGTGTCTAACTCCTATTTGCCAGATATCAACAAAAATAAAGTATTTACATTCTTATTCAAGACTCAGATAACCGTTATTTTATTCAATTTTTTTGTTATTTCTTTTGATTGACTGTTGCCTGTAAAATATATGACTTAGTATTTCTGTTGTCAAAAGCAAGACGATCAAAATTAGTTAACACATCATCAATGCACTAACCGAATGCGTAGCTGCTATGTAAGCAGCAAACATCAGCTTCAAGAACTCAAGAAGCAATTCATATTCCCGAGAAAGAACTCATTCACTAGGACCCGAGAATAATAGTTCATTTGCTTGATGTGATGCGAGCAAGACACTAAAATGGTCCTTAAGGAGACGATATTTCTTATTTCGTCACCGGAAGAGCATAGAAAAATGTCTGCGTATTCTTATTAAACACAAAAAACAATGTGCTATAATATTTGATGATATTTTATCTCTTCTGAGGCAGGTTGCGTTACGAGAACGTTATTTAATTAATGAAGAAGCATCAAAATTATAATTATTCACATTAGGAAAACCATCTAAGTGCTAAGCTGATCATAACTGTTCCATAAGCAGATGTTCTGCGTATAAAGTTGCTCACATTTTTTCTAACGATTTCTACAGCGCGCCTAACTTGATTTCTACAGATATTATTCTAAAGGTATTATTCCTGTTCTTATTGGATTAACGAATACGCAGCACAGATTAAGGAATACATAGTATAAACGAATACACAGCAAAGAGCACATATATAAAAATTGCACTATCTAATGATATACATTCCTGATTTATAAGTCACCGATCTTTGGTATTTATTGGGGAACACGGGTATATACGTCTCATGGAAGCAACGCTAAAGAGAACACGAAAACAACCCATGTACCTCTCGAATATGTTTGAACCATTGTGAAATGGATAATATCTATCTAATTAGTTTTCTCCCCCCTCTCTCTCTCTATATATATATATAGACAGAGAGGGAGAGAGTGGTTGTATACTGTCAACTTAACGTGACAGTCCTGTAAGGGGGAAATGTGTCAAGGCAGACAAGAAGCGTCGATGCTTCATAGGGCTAAACAGTGGTGTTGTAATTACCCCTTACATGACTGTCACGTTAAGTTGACAGTATACAACCACTCTTACGCTCCACCACCGTACATATCTCTATGAGATATTTAGAAATTTACTATTTCTGATATATATATATATATATATATATATTATATATATATATATATATATATAATATATATATATATAATATATATATATATATATATAAAATATGGTATAATTATAAAAGGCAAGTTTTAACCATTTCTCCGCACACTGAAAAGAAAATCACCTACCTTAATCGAAATGGAGACGAACAACATCCCTCCATGTGATCGGCTTGAAACATTGCAACGATATTCAGATATTTTCTATTTATTTTTATCGTAGTCTTAATTGAGAAATAATATATATATTCAGGGAGAAGTGAAGATGTAGTTGTTTTGAATCTGAAATCTGATACCAGTTTTATCTGCATGACAATTCCATCTTTCTGTTTGATTGTCTTCCCTACTGTGTTGCTTCTTCCACAATTTGTGGAATTTGATGTGTTTAACTATACTCCGAATGTCACCTTCAAATCCAGGCAGTTGCGGATTTGGTGATGAGTATTTCCTTGTTTTGAATGCATGCTTCATTTTGAAGTTGTCAATCCTTACTTTTTCGCAACTTCATTCGTAAGTATGTAACAAAAATTAGTCCAGCAACGGGTAGGACATCCCAGATCCGCTATGAAGCATCAAGTTTCTATAATCATTTATTGCAGCAATTGTTATGTATTTTCCTCATATTTCCTTTACTGACATTATAATTTCTTTGATTTATATAATTTTAGTAAGAAACAATTGTATCTTTGATTTAATTCAAAATTTGTAATGCGGTCGATTTCTTTAATTGTACGCCTTTATGGTTGGAAGCAGTCTCTTGAAATGCTTTATAACATGAAGATTAAGGGCAGCATGTATTTCAGAGTAAATGGTTGTATCATTAAGCTGAACTTTTGCTAAATCTCAATAAATTTTGGCATCCATTATGGCAATTATACTAACTTTATCTGGATTTTGTAGATTATTGTATTATCGTTTTGGAGCTTTGGAATACAGACTTCACTTGGTTGTAATATTTGATCTGACATACGTATTTTGCTTAAGTAGGGATTTGAATATATATAAAAATGTATATTTCCTTTTTTTTTTGCTGAATTAATTTCGATGTGTCCCTTAACAGGTATTCATCACACTCACTGTATTTATCCATTAAAAATTAAATCAATCAACAGTAAATTCAGACAGAATTTTTGTGGTTATTCTCTTCTAATTCAGGATGGTTGGCTACTAGTGTAGATGTAAAGAATAACAATTTTGCTAAAATTTTACAAAATTTGACTTTCACTATTAATATGTTACTTTTTGTTAAATACATAATGTTTGGGTCTATTATTACAATTCTTCTCTTTTGCCCCAACGCCTAAATTTTCTCTGATTTTTCTGCTTGTTGTGCTGACATTCAGACATATACATATTTTTATTTAGCACTTCCATTTTCTATTTGATGATCTGCGCTACTTACTTTTCTCGTTATGTTTGACCTTGTTTTTATTGTCTTTCTAGTCTTTCATGCATTTTGAGCATATTAAATAATCAAGTTTTCAATCTACATTTAGCACAATGTTTCCCATAATTAACCACCGGCGACATATGTGTGCATACTGAAAATGATCCCCTGACATTTCTTACCCTAGACTTATTATTTTATCAAATGTTCTCAAGTGTCGCTCTTAAGAAAATTTGTTTTTCTCCCGTCATTTTATGGACAAGAGAAGTTGTTGTCAAGTTTTGCCATTTTGTATACTTGCTTTCCACGTTGCTGTTGACAAAAAAATTACGAAAATTTGTAACAGTTTTTTTTCGTTCGTGGTTTGCACTATCGTGGCAGAATAAGTTGGTCTTTGTAGGAAAAAGTCTATTATCTATAGAATAATATTATGGAAATGTCGAGTGCCTCTATTCAAACAATCTATGGAGGGAATAATATAAACGGAATACTTTCCTGCAAAAGGCATGTTTCTCCTATTAGATGTCATCAAATTTTAGGGAAGAAAATGTGGAACCTACCAAGAATTCCCAACGACCTCGAACCAACAAGAGAAAACAAGAGAGACAGAGACAGGTAGAAACAAGGAAAATGCCACTTGTATTTGAACACTATACAAATATTCTTATGAAAAAACTTTTTCTTTTAATTTTTCTAATTAAACAATTAAATGTTACAGTTGAAAAAGTCTCAATGACTGAAACCGATACTGAAATGTTTTTTATAAAATTATTTTCGTCGTTATGTTCTGAGTTCAAATTCCGCCGAAGTCGACTTTCTTTCATCCTTTCGGGGTCGATAAATTAGGTACCAGTTCCGCACTGGGGTCGATATAATCGACTTAATCCGTTTGTCTGTCTTTGTTTGTCCCGTCTGTGTTTAGCCCCTTGAGGGTAGTAAAGAAATAGGTATTTCGTCTGCCATTACGTTCTAAGTATAAATTTCGCCGAGGTCCACTTTATCTTTCATCCTTTCGGGGTCGATTAAATAAGTACTAGTTACGCACTGGGGTCGATATAATCAACTTAATCCGTTTGTCTGTCCTTGTTTGTCCTCTCTGTGTTTAGCCCCTTGTGGGTAGTAAAGAAATAGGTATTTAGTTTCTCCATACGCCCTGAGCTCAAATTCCGCCGAAGTCGACTTTGCCTTTCATCCTTTCTTGGTCGATAAATTAAGTACCAGTGGCGTACTGGGGTCGATCTAATCGACTGGCCCCGTCACCCAAAATTTCGGGCATTGATTAGAAAAGAATATACCTTCAACGTTAACGAACAATTTGTCTTTTATTTATTGTTTCAATGAACAGTAAGGATCAAATTAAAGCATATGATTTCTATTTAATGGCTATTTCTTTGCTTCCCACTCATAAAGTTCAATCACAGACGCAACAGAGCGAGAGAAAGCAAACACAAAGCAGACTCGAAAATGCATGCAGTGACTATTTTAATTATTGAAGCAACACATTTCATGCTACGTGTATTTGTATCTAATGGAACTGGTAGGAGGGGAATCTCACGGGAATTGTTGAATGAGTTTGTGTCAAATTATTCTTGCTAGTACTATGCAGCAGACCGTGGAGAATAATATTCCAGAAATGTGGAATTAACTCGGTAGTTAAGGAGGAAAACGTCGACCATTTTAATTACAGCACCAAGTCCATTTGTTATATATTCTGAGGAGAAATAAAGATAGATGTAGAAAAAGAGTGAAAGCAGCAAACATAGATACATAGGGTCAGAAAGAAAGAGTGGTTTGAGAAATATTATAGGAAAAAATTGAAAGAAGAGAGATAAAGACAGAGAAGTGAGGGGAGAGGAGAGGAATAACTAGATTGTGAGAGAAGGGCGGTTAAAGAGAAACAATACTACAATTTTCAATCGCTGCCCATGCATACGTATTGTCAAGCTGCCAAGCAAGTTTCAATGCACATTTAACAGACATTCAATGACTGTTAAGTTGTTTCAGCTGTACTTTTCCCGTCTAAATCATAGAGAATATATAGATTAAAGATAGATACATTTATTTTATTTTCCATTTCGTTTGAGTTATATTTTTATTTTATTTTCCATTCCGTTTGAGATGCATATATATTTATTTTTCTTTTAGATGTGTTGCAAGTCGTTATTACATGTAGATTCTCACATATACATATTCAAATATTATGGTAAGTAAACAAAGTTAGGCCGCGGTACAAATGAGTTTAGAATCAGTTAATATAGACTATGCTATTTATTGGAAAATATTTGATCATCAAAAAACTTCCAGAGATTGTAATGTTTCTGAATGGTTTTAGATATAGATTGTTACGGAATGCAAATCAGAAGGAAAAGTGAAATACTAGGTCACACCAAGAGAGAGAACATAACTAGCATTCACACATACACTCGATCTCTTTGATATGTTCAAATAATATAATGTTAAGTCATGTTTATTATTTTGATGGCAATAGTTTAATAGTGCATCTTATGAGTTCTTCATGTGTAAATCTTATGAAACGGTTTGATTCCAGTTCGCATGCATGATAAATGCCTTGGAAATAAAGAAGATAATTTTATTTCAAAGAAAAGCAGAAGTCATTTTACACAAGTATAATGTATAGGATGCTTTTATATTATACGAAAGCAGTGTATAAAGAATATTTATTATCATTAAATTCTGAATATTGTGATGTCGTAAAATGCTTTAGCTTTTAATAAATGTTTTTAAAATGCTTCTTTTTACTACAAGCAAATGTAGAGAATATAAAATTTACATTTCTGTATAACTTCTGTCTGTTCATTAAATGATTTCCATGTCAAGTATATTTTACATTATATGACAAGTTGTATATAAGGATATGGTATTTAAATATATCTCAGTTCGAAGAATAAATAATTCACTCATTAATCACGCGAGAATTATGTTTGATAACGACATTTATTTCGTCAGTTTGCGTCACTTTAAGCTTAACTTTTCATTATGCGTTGATATATATATGCAAATGGAGAAGAACATAGAAAAACTAATAAAATAAATAAATGTATATAATCCATATGATGCAATAGAGGCAGCTCTTGATTACAACGTTATATGTCAAACATATCCTAAATATATGTATTGTTGAGAGGTTGTAGACTGCTGTGGTTGTCCAGAGAAATGCCGCTTTAATAAGTAGTGTTTTCAAGTCATTATTCTTTAAACTTAGATGAAATTCCGTCGATGTTGCGGCTTGTCAATACCCCACAATGAAGTCACTTTCTAGAAGTTGCTTCGACCTCACTCAAGTATATAAATATTTTGAATAAACATCTCTTTAGTTTTGCAAACCAGACGCTGGTCTGAAGGAAATTCAAAGTATGCAACAGATGTAACGCTATGTTATATCTTTATCAATAAGGTACACATAACTTATCGTTAGGCACATGGCCAAGTGGTTAGAGCAGCCCAATCGCGGTCGAGAGATCTCATACCGGGGGATGTGTGTGTTTATGAGCGAAACACCTAAGCTCCACGCGGCTCCGGCAGAAGGTAATGGCGAACTTCTGCTAACACTTTCGCCACAACTTTCTATCACGCTTTCCTCCTGCATCTTGCAGTTCACCTCCGACGGACCGGCGTCCCGTCTAGGTGGGGAACCTATACGCCAAGGAAACTGAGAAACCGGCCCTTATAATTCAGGTATGGCTCGAGAAGGAACAAACAACATAACTTATACATAGGATTGAAAATCAGAGGATACAGTTGTTGTTCGAGAAAAGCCCTTTTATAGACGCAGCTTATTAAATACGCAGTGCTCTTTAGAGCTCTTAGCATAATGAATACTGAAATCTGTTTGAGATTTTTGATTTTAAAAAAGTGTTTATTTTTAACGCAGATACAAAATGCTGTCGCTACGACGAAGCTCATACTCTGACACAAATCGACAATTATTGTTTTTTGGCTCACGCCGGGCGAAATGCGTAGCCGTATTTCGTCTGCCGTTACGTTCTGAGTTCAAATCCCGCCGAGGTCGACTTTGCCTGTCATCCTTTCGGGGTCAATTAAATAAGTACCAGATACGCACTGGGGTCAATATAATCGACTTAATCCGTGTGTCTGTCCTTGTTTGTCCTCTCTGTGTTTAGCCCCTTGTGGGTAGTAAAGAAATTGGTATCATAGTAGTCGCTGTTGTGAGTTTCTCTGTCATTGTGTGTTGCTAACACGGCCGTCATTTATTTTCTTATGTGTTGTCAGAGCACTCGGTCTGCTGGTTAATCTGCTACTCTCTGCTACCTACTGTTTTTGTAACCGGTCGACTACATTCCATCTGTCGTCTGACAGTGGCGGTGACCCCCTTCGGTCAGACACTGACCATGGGTTTGCACATAGAGAGTTACTCTCTGAGGCACAAGTCTGGGCAAAGTTGTTTTATGTAAGACCAGCAGTCGCCCATGCATACCGGCCTCCCCTCTCCACGTCACCGATGTTGTCCAAGGAAAAGGCAAGGGCCGATACAGCTTGGCACCTGTGACATCGCAACTCATTTCTACAGCTGAGTGAACTGGAGCAACGTGAAATAAAGTGTCTTGCTCAAGAACACAACACGCAGCCCGGTCCGTGATTCGAGCTCACAACCTCACGATCGTAAGCTCGACGCTCTAACCACTGAGCCACGCGCCTTCAGTAGGGACTGTCGGGTCAGTAGGGACTACAATGCGATAAAAGTAGCGATCTTGATCTGAAAAACCGCAAAAATAGCGTACTGTGTTTAGATCCGGTACCTCGTATGTGCGTGTGTGAGAGTGTGTGTGTTTAATGCATATTACTGTAAATAATTTTTTGCGAGTTGTTGAACGAAAAGCACCGTCCTGTACGTAACACCTAAATACAAATCAAAATATTTTCCGAATTTGGGTATGTAGAGCAAAGATTACTTTGTGGAATCACATTATGGTATATCATATAAAGGTTACAAGTATGAAAACGGACTCATGTGGATATTATAAGAGAACAAATGTCTTTGTAATGTCGGACAATATATAATGATTTATTGGTAATGTACTAGAAAACACTAGACAGTTCGATGTAGAGCATATTTTATTAGAAGGAAAATGTAATTAATATACATTATTAACATTCGATAGATATTTGTCCTTATCTTGTTTGTTGTTAACAACGTTTCGGTTGATATACCCTCCTGTCTTCTTCAGGTGTCTTGGGGAAATCTCGAACCTGGGTTCTCATTTCTAAGGTATTTTTCGATGAGGTTATTATTATGGTTATTATCATTATTATTATTATTATTATTATTATTATTATTATTATTATTATTATTATTATTGCTGTCGTTGTTGTTCAGGCCACTACTTGGAATCGAACTCGGAATCTTGGGGTTAGTAGCCCGCGCTCTTACCACTACGCCAAATGCCCCAGGACACCTGAAGAAGGCTGGAGGGTATATCAGTCGAAACGTTGTGTTAACAACAACCAAGATGATAACAAATATCTGTTGAATGTAAATAATGTACATAATTCTTCATCTCTTAAATATAGAACTATAATTGATATATTTGAATATTTCGAGAGCTGAGAATAGATATTTCTTGATCATTAGGTAAGCTTTGATTAATTATACCAAATGCTCTACAAATATCTGAATAAAACGTCTGAGTAATTTTTCTCTGTTGTTTACTTGTTTTTGGATGTAATATGAAAATTAACACGAACGTAAGTATGTAGTTTAAAATCTAAGAAAATTGTGATGCAAATATTCTTTAATGTTCATGCAATAATATTTTTCCGTCGGATCCCAATAATTTTCGATAGGTGTTTTGATACACAATCTGAATTTACGCAATATATTTTTTCATGATAGCTTACTTGATGTGGCTATCTATAATCTTTCTGTTATGAACAACACGAACACACGGTAAGAAGGAATATAGACACAGTAAAAAAAATCATTTCGGAAAGGAAAAATATTTGCTAAATATATTGGGTACACAGCTCCACAGCTAGGGAAATACAGTTATATTCATATCCACATTCAAACATGCTATGAATACACCTAAGATAATGGACGATGCGTAAAGGCCAGTTCAGAGGAGTTGAACCGTGTTGGTATTCAAATTAAATTTTGAGTCATTTGTAAACATATGAGGATCTCTTTTATATTCTTTAATGCCTTTCATTTTCTATTTCTCTCTACATCGTCTTTATGAAGCAGGCATCTTAACTTCCTCATATATGTTGCTTTGCCTAATACACAAATATATATCCAAAATAGCTGACCGACTTTTTATCCATCTATTTATTTCTTGCTGTTATGCAAACTCTTAAGTCAGCATCGCAAATCTGATTGTCATCCTCTTGCTTAATTTCTTTCTTTTACGAAGACAGGTCGTGACACCTGTCAGTCTGCAACGAGATCTGGTCACGGAAGAGTGAAATAGAGATGTATTTAGGGATAAAGAAAATAGCTTAAACACGTCCAGTGTTATGCATTGACGGTAAATTTCAACTTCCTATTTTGATTTATGCACGTTAGGTCGGCTGACATCGGATATATCTGCTTATGTGTCAAAAAGAAAAACAGATTAGTTTGAGAAAGGAGATTTAAGCCTGAAATATTCGCTGTCAGATATACAGCTTAAAATGTGTCCATCCAGAACATTTAGATAGCCAGAACATTTAGATGATATTGCAGGTAAAACCAATAAGTGAATGGAATTAAATTAAAATAAGGAAAATAACGAAACAAATATACAAAACGCAGATGTTTAGCGAATTTTTTTAGCAGTATATATTCTTATATTTTTGTATTAATTAAAGTTATGTGTAAAGTGTCTTTATTTCTTCTTATCGATTTTCATACTTATCACTTCGAACTAAGCCCAGAAGAATAATTTTCTCCGTGTCTTTTGCTTTATACCAATGTACTGCTTTGTATTCTTTAATCAAATGAAATGCATAACATTAAAAAATGACAAAGTTGTCTATAATATATTTGTATTCGTTAACAGATTTTAATTTTCAGCCGCAGTTTCAGTTATTAAAATTCACCTCTGTAGCACCGCATGTTTCTAGTACGTCTAAAACTCTAATGGGATACCATAATGTAATTTTATATAAACATGTAGATATGAATATAAATTTCATGTCATTTTCGAGTTCTCTTAATTATTACTATTAAATTGATACGGGTTATTTTGTTTGGAACTTAATTTGTTTGTCTGCATTCTAAATGTTGGAGTTTACGGTGTAATACGCAGTGTAACGCTTATATGTAATACAATTCATGCACTTCATAAAATTAAACAGTACAATTTACTTGTTCTCAATGCATAGATAAAATATAGAGTAAATAAGTAATTTACGAAGTCACATCATGATAAAAACGGCGTTGAAATTTATGCATACGGGAATAAAAGCGGAATATTCGTTCTGGAATGTTTTTAGTCGTTTTGTAGGAGCAAATATATCATAGCTTCCAGAACATAACTTTATAAAATCTGACTTGGTTACTTTGATATAGAATCTGCATCTGAGATACGCTTGATATGTTCTTGACTTAATATAGAAATAAACAGCACATGCAATTGAAAAATATTGAATTTCAGTTATTTGTGGAAAAATATTAAGTTTTATGTAACGCAAAATTCTATATTGATGATAATACGTAAAACATAACTTCGACATATATTTGAAATAGACATGATTCTATGGTATCATATAAATATGTTATAATTTGAAATACCTCTTGATGGCAGTACACGGATTCGAAATTTAAGACTATATATATATGGTTGCCCTTTGTAAAATATTTTCTGCTGAAATTAAAATATATTAGAAGTTCATGTGAACGTATTTAAACAAAGATGTGTGACAGTGTATCTCCACTCCTGTGTTATCTGTGAAGAGTTAAACGCCTTTATACAAGTGATATAAAATGATCGGTGTGAAGCACAAAAGACAATTTTACATGTAATTTAAGACATATCTGAGCACATTCTATCAAAACCTATAACTGATATTTTGATAATATTCTTAAATGTACAACATTCTTCAGTTTCACATTAATTACAGATAGCAATAGCTAAATGTCTGTTTCTGAGTGTGTCCAAATACATACGATAGTAGCCTACTTATACATAAAAGCAAAAATATCGCATTGTGGTTCACAATTTAATTATGTTCAAAATATGGTAAATCAAGAGAGGTGTATACTTGTATAATTGGGATATATAATTGGACATTTTAAATAATTATATTAAATTCAAGTAGATTTCGAAGCTGTGTTTAGGCAAATCATTAGGAATATTATATGTTATTTTAATCGGAGCACAATTAATATTTTCAATACGTGGAGTCAGAGAGAATGAGAGGGAAAAAATCACTACTCTTAAAATAAACTTATCTTACTTGTTAACATCTCAACTACTCCGACCTTTCCCACTCAAAATCTCTTCAGTTTTGAAAACGATACGAATTTCGGAAACCTCCAAAGAAGAAGCCTCACACCGCACAACTTAAGCCAAAGAGGTACTTTTAAATGTGTTTCCTGACGATGCCACTCCTGCTCCAACGTTAGTAGTCTTACACCCGTTTCTCTTTCTACGTCTCTCACAATTTGTTCTCTCTCCTACAAATTTTTGCTAACATATGAAACTTATTTAGCCCTGTGATCCTTATCAGTCACAGTCACTTGTCTTCAACTCACGTAATATATAATTGTATTGTTTCTAATTATTTTCTTTCCTGAACAATTCTAGTCATTTTCTCTCTCGAGAAC
Organism: Octopus sinensis; assembly: GCF_006345805.1. Lineage (NCBI taxonomy): Eukaryota > Metazoa > Mollusca > Cephalopoda > Octopoda > Octopodidae > Octopus > Octopus sinensis. The sequence goes on from NC_042998.1 coordinate 13,464,459, forward strand.
TTTTCTGTGGAGAAAGATTAAGAACGAAACAATGCAATGCCACCGTATTATCTTGCAATACATTTTACTTGACAATACATGAACTGCAGCGACAGAACAACACCAGTGCCAGTATATATTTAGAGGCTGTTTGATCACATACACACACATACACTTACACACATAAAATCTATTGAGAGATTGGTAAACATTTACTCACACACATATACACACACAGACATACAGACAGACACATACACATACAGACACACACATATATAAACAATAAATTAAATAGAGAGATTCAATTGACAATCTAATAATTTATTTATAATATAACATTATATACTATGAATATAATATGATATAATATAACATAAAAACTTATTCAAAAGCCAAAAACGACAACAATTAGTTTCGACTTATATACATTATTTGATTTATAAACAATTCATATCCATTTATATAAGTGGCTTCAGAGTTTTGGCTTAAAAGACAGACGAAATTCCGTGTGAAAGGACAGTATATATACATATATATATATATATATATATATATATATATATTATATATATATATATATATACATATATACCCATAAACATGTAAAGATATTTGTATATAACAAAGCCTACATGGCCATACACGCACAAATGCAAACGCATAAATAGATGCAACATATATATATATATATATTATATATATATATATATACAGAAATATATGCAGATACATACACAAGGATATATACGCGTACATACACTCTCTCAAAAGCAAACATAGATTAAACATCGAGTAAATAATACTATAAATGACTCTAAATATATAAATGATACTGATTTCCCATTTTCTAACTGCTGTCTCCACTACAAACGAATATGATTTTGCAAATTTCTCTCATAATCGCATTTATAGGAGAAAATATATCCAATGTGTAATACTTAATATACTGACACTAGCTTTTCATCTGTCAATAATTTATTTACTAACATAAGGCAAGATTCTCAGCTCGCTCAAAATAACAATACATTATCATCGAATACTAATAGGGGTAGTAAGACACGGAATGTTACCTAATATAATTTTCTATTTTGAAGAGGGCCAGACGCGTGCTATAAATATTTTCTTTCAAATTCTAAATGATACTTTTTTCACAATATTTACAAAGTTTATAACTGTTCAACCGTTAAAATGTCTTATTCAACTATCCAATTTGGGATCTGTTATAGGGATATCACAATTTATTAAACAAATAGAACATTAATTCTTATCAACAAAATTTCTATTATTAAAATTTCTCACGCCGCCTACTGATTTTGTTATAACATTCTTTGGAATTGTAGCCATAGAATTACTAGGAAATGTCATGGAGAATTTTGTGTCAGCTGCTGATTGTGGCGCAACATCTGCAGTGGCCGAAATAGGACCACACAGTAATGGCACTATTGCATGCAATGAATACATTTCAAGATGCTCTGCCCTGGCAGTACTGTATTTTCCTTTATTCGAGGACGATTTTCTACTGCGACTAATTTCTGTTTCTCTTCCCTTTGCGTAATACTCGTCTCCAGCTTGGGGGTCATCTTTCGCAACATCCTTCTATCTCAGAATTTGCAGACCTATTGATTTCATATCTCTCTTGTAGACGTCCTTAAAACGATGATGTTTTCAAAACCAACGTGGTCATCATTGCCTTTCATTTTGTCAAGGTAAATAAAATAAGAACCAGGTGAAGAAATCGAGAGTCCCCTTACCGAAAATTCCAGGCGTTGTACCAATATTAGAAAGGATATTAACAGAAACTATTGAAAGCGTCCTCTATAAATATTAAATAGGGAAGTATCAGTAAGGTAATTACAACAATTTGAAATCTATGTAGCAATTAGTAAATTATTTTATTACGTTCTCAGACGTTTATTATGAGGTTTACCAGATGCCCTCGCGTGCACACACACATACACACACACAAATACATCTGGCGGAGATACCAAATCTTTGGTAATATAAATCAGCCTAGCTGGAGGATATGGTTTTAATGTACGTGTAATGATGCATGACTTAGAGTCTCTAACATTTACCACGCAAAAAGCAATTAGTATTTTATAATAATAGTGTCCAATACTTAATACTTTATCATCCATTTTGTTACATTTACTCACTCCTAGACAACATCTAAGATTATTAATCTATTTTATAACTGTTGTTCCATGACACATGATTATACGTCGAGGCTTTACTATATCTAGTTCCATATGAACATCACACAGCTGGTATGTTATTTCTAGGCAGATCAGCTTTCATTTTAACGAAATTATGTTTCTCACTCTAAAAGATTATATACAAATAATGTAATGTAAAACACAACATCCAAATGATAAACAATATACTCGGTCATTGTATATTAAAGAAATTTACATATAAAAGAGTAAGTTATATGCGTACCTGTACATGGCTAGAGTATATTGGATTTTATTCAGATAAACTGGCGTTCATTTTGGTGCCTGTATTTAAATTATTTAGAAGTCTCTAGAGAACAATAAGAAATTAGAATGTATGAAATCATTTAATGGTGAATATAAATTTCCCACTTAACACCAATGAAATTGCCTTTAATTCAGCATTTATGTACTTGTTTAGACGAAATCTTATCACTGAATGGTAATGATCATAAAAAGAAGGCTAATTACATATAAATCTGTGGCAATTAATAAAAAGCTAGACTAATCTATCACCGCATAAATTCAATGCAGTTACTGATTAGTTGAATTGTTCGACATGTACAACAGTCTAGCAATAATTGGCGTTTCTCTCAGGCAGCATATAAACTTAATAATCTTGAAGTATCTGTCGATTCTAATCCTCCAATTATAAATCACGCTTTCGTAATGAAAACAATATAAATCATACGTTAATTAGGATTTCTTTGGATTTAAAGAAAAATTAAACAATAATCTTTGAAGTTTATCAGGTTTAATAACGTTAATATTCTAGACAAGATATCATCATCATAACAACGTGGCCCACCATCAGAAATAAGGTATACATACTCATACGCCCAATCCCCCCATATATATACATATATATATATATATATATATATATATAATATATATATATATATATATATATATATATATATATGTATATATATATATATATATGTATATATATATATATGAATATATATATATATATATATATGTATATATATATATATATGTATATATATATATGTGAATATATATATATATATGTATATATATATATATGTATATATATATATATATGTATATATATATATGTATATATATATATATGTATATATATTATATGTATATATATATGTATATATATCTATATATATATGTATATATATATATACATATAAATATTACCTGCGTATGCGCTTTATATAACAATCAGTCACATGATGTATTAGCACATGTAAAAATTGGCACATACGACGCACTTAATATCTCCCATAGAGAAAGCAGTATTTCATTATTTGCACACACAACGCCCTTTAATGTCTCCCATAGAGGAAGAAGCATTTTATTATTAGTTTGAACTGAAAAAGTGATAAATCACTACGTGCTTGTGTTTTTCTCAAACATGCCAGAACGAAAATTATAAAAACAATTTACCTGAGAAGATAAGCTGAAGTAGCCGTACATCGTGAAATTTCAAATAAATCAAATTCGCCAAACACTGTGGTACGTATGAGGGAGCATACAGAAGTATGCTCTCTCATGCACTTTTATTCCAAGTAATCAGAAGCCAAATCAAACACATAAAAATACACGTATATATTCATTTTTCTATTCAGTAATTGGTAATAGATTTTTAGTACACATATACAGTGCATGTGACCCTCAATCCATATAGGAGTAAACAATGAAATTGTAAATCCTTTTAAACCTATTTCCAAATATTAACAAACATTTACACAAACAATAATTAGGTTCGAATCTTCTATTCACCAGTAATTAGACGCGTACACGAATCTCACGCGTTTATGTCTGTTACACAGAAACGAGAAAGCAAATACTTAATACTGTTTTTGCACGTTGACACAAAATTGCATTTGTTTCTCTTTCCTTGCTGTAGAGAAAAACATTTCTTTGGTTTTTCAGCTAACCCAAAATTTAACGTATTCTTTAATTGACCACTTCTATTGCAGAACACGCGATGTCGGAAGATTCAAATCTGTGTCTTTGTGTTCGTCAAAGTAATGTTTTATTAGTGGCAGTACTTGAAAGGGTTGATATACAAGCACACTCTCAATTTAAATACAATCTCCAGTATGAAAGAACAGTAAAAGCTACACTGAATCACGAGGCTGATTGTCATCCTTCAGGATTTCCCACTACTCGGCATAATGCTACGACGGTTTAAGATAATCTTCCATTTGTTTTCTAATACATGTTTGCAAAATGTGATGAACAAAACACGAATATTTTTTCGCAGAAAATATATTGAATTGCAGCTGTTTCATCGTTTCTTTTAAATATGTTATAAGGTTTGTGTTCTTACAGGGAAAGTTCAAAAATGATTCCGCTCCGTAATATATAACGTTCTTCTTGATTGACAATGCCATATTTTTCTTTTATAAGACGCTAAATTTTGTTGTTAATAGCGCTTGTGATATATGCCATTATGTTTTATATTAGATAAAGGCAAATGCTTTGTGTACAAAAGAATTGATTTATTTTAAGGTTTATTGTTTATATGTGCTATAGTTATTTGTTTCATAGCAAATGGTAAATGACATGAATCTAAAATAGATATATTGAGGTTTTGAGAAATGAAAGTATTAAAAATCGTGTCCTCAAATTGAAAGACCCCTCAAAAGATGAAGAACAAATATAAAGGAAAATTAAATCCGCGTGCGCATGGCAACAGAGAGACCGATGTATTGATATTTGTGACATTGACTGGTCTAAAACGGGCGCAATAAACATTAAATATATGGAACAATAGGAGCTATGCACTGAAAATAAATGCCGTATAATAACTAAACTAGCCGATACTTCAAACAAAAGAACGGAAATAACATCAAATTGACATTATAAAAACAATTTCTACTTTGCAAACTACAAAGGCAGAATAGAAGCCGATTGATCTGCAGTGTTTAAACAAATTGAAACAACTAGAAGCTACTTCATTCACTCTTTCCAGTCTGTGGACAAAATAATGCAGTGCAATTTTACAGAATATTTTCAATGATTCAGCCATATTGTATGGGCTAATTTCGAGTAGAAATGTAAGTTTCTGAACATTTTACTTGTACCAATACTAAAGAGATTTATATAACTTCAAGTATTCAACAATTATCGGTATGGTTTGACTATTGCATCACCAACAATGTCATTATCTCATCTATGTGCCCTTAACACCTGGCATTCTGCGTTTTTACACACGAAAAATTCCTTCCATGGTTTTTCTAGTTATTTCAGTGTAACATACGAATCGTTCCTTAATTTGTCTTGAATATCATTTCATTGTTTGAAAGTTAATTCCAAGTGAAAACTACAGTAAAATTTACAAATACCTAGATTTCCCTGTCAAGAAATTGTGCCACTCACACAACGCAAATGGCTCAAGAATGCAGATTTCAGTCATAACGAATTCGATATCAAATGAATAACTACTGCCTCACATACTTGTCACTTTCAAGCCGTTCGACCAGGAAAGACAATATATGATACAATGATACATTGAGTGAAAAAATTTCCACAGCAATACAACAAGACTTCTACTGATATATTACTATAATTTTGTATCGGAGAGAACAATGTCTCATTTCAAAATCACTCCAATCGAAGCCTTTAATAATATTCCATGTTCATTTTAGTTACTTCTATTCATGACTGGGAAAAATTGAATATCTGCGCAAGCAAACAGATACGAAAAATCATGCACACGCACGCACAAACACATACACACACACACACACATAGATATTAAAGCTTCCTTTCTGTAACATAAGTATAAGCATTGAATATTAAATTGACGGAGCAAGCAGTGCTTTTTATTAAAATATATATTTATTAATATTCACAGCGGAAACGTTTACATTAACTTCGAAGTTAAGTTTTGCTTGCTATCATTAGACAGTGAAATGTCATCGAGCATGCCGAAAGATACTGCCAAACGTTTTCTTTCTATCTCTCTCGCTCCTTCTCTGTCTTGCTTTATCTGTCGCTCTCTCTCTCTCTCTCTCTCTCTCTCTCTCCGTATAACCGCAATGTGGTGTAAGATCTGTGTTAGTCAGTCCCTGCCACAGCGAAAGCCAAGCTGATTTACATTTAGGAGTTTGTGGATTTCCAGGATGCCTGCTATCCTTGATCTTACCACTCTTTCAAACACTTTCATGGTGTTGGAGGTGAGTGAAATTGGGCGATGGTTGACAGAGAGGGATCTGTTTCCCTGTTTAAAAACCAGGATGACAGACTGGGATATGAGCTGAGTCAAAAAGAATTACTCAGGGACTGCAAGTTGGTGTCTCCACTCCATCAAAAGACTAGCGGGAATCTATCAGGACCTACAACAGAATAATATCTGATCTCATTTATTGACGCTATGATGTCCGAAGCAGTGAAGGTTATGTTCGAGATTTTATCTTGGGAATCAACTTCGCTGGCTTCCCTTACGTCAATATCAGTAGGATCACTATAATAATATATATATATATATATATAATATATATATATATATATATATATATATATATATATATATATATATATATATATATATATATATATATATATATATATATATATTAATATATATATATATATATATAATATATACTTATATATATATATGTATATATGTATATATAATATATACTTATATATATATATATATGTATATTATATGTATATATAATATATAATATATACATATATATATAATATATATATATATATATATATATATATATATATATCCATATATATATACTTATAATATATATCATATATTATATGTATATATATATGTATACATACATATATATATATATATATATATATATATATATATATATATATGCACACATACCAACAAATGGTTCCGCGTTCAGTCACACTGCGTTGCACCTTGGGCAACTGTCTTCTACTATAGCCTCGGGACAACCAATGCTGGTGTGTTTACGTCCCCGTAATCTTAGCGGTTCTGCAAAAGAGACCGATACAATAAGTACTAGGCTTACAAATAATAAATCCTGGTGTGGATTTGCTTGACTAAAGGAGGCGCTCCAGCATGACCACAGTCAAATGATTAAAACAAGTAAAAGAGTAAAAGAATATTTGTATGTACATATATATATATATATATATATATATATATATATATATATATACGTATATATACGTATGTGTTTATATATATATATATATATATATATATATATATATAATACGTATGTATATATATATATACGTATATACAAACTTATGGGTAGATAAACATAGTTCTTAATCCGATTTTCACACTTTATTTTATTTTTAGAATTTTACAATATTACATATTACAAATAATTTACTGTTCGTGACAATCGCCAAGTAAATTAACATGTGTAATGAAATGATTGAATACTTTCGTAATGAATTTCCGAGAGGTTTTAGGAAGTTGGCCCATAGAATACTATTTTGACCAATCACTGATACTTTTGAGCGTCACAGTTTGATAAGCACCATAACACCGTTAACAGTGACATTTTTTTTATATTATCGAAATGACTGTTACCGATCAAACGAGCCGGTAAATTATACGAGTACCTCACAAATATACCATATATATTTTGCGTCTATATTGTGCATATATATATGCAAATTGTGACTCTGAAATATTTCTCTTATCTCAAATTTGTCTACATTTGGCATATAATATTTGTCGTAATTCCTTTCTAATGTGTTTGTACTAATCTTAGTCCTTCTGTTACTAAGGTTAGACCAATTGTTTTGCTGCTAAGACTTATTGGCATTGGAACATATGTCCAGAACTATACATTAATCTCCGGAGAGTTAGCATGTACTTTTCCTTAATGAATTGATTATACATATAGACACGCACAGAAATATGCACACGCACAGAAACACACACACACACGCACGAACACGCACACACACACACACACTTATGTCGATGAAGGAATGTATGCATGTATATATGTGTTTATCGATTTCTATTGATTCTATTGAATTCCGTATTTGTTTACGAAAGCTGTTACATGAATAAATCAATGATCAATGATACGAATTAATGATAGCACTAATGTTTCATACGATGATGATTAAATGTAATCTTGTGCGCAAATATTTTTTTGCTTGTCTATATTATTAATTTTATTTAACAAAATTAAAGTATTGAAAATAATTTTTGTTGTAATACCATTGCATTCTATTAGGTTTCTCATCTCGAAAATGGACAGCATCGACATAGAAAGGAATATTCAAAATAAAGTATAAGAGAATGAAATATGTATGTAGAACTTTTACTTCGTTAGTGTTGATTAGTGTCATATTCAAATGGCTGGGCGTTGTCACACTTATTGGGTGTTGTCAATGCTACGTAATTGATACAGAGATTTCAAGTTTGCAATAAATTCGAAATGGAAGTTGTTTACAAATGATTATTTTTGTCATTTATTTCGCATCTGATGACAACAGATCACATACATGCATATACAAATATTCAAGCATAGATATATGGGCCTAAAGTCATGCACAAAATCAGTTTAATTTGCTGTGAAATTATGTAGGGTGTGTTTCCATTTTTCTGAACCTAAATAAAATTAGTACAATACTGGTGAATCTTTTTCTGCTCTAGGTACAAGGCCCGTAATTTTTGTTGTAGTGAACAGTCGATTAGATCGGCTCCATTACGCAACTCGTACTTAACTTATCGACCCCGAAAGGATAAAAGCAAGTCGACCTCGGCTGAATTTTAACTCAGAACGTAAAGACAGGACGAAATACTGCTAAGCATTTCGCCCGGCGTGCTAACGATTCTGCCAGCGTTGAATACACACGCACATGTTGAATAAACACGCACATGAACATTATAATAAAATAATAAAAATGATAAAAATAATGTAATAAAGTAAAATGTCAGCACACGTACACACACACACATACGGACACATAGATATTTAAAAATATACGTACATATAAGTGAATATGTCCACACATATTTACATACATACACATATACCTATACGAATTCGTAATTATGTATGTATATATATACACACACTACGAAATAATATTTGTCTATTTTTACAGAAACAATAGGGCTTCAAAGGACTGGAAAAGAAGTTATTAAGTGTAAATGAGACGAAGATAGGGAAACATTGGTTATAAAAAAACATTCAATTTGAGTCAGTGTGTTTATATATAACACCATACCGCAACATTTAATCACATATATGTCACCAAGGTTCTTAAACTCATAAAAAATACATATACATAAAAACACTGAAGGTAAAATTATATATTAGAATAAAAGAAAAGAAAATACAAATAGAACTGCCTATCAAAAAGGTAAATAAACGACTAAAAATTCGTAAACTACCAAAGATCTAATAGACAAAGATAAAATATTTGTGCAAAGACTAAAAAATTATTATCAAATGATTAAAAAGTCATTTTAATCTCTTCATAAAAGTGCGTCCAAAGTTCATAAATAAACAGACTTCATTAATAAACAAACTTCCTCAGGTCAAATTCGCATACATCTTTAAAAAAAGTCTTTTTTACTGTCCTCACACAAGTACATACAAAGTTCATCAATAAACAGATTTCCACAGGTCAAATTCGCATATTTCAATAGCCATTTCTGGTGCTCAGCATCGCGGTTCAATAACACTAATGCGCATCACGGTGATGACCTCCTCATCAGGATGAACATGAAATAGGATACATGCACAGAGCAATATTTTATCATTTTTGGAAGTTTACACATTTTTAGTCGTTTATTTATCGTTTTGATAGGTAGTTCTATTTGTATTTGATTTCATTTTATTCGAATATATATTTTTGCCTTCTATATTTTTATGTATATGTATTTGTTGAGTTTAAGAGCCATGGTGATATTTATACGTGGTAACATTTTTGAAGTATGGTGTTATATATAAAGACGTTGACTCAAATTTACTGTTCGTTCTATAACCAATGTTTCTTTCGTCTCTCTCTACCCCCTCTCTGTTTCTCTCTCTCTATTTTTTCTCTCTGTTTCTCTCTCTATATATATGTTTATCTTTACAGCCATGAGATAGTGATATTATGGGTGCAAAGTTCCTATTTATACGTAATATTTAAATGATGTTTTTATCCTTTGGAAAAAAACATTATAAACGTAATGAAGAGGCATAAAATAGTTGCGCATTAGGTTTAAAAATGATAAATGTTATTCCTTAATGACATGCATGCACAAAGAAGAAACACACAAACACATATTTATGAATGCACATACGTACATAGCTATTAATATATACATGCATACATATTCATATATACACATATGTATATAAGCATTTATACATACATATATGTATATATATATATATATATTATATATATATATATATATATATATACATACACATACACACGCAACTGCATGAACACACTCACAAAAACCTATGCATATACATTTATCGTGTGTGTTTTGGGGGTATAGTCATCAAAAACAGCACAGCTGGCACCCTAACGTATGGAGGGTTCTATTATTTTGCAGACATATAACATTCAATTCTTTGATGGAATAAACAATAAGCAATGTTTCACAATCATGGCTGCAGTCTAATGATTGGAACAAGTAAAATATAAAACCTATACACACACACACACACACACACACACACATACACACACACGCACGCACACAGATATATGTATGTGTATGTGTGTGTAGGTAGCATGTTTCTGTACGGTTTCTGTCAACCAAATCCACTCGCAATGCTTTAGTCAGTCCTAGACTTCATTAGAAGAAACTTGCCAAAGGTGCCATGAAGTGGGACTGAACGTGAAAGGTTATGAAACCCGTTTCTACATCGCTACGCCTGCTTGCATAAATAGAAGCTATTCTGTATCCATTTTGATTTTAATCAATTTATTTGGAACTAGCAGTATCGCCCGGCGTTGCTCGGGTTTGTAAGGGAAATAACTATATAAGCATTTTTAGAGATGTAAAGTATAATAGCCATCTCAATATGGCTAACCACAAAGGGGGATGTTACTGTAGCTTTTTACGTTCTGAGATTTAATAATAAATTTTTAGAGAGTTACTTCCCTTATATATGCCAAATATGCTTTAAAAATGATAAAAATTGATTGTAAATTTTTCTTTTTTAATCGTAGATTCATCGTAGACGCGCGCTAATACCCAGAAGGGCTCGATATGAATCACGACTATAAGATACCCGGTTTTGGCTAAACTGCACCGCGAAATGTGGGAGAAGTTAGGAATCTAAATCGTAGGAGACAGACAGCACACAACCTCACTTTTATATATAAAGATATAACTGCGAAGCGAGGTTACAGAAATGACATTTGCTGAACCTACAACACTCAAGGATCGACCATGTGACTGCATGATTAAAATCCAAATTTGTTAACCTCTCCACCATTGTGACGTATGAGTATCCAGGCACAAACACAAGAGCGCGTACTCATATATACAGGAATACAGAAAATGGGTTAGTATGTAATCTTTTGAGCATTTGTCATTATATTTTTATATCTTTTTATATTTAGTTAAAGCATGTTGTTGAACAGAAGCAAAGTTCACAAGCAATCAATATGAAAAATAAATAATTCAAATACTTCTCATCATATGCAAAACAATTCTACTATTGCAGGTTTACATATAATGAGTACATAATAAATACAAATGTATTTAACAACAGCTATATTTTCATAGTTTATATTTCGTATTTCACTCCGCTATACACACGTATGTACATATGTATATACATACATACACACACAAGCACAAACACACAAACACACACACAGACACAAACACATATATATGTATGTATGTATATATACGTATGCATGTGTGTAATCAGGATTATTTAGCAATGCATAAATATGATTACATAAACAAAATCTAAACGCCTATACGCGTGTTCCGGTGTGAGAATTTCCATGCGCGTGTGTCTGTGTAGAAAGTTGTAAGTACACGATTATATGGGCGTTGTGAAATCTACTTAATTGATAAGGTCGGATTTTATGATGTATTGAACTATAAATTGAGCCATATTCGAATAATGTACAACTTTATTTTATTTACAAAGCAAAGTTTATGAATTTCCTAAACGTATTCATTATAAAACTGTGATATATCATAAAAAGTTAAATCAATACAGCATGTAAGTCCTTAATTACGATAGATATTGCATTCTAATACGAATGTAGGACATTGAAGTTTACAATCATAGCTTTATTGATGCCAGGAGAATTCTTGCACATTTTTATACACATGTATATATATATATGTATACACACGTCAATATGTTACAGATGAATACACACAAATATAGACATAAGTAAAGTACACACATATGCACAAGCACACACACATATTATTATACACATAAACGCACATATATCTATCTTTCAATCAATTTATCTATCTGTGATACTTTATGCTAAAGAGTTCAGGCTCGAAACGTAAAATACTTTCTCACCTTCCCAAGAGTCAATCTAATACACCTGCTTCTTGTTTATACGCTAGTCTTTCGCTTTTTTTTTTTCGAAAATTTCAATTATATTCATACATGCATAATAAATACATACATACATACATACATATATATATATAATATATATATATATAATATATATATATATATATATATATATATATATATATATAACGGGAAGCTTTATGAAAATAGACAAAAGACGAAGGCAGGTGGAAAACAAACGAACAATTGTATTAGTATGGCGCTCAGGAAATATAAATAAAACAAGTCTTTAACGTTTCGAGCCTACGCTCTTCAACAGAAAGATACACAGAGAGAAAAAAAACACAGAAAGAAGGAGAGAAAAAAAATGCGTGCAGTAGCTAACGAATCAACATGGCGATCTGATTTCGGCCAGAGGTCAAAGATCAAACATGAGACGCGAGAGGGAAATAAGGGGAGATAATAGGGTTGATAATAGGGTTGATAATAGGGTTGAAGGACCAGCTAATAGTGCGTAGGAGGGGTCTGGACGTGTGTATGTATAGGGTTGGTGTATGTATATATATATATATATATATATATATAGGGAGGGGAGAGTTAACGAAAAAAACAAAAGATGAAGGCAGGTGGTGTACAAAACAAATAGATGTATCAATATAACGCTCAGGAATAGGAAAAGCATTTCACATTTCGAGCCTACACTCTTCTACAAAAAGGAACATAGAAAAAGACAAGGAGAGAAACTAGGTGAGAAAAAACCTGTGTAGTGTCTACCGATCTATATATATTTACATATATATCTATGTATGTGTATAGAAACATTATGTGTTCGTGTGTGTGTGTGTGTACATAAATGCGCATTCTCACAAACACATGTTCCTGCATGCGTAGTAAGACGATAGTTTTATATTCCCTCATACTAAATGGGAGTTTTAAATCTTGCTTTATTTGAATACATTTCCTCAACAGCCAACTTCTTCGAACATTTCGTATGCACATTTGGTCCAAATATTCTTCATTATTTCGCTGACCATGTATTATCATCATTTAGAGGAAGGCTACTTATGTTACTGTATAACTGTATACGCATAACGTATTAAACATACACATTCATACGCTCGCATGTTTTCTTATAACCAAAGACAGAAACATAGAGCTATAAATATGTGTGTATATATATATAGAGTATTAAATAAGGGTAGAAATTGATATTAATCAATTAAAACCAGTGGCTTAGCATATTATAAAAAATCTGAAGATTAAAAATTGTTTTACATACAAAATTTAGAGGAGTGACCACTAAAAGTGGACAGCTTTTATGATAAACATAGACGTCAATCGCCATTACCATGGGTTCTCAAGAAACATCTCAGCAAAAAAACAAAATGTAAAAATAAGCAAGTCAAATGAAAATATACGAAATATAAAACGAAGGCGTGAGTTTATGTAATAATCTATATAGGGAAAACTCTAGAAGGGCCTTGTTCTGCATTGAGTGTTATATAACTGAGGACCAGTTATATAAATTTGGGACTAGTTGCAGCAATAGCCTAAGGTTTAAAAGGCCGCAACACTTCAATGCCCTACCACAAAAGTTGAGAAACCTAGATAATATGGATGTACATGTTTTCAAAATGGGAACTAGACATCCTCTTCTCCACAATGCCAGATGAACCGACTGCCCAGTATGAGATACTGCACACGGCAGCGAATTCAAACTCCCTCATTCCACAAACGAGCTAAAGGCTGCGATAAAAACAGATACAGGAGTGGTGATGTGAAATCCCCAGGTTAAGGAAATCAGCCGAAGGGTAATCATAAGTAATGTGCAAAACCACGATGGAGCTCCGCATGACAGCAGCCGTATGGCTGAAGAGAACGAAAGAACAAAAGAATTATATATGTAAGTTTATGAATATATTCTATATCTTATGATGTACTGAGGTATGGTGCAGACGTATGACAGCTATTTACATTGGAGTTACAGCACGCAGCATAGGAGAGCATATTGTTGGGCACTGGGGCGCGCTAAAAGAAGAAAAAAGGCTCGTCAGCGCCACACCAACATGATCAAGCAGAACATAGAGGCTCAATCAGTAGCATAGAGGTCAAAGGATTATCAAGGAATAGAATTAAGCCGACACTTAGTAAGATCTCAGAAGCTACACACATAGAAACAGACATACATAGCCTTAACAGAAAACACGAATGAATCAATAACATCCACCACCACAGCACACAACTTAACGAATAAAGACTGAATGGAGCAAAAAACAAGAAAAAGTAGATACAAACAGCGTGATACACATACAATAGAAATATATGCACATACCTATGAAAAAATGTCTATGTGGTAAGAAGCTTGCTCACGAACCACATGGTTCCGGGTTCAGTCCCACTACGTGGAACCTAGGGCAACTGCCTTCTACTATAGCCTCGGGCCGACCAAAGCCTTCTGAGTGGATTTGGTCGACGGAAACTGAAAAATGCCCGTTGTATATATGTATGTATATATATATATATATGTGCGTGTATATGTTTGTGTGCTTGTGTTTGTTCCGCCACCATCTTTTGACAATCGATGTTGGTGTGTATACGTCCACGTAACTTTACGGTTCAGCAAAAGAAACCGTTGGAATAAACACTAGGCTTACAAAGATTAAGTCCTGGGTTCAATTTGTTGCACTAAAGGCGGTGCTCCAGCATGGCCACAGTCAAATGACTGAAGCAAATGACTGAGTAAAGAGTACATACAAAAACTATATAAAGGGCACGGATACAAACAACGTAGGAAGCGAACTCATACACACACACAAACAAACATACAGTAATTTCACAGGCGGTGGCAACCATATCGGCAACACGACTAACAACAAGGCAGCAACAAAAACAACAGCAATAACAAGGTGTAACACGATGGCAGAAGCGTGGACGGACACAAA
>NC_042998.1:13482582-13500082 GCF_006345805.1 Octopus sinensis
TATATATATATATATTTCAAATTTACCTTGAAACAATAAAACGAAGACAGGTAAGCAACAAGAAACAGGTGTATTAGTTTAACGCCCGGGAAGATGCAAATGTCTTTGATGTTTCGAGCCTGCGCTCCTCGACAGAAAGGATAGCGAGGCAAAAAAAAACTGGAGAGAGAACGGAAGGAAAATCGAGGAGAGAAAAATGTGTAGGGGTTAAAGGTTCAACATGATGAAATGGCCAGAAGAAAGAAGCTAAATTAAATTGAGATAATAATGGTAATCCGGCAGGTGAGTAAGGGCGTGTGTCTACGCGAGAATGGTGTGTGTGAGTATGTCTCTGTGAATGGAGACAAGTACGAGTGAATGTATGTGTGAGCGAGTTTAAAATTATGTGGGCCTGTGTGCGTATATGGTGTATAAGTAAACAAGTGCGTACTTTTTGTTCAGTGATGTCTGTTTATATATGGTGTGTATGTGTGTGTGCGTGTGCATTTTGACCTTGTGCATATCTGTGGGGTTATCATGTATGTGTGCATATGCGTGATTGTGTATGGAAGTGCATGGCCTGTGTGCGTGTATGAGAGAGCTTGCGTGTGTGTACAAATAAAATGTTGCATGTTGTGTGGGGTGATGTGCGGTTTGTGTATCTGTGTGTATGTGAGTACATATAGACGTGTCTAAATGCGTGCTATACTATTGTGCTTGTGTATGTGTGAGTATGTTATGTGTGTGTGTGTGCATATGCGCGTGCGTGCAAACGCTTGCGTTTCGCAGTTGATAGTTTCTTTTCAGCTTCTCTTCTTTGTAATCACCTATATTTTATCTTCAGGTAACAATAGTCGGGCCTCAACTGCTGCTCATGAGATGTCTTACTCAGCTAAGAGCCTGCCTCATTTGACAGACAAGTCCTCTTCACGCATTTATCGTCTAGCATTGGAATTCGACTATTCATGGTTTTTGGTGGGAATTTCAAAGTAGTTAGTTCGTTTTCCATTTCCACCTCAGCGTAATGGTGGTATTGAGGGTTATTATAAACGACCATCACTACCTCAGGATTTGCTGTTGTCCATAATTTAAGAATCATCGGCTAAGACAATACTGCAAAATTGCTGCCTGGTGTAGAGAATGGTTTGGCATAGTTAAAGGCGGTATACAATGCCTATACCTCAGCATCGTTCTTTTTAATGATCATGTTAGTGCTTTGCCAACAGCATCCGGTGCTCTGTTACTGCCGTAGTTCTTCTTTCATTCCTATTTTATGGCATGCAGAACATACGTAGGAAGTATTATTTTTAAGCCGCATCCCTAGGCCGAAGTGTGGAACAATATGGGCAAACATCCCTGGTCATATATTTTCTAATATAAAGATATCTCAAGCTGAATATTATATGTTGTTTCATAAATTTAATAGTTATTTATGCATGGTAATATTGAGTCCTGAGTTATAAGGGAACATCATATACTATTACTTTTAGAGACAAGACAACAATATTTTTACTACATGCAGGAAAATAATATATTGCCTCTACACGTTTGTTTCCTAAAAATGCACGCATAATATGCGAACCAGCGAAAGCCTCTGAATTTGCACGGTTCCTGTCTTTGGTTTTACTTTTTATTATCGATATATTTTCTTATAAGGGTATCAATGTACATTGACATTGTATAGATATGTTAACTTTCAGTGATGTAGCTATCCCAAACAGATATTTCTTTGTAAATGATATTTCCATACAGAAAGCTATTTTCCCTAATACTACTAGTAATATTTTCATGAGAAACCATCTATATTGATATTTACATAAATTTCATACACATCCTATTAGAGATCTATAAATGAGCTTGAGCAAATATGTTTACATAAATATTATAGATCATTAAAGGACTTTAGTAGTAAGGGCTAACAAACTTTTAACGACCGATAGCATAAACTACTGAAGAAAAGCAAGATATATATCGATGAGGAAACTAAATAAGTCTTAGTCAGGTTCATCGTATGTAAAATATCTACCAACATCGTTTAGAGGAAATACCTATCATGCTGAGTTGGGGGGCTGAGGGGCAATATTTATCGTGAGAATATTAGAACTCGGAGCAACGAAAAAAATAGAAGGAAAAATGTAAGTACAAAGAATTTTAAGCAACTTGTAACTGATTAACACTTACGATGCTTTGTGATATATTGTAAAAGAAAAAAGACAAATATTAAAAATGAGAATCCAGTAAACATTTTTGGTAGTATGACTGTCAGGCTGTTGAAAATGAAACGACAAAACAATTGCCACAAGCGAATATGCTAGTTCTAAAATCTTTCTAAGAGTCAGTTTGGACAAATCAGCGCTAAACGTATTGTGCGAAGTATAAGAGAGGATGATGTCAGAAGTATAATTAGTCTAGAGAGATAAACATATTAAATTTTCGTAGCGTAGGAAAACAATTTGTCATTTATGAAAACGAATGTCGAAACCATATACACAGAAGTGGGTATAAAAGCAAAATATCATTTCTGTAAGAGAAACGGAACATTTCTTCTGTAATTGTTGGTAATCATATACAATCTCCTAAATGGTTACGTTCAGAAATTATCAATAGATTTCAAATGATTAAGATAAAAATAAAATGAT
Organism: Octopus sinensis; assembly: GCF_006345805.1. Taxonomy (NCBI): domain Eukaryota; kingdom Metazoa; phylum Mollusca; class Cephalopoda; order Octopoda; family Octopodidae; genus Octopus; species Octopus sinensis. Next base: position 13,485,201 of record NC_042998.1, read on the forward strand.
AATACAATTATCATATAGTAATTAGTATGAGGCTTTCTAACATCAACCACTGAATGAGACGGCTGGCTAATTTTATGATCTTAATGAATACGCATTGCTTTACAGTAAGATATTCAGCAGAGGAATTAGGATACTTTTATGGCGTTATAATATTATCAAAAGTGAGAAATGAGAGATTACTGCATGAGGACAATGATTATGCACAGTAGAAACTAACTGATAATTGAACAGAGAAGTATGCAACGCATTATGCGTCTGTTACATCTGGTTATGTCGTATGCGACATGGGCTTTGAACATGGAATGTTGAAAATTGAATTTGGAATTATTTCTTTGATGATAATTGTAGCTGTTGCTCTTCAAGGTTTATTCTTCATTTTGTCACATCAGTATTCATTCGCTGTGCACAATACTTCACGTGTATCTTCACATCAAATATTTATTTTATCCCTTGAAATTGCCTTGTTGTTCAATTTCCTACAACGTTTTATGCTATATTCAAATATAAGAAATTTGCCACTTCAGCCTACGAGTACCAGATGTACTTGGGTTTCCATTATCTTATCTTTGTGTGTTATTGAAAATACTAACACCGCGTCAATCAAATAAATATGTGGTAAATCTGTAAGAGTACGACATTTATGTGATATCATTACACGCATATTACGTAGAGAAAGTGTTATTATGCGTTCATAAGTCTTTTAATGGGTTTCAATCATTTTCCCTCTTGGGAAAGGCGAAATATATATTGCTACCTTTCTTTTTTTATTTATGATAGTTTCGCGTCAATTGCTTTGCATGTTTGTATGTTCGTTGGTGGTTTTTCTGGGCGTAAAGCTCTGGGCGTAAAGCTCTGGGCGTAAAGCTAAAATTGTGCTACTCTTTAAGTGGTGAGTTTAACATTTCCAAATGTGGTTTTTGCCTTATAATTTATCTGACTATTTAAATGTACGCCGTTCTTCGGTATATTCATTCATTTTTTTTATATTGGTATGTCTATAAGAGTATTATTTCCTGTCGACAATGTCAATATAAAGATGTAACTAGAAACCATTTTCAATATTCAATTACTCAAGGAGAATATACCGCGTTTTATAAGCTGATATATTTTTTATATACCCTGAACACATACGCACAATAACATACATGGATGACACCGTCACATTCATTGCAACTCATGTTCAGACAGAGCTGAGAAATTTGTTAAAAGTTTTTAAATATCTACTTTGGTAATCTCGAGTCATAGTTTGATATCGCAGAATTTTATAACTATCTCTGCCCCTGTCACTATTGTTAACAATATATCCTAAAGCAAATTGACTTACCTTGAAAAAGGATTGATACTAACTACAATATAATAACTATAAATGCCATGGTCAATTCCCCTCCTGCAGACAAGTAGGAGTGCCCAGAAGTATACTAGACGTCTGAAAGAGTTTCATGTCCAATATGAAAACAAAATCCAGTTAACAAAAATTACTGCATTTCAACTGAGCAATATTAACGCCAACTACGAAAATGAATGATAGCGCCGAAATAATTGATCTGGAATTTAGACTTAATAAAATAATTATTTGTATATCGTATATCTGTGGAGTTTATGCTTGGAGCTTACATAGAGTCAATGACAGAAAAGTAGGTTATTTAGAACAGTAACCTGAAATAAGATGGCAAACATTAGCAATTTCAAAGCAGAATATCTATCATAATCGGGGGTGAATCATTCTGCGTTTATACAATATGTGTGTAACGCATATTTCGAATATCGTTGATATTCCATCATAAAATATTGACATTACTTATAATTTACTTTAACACGCATAGATGTTATGCAAATTTAATAACTTACAATTTCCATTTATAACCATTATAATACATTCTTCTATACCGCAAGTACACAGATTGAAGATCACCCCCATACAACTTTTTTCAAAATTATTTCATTATCGCTTCAGACACCGTATAACTTCAACGAATGAATTGCATCAAATTTGATATTAGATTGCCACCGAATACTGCTATACATACATAAATAGATACATATGTGTGTGAACGTGTGTATGCGTGTGTGTGCGTATGTGTGTGTGTATATATGTGTCTGTATATATATGTGTATATATATATATATATATATATATATATATAAATAATAAATATTAGGGAATATATCCAAATTTACAGGGAAATTTGTAACTGAATTATTGGAAGTCCACCTGAAGATTGTCGATCAAGACAAGAAACGATTGTAGTGGCGTTTTTTTGACTATTTATTAAATTTTATGTATTGATTAAGTCTTTCCTTGTTTGTTTTGCAAAATAGTGGTTTTGTCTCAAATAATATTTTATATATATATATATATATATATATATATGTATATATATACATATATATGTATATATATATATATATATATATACATATACATACACACACATACATACATACATACATACATACATACATATATATATATATATATATATATATATATATATATATATATATATAATATATATATATATATATATATATATATATACATATATAAGATCCAAAGATCGAGTTGCAGGAAGACGTTAGCTTCAAGCAAACTGTAGTAAAAATATAAAGAGCAACTTTCAGGCACACTAGTGGTTTATTAAGACGGAAGTTGTGTATTTTTCTCATGAAAGTACGATAAAATGAAAAAAGTTAATTTTACATTTCACGGTAGGCAACTAAGTTTGCCAGGTATACGAATAAGAATACATGAGTTAAGGTTTGTGTTATGCTCTACACAATGTTAGAAGCATGTTTATCGTATAATTTTGCTTATACAATTGCTTAAAAGTGCTTAAAACTTGAAATGAATAGCTATCTCTGATAGATTGTAACAAAGGAATATGCATGTAAGTGAAATAACACAAATACACATACCAACGTATATTCGCACACATATGCCGTATTTTAATGAGCCCCTAACGTATCAAGAGATACATAACCTATACACCAGACACATGCACTAAACACTAGATTAATCACACTTATTTTATGAAGTAAACTGTATATATTCTACAGTGCCCGTCTGTATATCAGAGCTGAAAAAGGGTTAAAGACTAATAGGATATAACAATTCGACATTCATGTCTGAAAGCTAATTTTCTCTCATATTCTTAAGAGACCAACATCATTATATGTCAAGTACTTATCTTGTTGCTGTATGGCATCTGTGATACATTATGCAGTGAGATGTGCACTGCGTTCGTCATACCGAAGCTTTGTAAACTATCAATAATTGCCATCGATAAAATGATTTATGGTAACATAATTATTCATATGTTCTATGGAGAAATGTCAGAAATGGCGACAACGCATCTTGGAACTTTAGCTTTGTGCCTCAATAAATGAACTTCAATTTCTATGGATGCTGATTTAGCCTTCAACTCTCAAAGATATCAGAATGTTAAGTACTGGCAACATACAGTGTTCTTGTTCATAGATTATATTACGAATATTAGCATTTAATTCAGTTATAAGCAGTCTCATTCATAATAGATGTTTAAATTTTTATCACGATACATGTGTGCTTAATTATATTTCGCAGAAAATGATATTACATTTAAATGTATTTAGAGACATATATTTTGTTTACGAGAGGAAACAACTAAATATATAAGTATTAAATATAATCTTGATAATCAATTTCTCTCATTAATCTTTTTACCTACCACTTACAAAATATGCAATAATAACAGTAGGATATTTTAAGTGCATACTTCAAAAGAGATTTCCAAAACGACACGATTAATGCCGAATGTTTTCTCATGAATGACTACTCTTTACTCTTTTACTCTTTTACTTGTTTCAGTCATTTGACTGCGGCCTTTAGTCGAGCAAATCGACCCCGGGTCTTATTCTTTGTAAGCCCAGTACTTATTCTATCGGTCTCTTTTGCCGAACCGCTAAGTTACGGGGACGTAAGCACACCAGCATCGGTTGTCAAGCAATGCTACGGAGACAAACACAGACACACAAACACACACACACATACATATATATATATATATATACATATATACGACAGGCTTCTTTCAGTTTCCGTCTACCAACTCCACTCACAAGGCATTGGTCGGCCCGGGGCTATAGCAGAAGACACCTGCCCAAGATGCCACGCAGTGGGACTGAACCCGGAACCATGTGGTTGATTAGCAAGCTACTTACCACACAGCCACTCCTGCGACTATGTTTTTTTTTGTTTTCCTGACATATCACATTAGGATACACATCACTAATCACTTAGTATTTTACTTACGTAATGGGACTACATTAGCGCATACACATTAACGAATACACACGCTCATATAAACACACACGTGCGCATATCTTTCACACACAGACAAACACACACACACACACTTATATACTACATACATATCTCCATATCAATCTTAATAGCAGATACACAATTTATGAAGTCACCCAGATGCATTGACAACTATACTAGAGAGGCATCTGTTCACGTTGCTAACAGACAATAGCATCCTAACCAAGACTAAGAACATGGAACCCATGTATAAAAGTGCAGCCTCACACATATTCGACAGCATTATCACTTGGTGTTGAAACAGATGATCGTCTATCTCAAATTTGATGCGCTTGATTTCTAAATTCGATATACGTGTACATTTAGAAGGGTGTCCAAATTCATATTCCATGCGACAACAGTGAGATGATATCAGAAAAACTGCTGAATGAAAGGAAACATTGGTATTTACATATACTTATACATACACTTCTGGCTTTCTTTTCTCTTTGAATAGATTTACTTTTTCTTTCACTCCTTGACTTGTTTTAGTCATTTGTCTGCGGCCATGCTGGATCACCGCCTTTAGTCGAGCAAGTCGACCCAAGGACTTATTCTTTGTAAGCCTAGTACGTATTCTATCGGGCCCCGAAAGGATGAAAGGCAAAGTCGACCTCGGCGGAATTTGAACTCAGAACATAGCGGCAGACAAAATACCTATTTCTTTATTACCCACAAGGGGCTAAACACAGAGGGGACAAACAAGGACAGACATAGGTATTAGGTCGATTACATCGACCCCAGTGCGTAACTGGTACTTAATTTATCGACCCCGAAAGGATGAAAAGCAAAGTCGACCTCGGCGGAATTTGAACTCAGAACATAGCGGCAGACAAAATACCGCTAAACATTTCGCCTGGTGTGCTAACGTATCTGTCAACTCGCCGCCTTGCAATGCTTAAATATTGAGACTTTACAATGGTTGCATTGGTTCATTTTACTGAAAATGGATTTTGATCGTCTTTCAGTAGAGACAATTTTTACGTATAAAACTTTTACGTGGAGCTGATCATGATTAGCTAATTCTGATGTCATAAAAATTAAAGGGTTAAGGACATATGTAGTTTCATGAAATATGCTTTCTAATTAGAGACTGGAAACTCTAGTTAAGTTACTGAAAATCACCTTACTGAAAATCACCTGTCTTGGATCGACTTTGCGTAACGGTAGTACTCGCTTGTCTTAAGGTATATGGTTATGCTCAGATAGTAGGACACAATTAAATGTGCTAACATGCAAAGTAATATCTACGTAGATATTTTAAAGATTATTCCTGAGATCTCCGTGGAGTTTTATGGGCTTGAGATTACTACCCTTCGTATCTATATAGTAGTGTCACCGTGTTTACAACTGTAAAGGCGTCCAGGATAAATAATCCGAGAAAACCAAAATATTTTCCATCGTCGCAGTTCATTAATCATACACCATAAATTCTTACCCTCTCCTTTTCACTCAGTAACAATAATTCTGAAATTTTAGTGCTTTTCTAGAAATCCTGTTATCGAGGCCGGTAATTCTGGCAACTAATTTTCTAAAGTCTACGGTGGTCAAGACGAGTAATGAGGTGAAGAAGTCTGGTATATCGAATTACGGAAATTTTGAGCTGCTTTATTAACACTAGTACCGGCTCATCCAAATCCCGCTACGTCAACGCCGTGGCTATTCTTATATAAGCGTTGTTGGTTTCGAGAACACATATACTGTATTACAATGCCAATCTCACTGTCGAGTGTTTTTATAAGTCGACATCTGGGAATAAATGGATGTTGAGTTTCTTCTTTTTAAGCGTGGTGTAGGATGCGTGTGACAATATGGTAATAGGATTACATACCTTTAGGAGGACAGCAAGAACTTTTGCTTTTCTGCTTATGTCATTATATGCGCTGTTGGTTTTCTTGCATGTTTAGTAATACTGTTTGTGTATGGACCAAATTTGTTTGGTGTATGTACTCTAGTTTTCAGTTACAATGTGTACGTAAGTTGAATGTTGAAATGTTTTAGAGATATAGTTAGGGTAAAGCGAAAATTTTAACATTTATATGGTGTTCATCGAATTAGATTCTAAGTTCTGAATTTCTTTTGCTGAGAAGGACAACGTCTTAATTTCAAGACGAAGTGACACGCAAATGCGGTGGTAGTTGCATTCTTGGAGATTTAGTCTTTCTAATGCTTGCATCTCATTACATTTTCTGTTTCTCCACAATGCACGATGCCAACACAGTTTCGGCAACATCCTCTCTACTACGATAGATGCAGTTACAAAACGAATTAAGTTAACGTCACTTGAGCAATGTGGGTCAAAATAATTAAAAAAATGCATGTACACTAAGGTTTTTTTAATCGTTCAAGCTGTCTTTGATTATCTAACAAGATACACACGTACTGCTATCAAGAATATTTAACATTCGAACTGAGTGGAGATACTATCATAAATACACACTCTTGTATTATACGTGTGTGTATAACTCCTTCTCTCATCGTTTTGCGGGAAATTTATTTAATGCAGTTGCACCTCAAATCTTACGACGTATTGAAGTAATGTGTGATGTTGACAGGTGCATTATTTCAAATTTCCTTGGCTTAAATGAACGGAACGGCTGACTATCCAAATAACTCTGATTGTCTTTTGGGAAATATGAGGGGACTATGTTTGGATACCGGTAATCTTCAGGGTAGGTTACGTGTTGAGGTTGTCTTTATGCAAGCATCATATTTCTCACGGGACCCTAATGACGAATCGGACAACGCCTTTGTGTTACCTAACCTACGATATGTAGAATCTGACAGGTTTGTGAAATTAGATGTAGTGCAGCTTCTGCATTTTGAATTATTTCTGATTTTATGTGTGTTTGCTTGTATGTAATAGATAAGATGAATAATCCAAGCAAACCATTTGCATGGATCTAGATAAGAAATTTATAATGCGTTATTAAATTACTAGCCTATTAGTTATTATTTTTGCTTTGATAAATCACTCTGAAGATAAATTCACATAATTACGAATGAAATTTCTGGAGTTAATCTATACATGTTGTCGAATACTTTAATTCAATTATATGAATTCAAGTCATTAAGAAGCAATCTTAGAACATTTACTATTATCAATTAAGCAAATTTCACTTAGTGAAAAATTTACCTCATTCTCATACGCCCACATATGAATGTGTCTGTGTATGCGCGCTAACATGTGCTTAATTTCGCATCAGTGCAGCCATTTTCAAACTGTACGTTGCTGCAAAATGCTCAGTCAGCCGAAACGACTATAAATTAATGAGCCTCATCTGCAACTAATTTCAGACCGCCCTTTCTTAGTATGTAATTTAAAGTATTTACAATGAAAATGTTTTTTTTTAGTATGTATCTGGTTATTTATAAAATCATCTAAATTTTAATTTTTATGATAACAATAAAACTGTTTTCATTAACTTAATAAATTCAATTATGTTCAATCTATCATCCTGCAGTAAATATCGTTTAATACCTAACACCCGATTTCACGGATTTATGATGTGCCGAATAATATATCATGGAAATTTTATACTTAGAAATACAGATAAAAGACACTGAGAGATGAAAGGTATAATATAATCGACAAGGATTTGAATTTTGAAAGATAAATCGATGCCTCCTTGATTACAATATTTATGTCTTTTGCCCAGTAAAAGTATGATAAACTGTGAAAATATTATTCAGCTATCTAGTCAATACAGCAGCCATTTTGAGAATTGAACTGAATACTACTCGTACACGTTTAATCGATCTCGTTTAGATTTAAAATAAAACGGTGGTTTTGGATTTAAATTCTTTTCATAAAAGACTTACCAAATACCGTTATTCTTTGTATCCTGTATTTTTCACAAACTATCTTCTATCACCAAAAATAGAACTAATCTATACAGAAATTGATAAAATATTTAGCTCAAACTGCACTCAGCTTATTTGCTTTTCATTAATGTTCAGTCCACAAACTAAATATATATTAATGTCGAATTTTTGGATAAGGAAGGTGGTGAGCTGGTGGAATCGTTAGCACGCCAGGCAAAATGGCATAACGGCATTTCACCTGTATTTATGTTCAGAGTTCAAATTACGCCGACGTCAACTATGATTTTCATCCCTTCGAGGATGTACTGAGGTTGATATAATTGACAATCATCCCCGCTCACCCAAAATTTCAGGCACTGTGCCTATTGTAGAAAAGATTTATAGGATAACGACTAGATCCTTGTTTCCCATTCCATATTTGTTACTCTACAATTAATGGCAAACAAGGCACTGAGATGGCAGAATCTTTAGCAAGCCGGGCAAAATGCATTTCGGTATTTCTTCCTACTTTACGTTCTGAGTTCAAATTCCGACAAGGCCAACTTTGCCTTTCATTCATTCGGAGTCAGTAATATAGATGTTAGTTGAGTACTGGGATCGTTGTATACGACTAGTTCCTCTCCTCCGAAATTGCTGATTTTGCACTAAAGTTAGAAGCCAATATTATAAATAACATTTATATATTTAATCTTAGAAACAACGCTAGAAATATATGCACAGAATAACATAATAAGTTACTAATACTAATATTAATTAGAACCATTTCAACGCAAGGTATTCCTCTGTAGACGAATACTCACACTTGTTGCTTCGCTGCGTCAAATATTTAATGAGAGATTTCATTTTTCCTGCGTAGAAATGTTTTAGGACTGGCCAGGATGGTGCTTAACAAAGGAGATTATGAATTTTCAGTTTCATAATCATGTGATTGGATCTGAGATCGAAGGGGCTCGGCAAAAATACCTCAAAATACTTTTTTCCGATGAACTAACCTCCTTGTCGAGAAGTAGTAATAGTAGTAGTGGTAGTAGTAGTAGTAATGATAGTAGTAGTAGTAGTAGTAGTAGTAGTAGTAGTAGTGGTGGTGGTGGTAGTAGTAGTGGTGGTAGTAGTAGTAGTAAGTAGTAGTAGTAGTAGTAGTGTGGTGGTAGTAGTAGTGGTGGTAGTAGTAGTAGTAATGGTAGTAGTAGTAGTAGTAGTAGTGGTAGTAGTAGTGGTGGTAGTAGTAGTAGTGGTGGAGGTAGTAGTAGTAGTGGTAGTAGTGGTAGTAGTAGTAGTAGTAGTAGTAGTAGTGGTGGTGGTGGTAGTAGTAGTGGTGGAGGTAGTAGTAGTAGTGGTAGTAGTAGTAGTAGTAGTAGCAGTAGTAATATTAGTAGTAGTAGTAGTAGTAGTAGTAGACGTGGTGGTAGTGGTAGTGTAGTGGTGGTGGTGGTAGTAGTAGTAGTAGTAGTAGTAGTAGTAGTAGTAGTAGTAGTAGCAGCAGCAGTAGTAGCAGAGTATACAAGTTACATGAAGAAAGCGATGAGGGTGATCATGAATCCTTACGGCAATAGAATAAGATAACAAGAGAAAAGTCACCCAATTTGAGAAAATATTTATTTCCCATGCATTTGCATGTGACTCGTGTGTTAGTTCGAATGCCAACTGGAGCTTATTTACTGTTTACATATCAGAGATCGAAAACGAATGAATGTATTCAGTAAAATATTATTACACATAGAATGTTCTGGCTTCGTACCAGAGTAAATAACAATTATTAACATTCATTACCCTAGTTTTGGCTCGTGCATTTCAAATACTTTCAAAATCCCTCTATACGCATGCGCACATGCGCACCAACAACACCTACGCATCAAGAAAAATATAGCAACCCAGAAAGCGAAAGCTAGTTTCAATAGTGTAATCTGATACATCGGACCAAATGTAATAGTATTAATTTGGTGGCATAAGCGAGTGATGTCGGCATGTTTGGGTCGATAAATATTCTGATATACTGATTCAAATCTTTAGTCTATTGAAGATAAACATTCTAATGAGATTTGTTCTGCATGAAAGGCGTCTATGCTATTGATTCCAGTTATAGATATCCGGGAACTTTGCCAGGCAAGGAGAATCATGGATTCATGAAAATATAGCCAAACTTACTAAATACGAAATTTTGAATTTGGATAAAGTTCCATATGATGAATCATTGGTAACAGCTGCATTAAATATATTTATGTACTCTGTGGAGTTTGTCTCGAAAGAATCATGCACGAATACACTCGTAAATACAATGCAGGCACAAGCATACACAAGCGTCTGCATTCACACACACACACGTACTCAGGCGCACATGTATATCTACCATTATATATGCATACGTATACGTACATACATACATACATACATATACACACATATATATATTATATATATATATATATATATATATATATATATATGTATATATATATATGTATATATATATATATATGTATATATATATATATGTATATATATTATATATATATATATATATATATATATATATATATATGTATATATATATATGTATATATATATATATATATATATATATATGTATATATATTTATATACATATTATATATATATATATATGTATATATATTTATATACATATATATATATTATATATATATATATATATATATATATATAATATATATATATATGTGTGTGTGTGTGTGTGTATGTATATATGTATATATATATACCTACATACGGATATATGTTTTATAATAGCATTATTACGCTTATTTTACTATAGCAGATTATGTTTCTATGCAGATCAGGGATTGGAACGGCGAATATAAATATATGGTATCCAGAGCGAAGTTGTTTGTCTTATATGCATTTCCGTCCATTTTCATATTCTGTAAAGATCGAATTTGACATTAATCTTATGGGACAGGTGATATAAATACCAGTCATGTACTATGATCGATATAATCTGCTTTTGAAACACACAATACTTATACGCACTTACACAGAGATACTATTGCTAATCTCTCAACGATTTCACTATATCCTAGCTTTATTATTAAGACCGTTCTTATCAAGTAAATCGGACGAAGGATTTAATTGGCAGCATCACTATGAATTTTTAGGCATAAATTTATTGTTGGCTTCTGTATTGTTCCTTACTTTAAATCTTTCGACGGTCGAATTTGTCTTTCGGTATTCCGCGAAAGATTAAATGAAATGATTAAAAATGGTGTATCTGTTACTTTCAAAATATTTGACGAGTGTATTTTGTACGAAAACATCGGTGGCTATTTACGTTTTGAGCTCAAAACCCGTTGAGTTTAACTTTTTACTTTTATTATCTGAGGATGATACAAAATTCACCAGTGGGTTAAACTTTCAGATATTTTCGAGTTACTGCTTCTCGTGTAATACGTGGCAGTAATCTTATACTAGACAAATTGTTATGCAAGTGAAATGATCGGAATTAGAAAACATTTTGAGTAATAATAACGATACAAGGAGAAAAATTGATTTCCAGATGAAAAACATTCTGATATCAAAAATTCTAGCATAAAAGAATGTATATTTCTGCGTATCACACGCTTCCTGGCTTATATAATCTGTTATTTGATGCTGTACCCACCAGAATGCCACAGATTGGGATTGAGGTTAAATGCTTGAATATTTTTATGCTACATTACTCCGACGTCATGGGGTTAAAATTTGGATCACTCAGTCATAACATTTTAATTTTATTTTATATATACGTATATATATATATATATATATATATATATATACAAAATTTAGAGGACTGACCACTAAAGGTAGACAGCCTGTATGCTAGATATAGACATCAAAATCGCTAAAGTTGTTTTTTACTGAATTTTTTCTTGAGAACACATTCTTCGTGGAAAATTGCATTTTGACGTATATATCTAGCATACAGGCTGTCTAATTTTAGAGGTCAGTCCATTAAATTTTGTATGTAAACATTTTTTTAATATTCGGATTTTTTAAAAATATGCTAGGCCACTGGTTTTTATAGATTAATATAAATTTCTACCCATATTTAATTTTAAATATATATATATATATATATATATATATATATATATATATATGTATATAAACGTATATTTAGTGACCAGCAGAATGCGAACCAAGACCTATATCAGCGGCTGTACAATTAATGAGAATAAAAAAAACCTGGACATCCGTAGATAATTTATATGTAATCAATTCAGAAAGTGGATGACAAAACTAACTATAAAACGTCTTCGGAACACATTAAACTTTCGTTTTTGAAGTAAGTTACACTTCATACTCGTTTGCGAAAAGGTGCTTCTGTGTGGAAATTACGTTATTGATCGAATTCTTTATATCATTAAATGATTTAGTATTCATCATTTAAGAATCAGTTCCTCATCATGTTCCCATTCTCAAAGAGTGTTATATCGCAATACTACACAGTCGCTATGTGAGCTACGAAATACCAGTAGCCACTATTACGTCGCACGTTTGGATGTTTTCTACTCAACGCGACTCCACTCTTCTCTACTCTGACTGCTACTCAACTCGTACTCGGCTCGACTCTGACTAGTCTACGACTTATTTCTTTATTTCGACTCTGACTAGTCTACGACTGGTAGACATCTCCCTCTATATCTACGTATGGGCTTGTCTACTTCATCGTCTGGGGGCGTCTACGCAACAAAGAAGCAACTAAATTATTATTTGAAGTGTTTTGAAAAGTGAAATTATTATTCACGAGAGGTAAACATTTTATTTGTTATCGTTTTAGCGACAAAAGAAAGTCAACACTTTTCATATCGAACTGAACAAAAGACAGAGCAGTAAAATTTTGTGCATTCTGGCAAAATTGTAAGAACATTTCAACTGTGAAGTTTGAACTCGATTTCTTCAAATGAAGATCAGACTGTGCAAATCTCTACAATCATCTTTATAAGGATGAAGAAATTGGAGTAAATATCAGGTCATCCCATAAGTTCTGTCCTAATTTTGAATAACAAAAACAAGTAATCAAATGTTATATTTAATTGAAATTTAATCATCAATTTACCAGCTTTTTAATCCCATCACTATAAAATTCTTTTGGATTCAAGGCGAAGAATTCAGAAATGTCAATTTCGACCTCCTCCGGGCTTGCGAAGGTTATATCCCCAAAAGATTCTGTAAACTACGAAACAAATGGTAGTCTGAAGGAGCAACGTCGAGAGAATAAGTTTCAACCAAGCTCTTTGATCTTCTGTGATGTGATCTTTGCAGTGTTGATTCACGCATTGTTCTGATGAAACATTACTCCTTTTCGATTCACTAAAGCGGGTCTTCTTTTCTTCAAAGCTTGGTTCAAACGCTTTAATTGCTGACAGTAGACTTGAGCATTGATAGTTGCATTAAGTGGTAACATTTCAAAGTGAATTACTCCTTTGAAATCCGGCCAGATAGAGAGAAGAACCTTTTCCCATTAAGTTCCCTTCTCGGTTGTTGTTAAGTTTTTTCCCTTTTACCAAGCCACTATTTACGACGTTTAACATTTCGATAGAAGATCCATTTTTCTTCACCAGTCACAAGTTATCCAAACAGGGTGAAATGAGTTCGCGATAATGGAGAGAAGAACAGATGTCAACTGGAGATTTGTGTTTGCCCTCGGACAATTCATGAGGCACCCATTTTCCAAGTTTAGGAAGCTTTCCAAGTTGTTGGAGATGACGATGAACAGTTTTATCGTTTGAGCTAAGTTTCATTTCCAATTATTCAACTGATAATGCAGGATTCTCTAAAAGTAATGCCTCAAGGAGCTTGTCATAAAACCCAATTGAACATCCTGTTCAATCTTCATCTTCGAGGCTGAAATCTCCACTTCTGAATTTTGCAAACCATCTTCTGCAAGTTTTTTCATTCAAGCATTCTTTCCCATAAACTGAGTGTATGTTTCGAGGCGCTTCGGCTGCAAAGTTCTTTTTTTTTTTGTACTCATAAAGCATTATGTACCTTAAATGTTCTTTGGATACTTCCATGTTAGAAAGGTTTTTAATCAAAGAAATTTTAATTCTATTATTTCTTTAAAATAATATTTAACTAGTTTAAATGTACACAAATGCATAAAAATAATTTTTAATTCCATAAGGCATTCTAAAATACTATTAAATTTCATACAAATTTAAGAAAGATAAAATCGGAGAGAAATAATGGAATGACTTGATACTTGACACCTTATAGTTTCGTATGATAAATCATAATAAATTTTGTTGATGCTACCTCATGATTCCTTCTATATAGATACAACTATTCCACGATGAAGACGAATGGTAAAAGTGATTCAATGATGAACATAGCAAAGAATATGCTACTATAGATTTACTACAGATAATGTAGCGTATATTCACTTTATTAAATCTTATAAAAAAATCTTAAGGATACAAGTTTTTGTGATTTCATCAAACTTTTGCTGCACCCTACATGAAGGATGTGCGCGTCTCTAACTAATAGTGTACTTATGCGTTAGAAACGTATAACCATTACATTCAAACTACTTATAAAACGCATCATATCAGATAAACGTGATGACGGTTTGAAGATTTATAAATTCAGACTCAGGGGAAATTAGGATTTAGCATAGCCATTAGTGTAATTCGAGATACAAATAAGCCACTGCACAAAATTTATCAATATTGAAATGATATTCTTTGAAAATGTCCCA